>NC_081411.1:828286396-828603896 GCF_030272615.1 Cryptomeria japonica
AAAGATTTTTCATTCTTTTCTTAGTGACTTTGCCCATAAATGCTAAATTTTGTTGCCTTGGCATAATCAAGAAGAATGTGCCCTCCATATTAAAATGCAGTCACCACCTATCCTCAATTATGAGCACCAAGTGCTATCCATGTCACATCACTCCACCACCACCTTTTCATTAATAGCTTCTAAAAAATGACGGTGTACCATTCCAACTTAGAGATCAAGCTCAAGATTATGATAATCTTCCACTGTAACTTTTTGTCGATCATCAAGAGTCATTGTCCATTTGGACAACCTATCTGCCACATCGTTCCTTGATCTCATCACATGCCCAACTTCAAATTCTTCAAAAGTTTCTAATAAATGCTTGGCAACGGTTATATATTTATTCAAATTCCAAGCATGTATTTCGTCCTTTTTTATTGCATTAATAATAAACAAGAAATCACTAAAAAAATAAATAAAGCGAATGAGTCAAGCAAATTTGCCATCGCGATTTCCTCTGCAGAAATCTCCAGACCTTGATCAACAGAGGTGGTTTTTTGAACAAACCAAATATGCGCCCATGGTCTGCAACCCGGGGAATAGGGATCCCCTGCCTAAGGCTAATTCAGAATGGTAAGTGGTGAAACCTAGGAGGTTTCACATGGCAGCTATGAAAAACCCTCTGATGGCTGGAATTGGCGAGCAGAGTAAAATGAACAACCGCTACCAAGGAGGCATTATGCCAGTCATCTCCAATAGGTTTAATCATTTGCAGAATCTCGAGGAAGGTTTCATAAAACCATCTCCTCAGGTCAGATCTCATTCTGATAATGTTAGAAGCAGAGGAAATAAGAATTACAGAAGGTCGGTTGGTATTCAAACCAGACCTAGGTATTCTGAGGGTAAGGGAAAGAAATTTTTGATGCTTCCTAAACCCTCAAGGGCTAAGCCGGTCACAAATATGAACCCTAATTCAGATTTGGCAAATATTTTAGAGATTAATGATAATTTGGTTAAGAGGATTCAACAATCTTGGAAGGCTTTTGAGGTTTTCGCTAGATGGCGGGGACTTGGCATTCCATCAGAGGCTATTGCAAAATGGTTCAAGTCCTCCTTCAAATGGATAGTAAGTATAGTTATGTTAACTGAGGGTTTTTTGTATATTGATTATGGAAATTCGAGGCATAAGGAGGAATTCTTAATAGGCAAATCTCCAACTTTCAAAGGTTTTGATTTTATTTTTCTAGAATGGCAATCGGATTTTATCCCAAACAAATTGAAATATTTTAAGGTAGATAGACCAGTTATGATCCCTAACCTATCAGTAGAATTAATGGACATAGAAATTATTAGGAAAATAGGTAATCACTTGGGTAAATTTGTAGATATTAGTGATAAAAATAGGAAATATTCAAACTGTGTAATGATAATTAACATGGATATTAGTGTTAAATCTTTAAGGCCCATTGAAATTAGAACAGGGGTGTCGTCTTTCCTTATCTACCCTGAATTTTATAAAGGGTTTCTGGATTTAGACCCTGCTCCCGATCCGATCTTGGAATTCCCCTCTTCTCAATCAAAACCTAGAATGATTCCTGAGGTAGACATCAATTTCAATATGGAGCAAGGAGGGTTTGTGATCAAGGAAGTCTCTTTGTCGACTAGGCAACCTGAGGAGGCAGAAGAGGGGGAAATTATAGCAGACCAAAGCAGGGATGATCGATTGATCCCCTCTTCTCTTCACACCCTTGAGGAAATTTCGTTGGATAAGCTAGGTAGACTGTGTATCTAGAGATACCCCTTGTCAAGAAGGGGGAACTTTCTCTGGCTTCTAAGGATGGGAAGGGTGGGGAGAAGGAAGCCCTTCCTCTTTCCTCTGATCAAGTTACTAGTTTGGATGGTAAGAGAAACTCTAATGGCTCTCCCCATTTGAGGGAAGGCCCCATTAGATAAAAAAGGGTTGATCAAGAGGAGGATCAAGCCCACAAAGAGGAAGAGGTAAATTGCATTATAAACTATTTATGTGACTCAGTTACTGAGGAAATTATGGAGAAACTATTGTATGAAATAATAGACAAGGATGAGCTCAATCTTCAGAAAAATGTGCTTAGAAAAGAGATTTTGGGCTTCTCTTCCCCCCCCTGTGGTCTCAGACATGGAGGAACTTTTTTTAGATTTAGACAACAAGGAAAATGAAACCTTGGATATCGAACTCTGGGTAGATGACAAATATACTCAGGATTGTGCCAAGCTCTGCAAAAAGAGAGGTAGGAAATCCTTATTGGAGCTAAGAGCTAATGATGGTACTATAGAAGGTCAGGTTAAACTCACGAACATGTTTCATGTAGGGAAGGGGAAGCTCCTTCCCAAGGCATCATGAAAGTAGTTTCATGGAATTTTAGGGGTTTAAATACCCCTAATGAACAAAGGATAGTAAAGCGTTGCCTATCCTCTTACAGTCTAGAATTAGCTCTATTACAAGAGACAAATTAGGGAATGAGGATTTAGCCTCCTTTGGCAAGTGATTAGTCTTTAGATAGATTAAAGGGGCTCCAGCCAATGGGGCCTCTTGAGGACTTGCTATAATATGGGACCCACGCAATATCCTCTTCTCACTTATGGAGTCACATAATAATTGGATGAGCGGGAGGGTTACTAGCCTGAAAAATGATCTAGATTTTGTCATTATTAATGTGTATGCGACAATCCTTAATGAGGATAAACAGAGAGTATGGGAGGAAATTGAGAATTTCATGGGCACCCTTAATCAGTTATGCATTTTAGGAGGGGACTTTAATGCAATTTTGCATCATCAAGAGAAGCGAGGAGACAGGTAAAAATTCTCGTGCTTCTCTTGACTTTGCAGATTGGATCCATCATCGTGGCATGATAGAAATCAATATGGTAAAGGAAGCCTTTACCTTGAATAATTGAAGGTTAGGTTTTAGCAACATTGCAAAGAAACTTGATAGATTCTTTGTATTGGGTATTCTCATCAACTTTCCCTATACCTTGGATGCCTCTATTCTACATTTCTCAGGATTAGATCACTTCCCTATTCAACTTGGCATTCAGGGCGAGGTTGGCCCAAAAAGATGCCCTTTTAAATTTGAGAATATGTGGCTAAAGGACGTTAATATCCTTAAGCTTCTTAAGGAATGGTGGAATGCGGCCAAGGTTTCTGGGTCTAGGATCTACAAGGTTGTTAACAAACTTAAGATTATTAAGCAAAATCTCATCCATTGGAATAAGGAGCACTTTGGCAATATTTTTGACAATAAGGTCCAAGTGGAAGTTGAGGTGGCAAAAGTTAATGAGAAAGTGATGAGACATGGGATGGATGAGGCCCCATTTTTGAGAGAAAAGGAACTCCTTGCGGATCATGAATCCATTCTTGCCAAAGAAGAAGTGTTTTGGAAACAAAAATCTAGAGAGACTTGGTTGGAGGAGGGTGACAAGAACACCAAATTATTCCACAATAGTGTGAGGATGATAAGAGTCATTAACCATATCTCCAAGATTAAGTTGAGTGATGGCTCTAAGGTGGCTAACCCTAAATTCATTGCGAAGGAGGTTGTAGATTTCTTTTCTCTTATTCTCAACACTGACTAGAGCCCTCATGGCTATGTCCAGGACAAGTTTATTAAGTGTATACCAAAGCTTCTGAGTAAGGACCAAACCGATTCTCTAACTGCTAAATTTTCTTTAGTAGAAGTAGAAGCAACTCTTACGCAGATGAGCCCGGATAAATCCCCTGGGCCGGATGGCTTTCCAACTAGTTTCTTTCAAAAATGTTGACCCTTCTTAGGTGAGGAAGTGATGACAACTCTTGAAGGGATGAGGAACTCAGGTAATATCCTCAAGGAAATCAATAACACTTTTTTGGTCCTTATCCCAAAAAAGGATAAACTTGAGTGTTTTGATGAGTTTTGACCCATAGCCTTGTGCAACACTATCTATAAGCTTTTTTCTAAAACTCTAGCTAGTAGGCTTCAGAAACTCCTTCCCTTGTTGATCAGTGAGGAACAGTCAGGTTTTGCTCCAGGAAGATCTATTTACGATGGGGTTTTTATAGCTCAGGAGGATATCCACTCTGTCCAAAAAAATGGAACTCCCAGTATGCTCTTAAAGTTAGACATTAGGAAAGCATATGACAAGGTGAACTGGATATTTTTATGTAGATGCTTAGAAGCTTTTGGATTCCCCTATGCTTGGATTAACTTGATTTTTGAATGTATCTCTACGCCTAATTTCTTAGTGCTGGTCAATGGTACCCCTGAAGGTTTTTTTAGCTCCTCTAGGGGTTTGAGGCCGGGAGATCCTTTATCCCCTTTTCTCGTCACCAATATGGCAGAATCCTTAGGGAGATCGATTTCTAGAGTTAGGGAGAACAATCAGATTGAGGAAATTGGAATTACCGGCAACCTTGACCCTATAACACATCAACAATTTGTGGATGACACTATATTATATGGGCTTAGTGATTTAGGTGAGGCTCATGTTTTTAAGCAAATCTTGGACTCTTACTCTAAGGCCTCAGGTCAGGAAATCAATCTAGCTAAATCTGAAGTCTTCTTTTTCAACACTAAGTTAAGCTTACAAAAAGACATCTGTGGCATTCTGAATTTCAATCTAGGAAGTCTCCCCTGTAAGTATCTAGGTTTTACCTGGATCAGGGCTCTGGGTCGTCAAAACTGTGGGTTGGAGTAGTAGATAAGATTAGAAGCAGGGTAGCAACCTGGAAGGGTAAGTGGCTATCCTCTATGGGTAGAGATACTCTGGTCAAATTGGTTCTAGCTGCTATGCCCATCTATCAGCTATCATGTTTTAACCTGCCCCATTTCAAAAAGGAAATTCTAAATAGACATCTAAGATCTTTATTTTGGCAAGGGGCGGAAGAGAAGAAACAGATCTCCCTTATGGCCCGGGATAAGATCTGTAGGCCCAAATCAGCAGGGGGTATTGGGATTAAGAATATTAAGGTTCAGAGTAGGGCGTTAGGGGCCAAATTAGTATGGAGAATGTTTAGATATCCTCATCTTAAGTGGTCCCAAATCCTTTACCATAAATATCTCCAAGGCAAGGACCATATGAGCCTCTTTAGGGACTCCTCCCCCCTGAGAGGCTCGCGTATTTGGAACTTTATGTTGGATTGTAGGAAGTTCATCTTAGACAAATTATCATGGAATCTGGACAAGGGTGATAAAGCCCCTTTCTGGTCTGACTCTTGGGGAGGTTTCCCAGTCCTTTAGCAAAAAGTTAACCTGGAATCATCGAGAGTAGTGCTAGAATTTGTTTGGGGTAGGTATGTTAAGGATTACATCATGCCTTCTGAGGGATACTTAGCCAAGGGATGGTCTTGGAGATTCAGGTGGACATCCCTGCAAGGGAGAAATTGTTGCTTCAAGACATCCTTAATAAGAGGATGGTCACTTTCGACTTAGGGTCATATACTCTTGTCTGGGATGGGTTGAAATCGGGAGAATATACCTCAAAATATGGTTATAATCTCCCCCTAAGTCAGCAACTCTCCTCTTCCACTTCTGTCCCTTCAACCTTATGTTTGGATAAGATATGTTTACCAAAGGTAGGATTGTTCTCATGGTTTTCTCTCCAGAATAAGATTTTAACAACATATAGATTCAGAAAGATGGGCTATGAAGGCCCTAGCAAATGCCCTTTATGTGAAGAGGTTGAAGAAGAGAAAGACCACATCCTTCTCAATTGTAATTATGCCTCTAAGTGTTGGCTTTGGTTGTGCAACAAATTAGGGTGGTACTCAACCTTTCCCAATACCATCCTTGGGATGTTTCAGACATGGACAATCCTTTTCAAGAACTCCCTATATGGTGAGATATGAAACCTGGCCCCTTTTTTGGTTATTTGGGAACTCTGGAAGGAACGCAATAGGAGACTCTTTAAGGAGGAGAAGATGGAGTGGACCCTTCTGGTGAATAAAATAGAAGCCTCAATTGTGGAGACTCTAAATAGTAGAACTTCTAAATTTCCTTTTAATCTCTCAGAGATGACCTACTGAGATGAGAAGATGAGGGGGCTGTGGTTTGGTTTGAGGTTCCCTCCCTTTGTTGGAGATGGCAACTCTAACAAACAGGAGTTGAGAAAGGCCTGCAAGTGGAGAGCCCCTAAAAGGGCTTGGTTCAAGCTAAACTTTGATGGAGCTTCCCGAGGGAACCTAGGTCCTGCAGGTATCAGATGTTGTCTGCATGATGAGGGTGCGAGGGAACTGGCTAGGCTAGCAAAACCTATAAGGTTTGAATCCAATAACAAAGCTGAAATCTTAGCCCTAATTGAAGGTCTCCTTCTTTGTCAAAATAGGGGTATTCGTAAACTGGCTATTGAAGGAGACTCGGCCATTATTATCAATGGCCTTAGAAAAGGTTCTCTGCTTGATTGGAAGCTGCATGCACTCTTGTTTAGAGCTCTTGGTCTCCTTAAAGATTTCAAGAAAATGACCTTCAACCATATCTATAGAGAAGGAAACTCTAGGGCAGATGAATTAGCTAATGCAGGAGCTGATGGGCAGTTCATTAGTTAGGAGGGAGTACTCCTCCTCTATTTTAGCTAATTGGTTGGTTATCCCAGGCTTTTGGTGTTGTTCAGCTTGGCTTGGGGTCCCACTAGGTTTTTTTTTTTTTTTTTTTTTTTTTTTTTTTTTTTCTGAATTGTGGCCTTCCCCTTCTTCTGAAGGAGGTGAGTCTCTGCTACCTTAGGGGGCTAATCCTAAATCAAAGATGGAAGGAAGTGTTCCTATCATTGCTCTAAGCTGTGGTAGTTTAGTGAGCCTGTCTCTTAGCTCTCAGAATATATTTATGGTTCTCTGGTCTTTTTCGTGGAAAGCTTATTTTCATATATATGCATGGATATATATATGTATTAATATTCACATAGATATATCATACACCAATAGGAATAAGAGATTATGGTGCTTTAAGAGTTAGAATTATCTTTTAAATTTTTTTATATTCTATATGTATTTTATAGCTATGATTTAGAGCATATTTATCTATGGCTTTTAGCCATATTTTAGAGGCATCTGATACCTTTTTGGGACATCTTTTGTCAGCAACTCCCCTCGATTAGTACCAACTTGGTGGCACACTTGTGGTGTTGATGGGACTTCCCTTACTGTGATAGCCAACAATTGCTTAGCAACCCATTTGTGTAGAGGCGACAGTATTAATTACCTTGATTCTGGAGATTGTTTCAATTGCATCTTGGCCCTTCGATCTCTGTCATCCATTAGTGTCTATCATCCCTCTTAGGCAAGATGAGCTGTATTTCATGATGCCTTTTAATACTAGTTCTATTTAAAGTTTTACTTGCTTAGGCTCTGGCTTATCTGATATTCTAGCAGCTCCTATGGATACCCATCTAAGATTAATAGGGCTCAAGCAACAAATGGATTTTGTAGGAGAAATTAAGGAGGAGAGATTGAAAGGCATCCTGGTCTTTCCGAACCCGTGGTCATCAGGGCGGTCATGAAAATCCTTGAGAATGATTATATTATGAATGAAAACCGCACCAGAGCCAATTCAGACATTGCCACAATGTTCTTGGCAGTGGCTATGCATTTTGAGAATGATAGGAATGTGGTAATGAAACTTTGTAAAAATGTCTTCAAGAAGGAACTGCTTGGAGAATTGGACCAAGTGGTGGTTAATATTGATGAGGAGCTCTTTTCTCCGAAGCCTCATGACTATGATATTCTCATTAAGATGAATAACCAGGTGCCTAGATACCCAATTCTGTCAATTAAGGATCCAATAGCCTTTGAAGCGCACAACCCAATTAGGCGAAGGAATCTCTTCTTCCTTATGTGGTTTCTGTAGGTTAGGAAACCAACGTGCAATAGGTGGTTGGCTAACTATCTAGAAGTGGAGAATATTGAAGTGGTCTTGGATGATGTGTAAATCCCCCATCCCCTGCTTCCTCCCCTACTAATTTGCCAGCCAGCTCTGGAGAAAAGGTTCCATAGGAGCGGGTAAGGAGATGTCGGGCTGGTTAGATGGGTCCATTATGGTTTCAGGCTTCCCGCCTCTTTATGACTCTCAAGTGTTTATGGTTAGAAGGGTCCATTATGGGTATATAAAAGTTAAATTTCATATCTAGATGTATACAAATATCTGTCTGGTTTCATTTAAGCAGTGTTTGGCCTTTGCTTTCTTTTGAATGATGATGGATGATTTAGTAAGGTGGTTGTCTTCTACTTCATTTGTAAGCTTTTATGTTGATTATGCAATCTTCTTTCTGTAATTTAGTTCAGAGTTTTCTCCTTCTTCCTCCTCTCTTGTGTAGGATGTTTGTCTATGTTTGAAAGGTGGAAGCCATCTTGATTTCTCTTTGTAGTAAGCAGGAGAGATATGATCTAACTTGGATAACATTTGGTCTTATTGTCCTTTTTGAATGGCTCTATCTCCCAATACAATGCTATGATATTGCTATTTTATGATTTGGGCTTCAAAAACTCTTAACATTACTTATAGTCTTTGAGGATGTTGTAGATTAATTATGAAGGTTTGACACCACCAATTGTGCGGGTTTTTCGGGCTAACATCTCTTGGAGTGATAGATGTAGGATGAGTTTGAAGGTTTTATGCAGGTTTGGTCACCATTAGCCTTGTAGGGCCTTCCCCTTGAGGGTTCTGGAGCTTTATTATTCATTCAGGGAATCTCTTCACATTGTTCTCTCATTTAAGCTTTGTAGTGTATTTCCTGACACTGATCTTGGCTGTAAGATCTTTTGCAGATCAGGAGAGCATTTTGTAACTTGCTTCTGAGAGACTAGACCTAGGCAATAAAGGGTGATGCAGACATCACTTTTTAGGAATGAGCAGTTCTTTCAGAACTTCAAAATTTTAGAATGATATCTCTCTGTCATATAGCTCATCCTGTTGGGATTTTCCCAAGGACTATTGTATCTTGTTCTCATTCTTGTTAAGTGTATCATTCAATTATGATCCTCTAAGGGATCTAGGTGAGACTGAAGGTTTTCTTCCTCAATTCTTTCCTACTGGTGCCCACACTTAATGGAGTATGTAATCATTTTCTTTAATTAATAAAAATTTTAGGCTTCGGCCTTTTACCGATCAAAAAAATAAAATAAAAAAATCAAGGAATCTCCTTCAAGCTATATTTTTTAGAAGCCCATTTTTTTCTCCATTTTCAACCCTTCAATAGCCACCTGAGCCTCAACTTCATTGTTTTCTCCCTCCGCAAATTTGGAAACTCCAATTGCTACAATATTGCCCTCCCAATCTTGTACCACAAATCTAGCTCCCAACGGTCATGGGTTACCCTTTAACACCCCATCAAAGTTAATTTTATACCATCCTTCCCTCGGCTTGGACCACTCCGCCACCTTCACCTTTTGAAATTTTGGATTAGCCTGAGCAAGCCAATTAATAGACCAATTTTTTAATCATTTTAATATATACAAACTAGTTTAATAACTTTTAATCATAAATTTAAATATTTTTAATTAAGTCATTCAAAAAATGTCTATTTTCACTTTAATAATTATTAATAGTTATTTTATTAATGTAAATGTTATTCAATTTTCAATTCAAGATCCAAGTTATATTCAAGGTTATCTTTTCTTACAAGTATGTGTTATATCTTTAATATAATAAATCTGATTATTGTCTTGTATGTTGCAGATGAAAAGAGCATTTATCGATTTCAATGTCCTTCTCACAAATGCCGATTGATATATATATGTATGCAAGGAGGATCAAACAATACCT
This sequence comes from Cryptomeria japonica, assembly GCF_030272615.1. NCBI lineage: Eukaryota > Viridiplantae > Streptophyta > Pinopsida > Cupressales > Cupressaceae > Cryptomeria > Cryptomeria japonica. The sequence goes on from NC_081411.1 coordinate 828,296,140, forward strand.
TGACCGATCATGTCTATTAGAGATGACCGATCAAGATATTACTTGATCACACCTTTTCATTTATCATTGTATTTATCAATTACTGTATAAAACTTAACAAATCACCCGATACTAATCGGCATGTATACCATAAGCAAGACAACCGATACTAATCGGTATGTATTTAGTTATAAACTAAACTCGATAACAATCAGTGTTCACATAGTTAATATGTTTAACCAATATTAATCGGCGTGCATATGATTTAATGTAAACCGATACCAATCAGTATTCTGTGCTATGAGATTTACAACCGATAATTATCGGTAGTTAAGCATTGATCAGAATTTGCAAGTAAGGTTGAATATATATAAATCGAAGAATAATCATCAAATGAAGGAACAATAACTTGAAGTCTTTATCATATTCTATCAATAAGATAGATGATTGAATGAAAGACTTCATTCATCTCTTATTCAATCATTTATCTTACCGAGGCTATCATGCATTAACACTCCCTCTTAGCTAGTTAAGATAAATGAAAGACAACATATCAAGCATCACAATTCCAATGATGGTCAGTATTCCTTACATAATTTGACTCTTCAGAGAATCATATCACCTAATCACATGACATGAAATATCACCTAAACACGTGATACAAACATTCATCACATCAACTTGTAATGACAAGATATCACCTAAGCACCTGATATCAGTATTGCCTAAACATGCAATACTTAAGGATAAACATATGAGGATGATTAAATTCTCATCTTATCCAAGTTGTGGTATGTGCACTAACATTTTATACAAATGTTTTACCACAACATAGTCATGGCACATCCATGACATACCAGAGATCCAACATGATAACTGGTTTGAACATCATAAGATCGTTACCTTATAATGTCTACATACAAGTGTTCATTATCTTGAGAGATCGCCACCTCTTAGATATGAACCCAGGGGATAAAATCCAAAATGTTCTAACATGATAAAAATGTTTACACATTAAACATCTTATTGATATGTAAATACAAATCACAAAGAAAATTACCTTTCTATCATACCTAAACCTTTTCTGAAGTGATCAACCTTCACTCTGGAAAGAGGTTTGGTCAAAATATCTGCAGTATGATCTCCTGTACAAACATATTCTAATTGGATCACATTCCTGTCTACCATATCTCGCACATAGTGGTATGGAATCTCAATATGCTTGGATCTATCATGGAACACTGGATTTATTGAAAGTTTTATGCATCTCTGATTGTCACAATGTATGGTAGTAGGTTTCATAGGCTCTCCAAGCAATCCCACAAGTAACTTCCTAAGCCATACTGCCTCTTGGGCAGCCATGGAAGCTGCAATGTATTTGGCTTCAGTGGAACTCTGAGCTATAGAAGGTTGCTTTTTGCTGATCCAGGATATCATGGCTGAACGTAAATTGAAGCAACACCCTGAAGTGCTTTTCCTATCAGTCACACTTCCAGCCCAATCTGAGTCTGTAAATCCATGTAGGTCTAGATCAACTTTCTCATATTTAAGACCAAGGTTTAGAGTATCTTGTAAGTATCTCATAATGTGTTTTACTGCAATCAGATGGATCTCCTTAGGCTCACACATAAATTGACTTAAGGCATTAACTGCATAACATATATCTGGTCTTATATTTACAAGATACATCAGGGACCCAATCATTTGCCTATATAGAGTAGGATCTGAGGGTTGTGATTCTGCTGCTGCTTCCTTAAGTTTATGAAGGTTTGTTTCCATAGGAGAGGTCATGGGTCTACAGTTTAGCATTCCAAATCTCTTTAAAATGTCCAAGGTATATTTACCCTGGTTTAGTATAATGCCATCAACATTCTGCCATACTTCCAAACCTAGGAAGTAATGAAGGATTCGCAAGTCCTTCATATCAAATTCTTTAGCAAGATCTTTCTTACACTGATCTATGAGGTGATATTTTCCTGTGATTAACAAATCATCATCATATAAAATTAATAATAGCATATCACCTTTGTTTTTCTTATAGTAGAGATTAGGATCTGCATCATTCTTGGAGAAGCCTAGTTTTGAGAGATAAGTATCAATTCTTTCATACCAAGTCCTGGGAGCCTGTTTAAGCCCATAGAGAGCTTTATTGAGTCTACACACATGAGACTCTGCATCATGAATCTCAAACCCTTCATGTTGCTCTAGGTATACTTCTTTTGAGATCTCATCATTAAGGAATGTTGTCTTAACATCCATCTGATGAACTTTCCATCCCTTTGATGCTGCAATGGCTAAGACTACTCTTACTGAGGTGTATCTGGCTACAGGTGAAAATGTTTCCTCATAATCAATTCCTTTCTTTTGAGAGAACCCTCTGGCTACAAATCTAGTCTTGTGTTTCTCAATGCTGCCATCTGCAGCGTGTTTGATTTTGAAGAGCCATTTGGAGGAGACAACAGATTTCCAAGCTGGTCTAGGGACAATTTCCCAAACATCATTTTTGTTGGTGTAAATTAATATTCATTTTGGATATTATTACACTTACTTAAGTTAACTTAGGATAATGCATCTCATCGTAATTTGGAATTGAGACACTTAGGGAAGTGTGCACTTAGGGATAGAGCTTGTAGGAGAAATTCCACCTTTTGTGGTCTTATTTTGCTATTACACTCCACATTCGGTGGGTCATCCACCTCTTGTGGAATATTATATTATTTCTCCTACCTACCCTTAGTATTTCTTACCTACCCTTGTTTCTCATTGAGCCACATGTCATATTTGTGTGCTCATACATCCATATGGCTTTGCCTATATAAGCAGGCCTCTATTCATTGTATTGGTTAATCCAGTTGATCATTTTGTATATTGATGAGAATACAGTTTGTTCTTGTCATTCTATTGTCTCTTTTATGCTTTTCATTGTGCCCTTGATCTTGGCAAAATCCAACATGGTATCAGAGCTTTTGGGGCTTCATTGATTAGTTTTTGGAGACATCGTGGAAGGCTTCTACTTTCGGATTTGGGGATCTTCATTTTTTGGGGGCATCATACAGCGATTTGGACATCACCGTTGAATCCGGGAGGCCATTTCCATAAATTTTGACTATAAAGTCGACCTATTTTGGTGAGAATTTTTTTTTCCCATCTTGGCTATTTTCGTACATATTTCGAAATTTTTTTACAAAAAAAATAATTTTATTTTCAAAAAAAAAATTTCGGAAAAAAAAATTGAAAAATTTTCAAAAAAAAAAAGAAAAAAAAGGGCTTTTGTTTGGGGGTCCGTAGACCCCCCCATACATAGTACCTGCTGTGCGTAGGTTTTGCAGGGCACCGTACCTCTGAGCAGCCGCAAACCGCCACCGAACGCCGCGCCACCGCCTCGGTTTCCCCCGGCTGCCTCGGTTTCTCCCTCCTGTCGGTACTCCCGCCGCTGCCTGCGCCGAGATCTCCAATCGCCGGTGCCTCCCCCGCCCACCGGCTCCGGCATCACGCAGACTCCCGGTCCTTGCCGGTCCTCGGCTCCGGTAATCTCCTCGCGCTTGGTGATGCACAGACTCCCGCCGCCGGCCAAAAGACTTCCGACAGCGCCACGCTGACGTCCAGTTAGCAACCGAACCCCGCCACGTGGCCCGAAATAGCCCTTCATACGCCACACACAGTGCCATGTAGACCATACCATCTGCCATGTCACTGCGCCACACAGCAAGTCCGTACAGTGCCACGTCATCCGTACGACCTGCACAGTCACTTGTACAGTCACCAGTCCGTATAGTACAGACACCCAGTCAGCAGGGAGGCGAAGTTTTTGCGACGGTCATACGGCTGTCAAATTTAACACAGTGACTTGCTGACATCAGCGCCATGTCAGCACTTTTTGAAATTTTTTTGACCCCTCTCCATTGGGCTTTTCAGTTTTGCAGTCCAACTTTGGAAGGCCATATCTTGCTCATTTTTGCTCCTTTTTTGGTGCAATTTTTTTTGAAATGGGCTAAAATTTCATGATCTTCGCAGTGGTGTGGTTATTTTCTGATTTTGGTGCAGAGGTTTTTTGAAATTTTTGGATTCTCTCAGCTGTACCTGTCCAATCCTCAATTTTGCAACTTCAAAGGCCTCGTTTGAGCTCATACGACCTCCTTTTCAGGTGCCGTTTTTTTTGAAAGTGCTTTTTTTTTTGTCTACTTTCAGAACCTATGATCAGATTTCAAATATTTTGAGTGAAAATTGTACTTTCAGATATTGGTCTTATTTGGCCTATTAGGTACTTGTAAATTGCTTGGATCTTAGTTAGATCTCTTGCATTATCAATTTGAGACTCTTTTGGCCTTATTGAGGTAGTTGTAAAATTGTAAATCAGAAGTCCACTTTGCCATTTTTGTAAGTGGCCCATTGTATACGCACTACTTATAAAGTGTCAAATCATCACATTTGGAGGGGTTCTTTGATTGAGTGAATTTGGGGGGGTGTCTTGTGTGATTGTGCCTCTCTTTGTTCTCTTTCCATTCTTGTTGTAGTGAGTCCTAATAAGTTTCCACCATTAACTCCACATAATTATGCATCATGGAAAATTAAAGTATGGAGTAAACTAATGGAAAAGGGTCTCACACACTACATAGATGGAACAATAACAACACCACCTGATCCTAAGGTTGATCCAAATGCTCAATTAGAATGGATCACAAAGAATTGCATGGCTCTTGGAACCTTACGCAAGTATGTATCAGATGACCTCATTTTCCACATTGAGAAGTGTAAAACAATTAAAGAGGCTTGGGATATGTTTCAAAAATTGTATGGACAAGTCGATGAAATCAAAGGCTATCAGATTGACAATGAGGTCACCAACTTAGATCCCAAGAGTTTTGATACAATCCAAGATTATGTAACCAAAGCAAATGAGCTAAGAGCAAAGCTAAAGGATTGTGGAATTGACAAGAAGGATGCTCAATTGATATTCAACTTGTTGGACAAGCTTGTACCAGAATATGCAGCATTTGTATCTAGCTTCCAAACTCATCGTTTGACAGTGGGGAGTTCTTATGTTATGTCTTCATTTGATGCTTTCACATAAATGTTGATATTGGAACAATCTAAGTTGTTGAACATGGGGTTTCTCAAGTCTTCAAAGTCCAAGGCTTTGGTAGCAAATCAAGGAAATCAAGGAAGTCAAGGCAAAGATTCCAACAAGAAGAAGAAGCAATCCAAGTCTAAACCACACTAGGAAAAAGGACAATCATCCTCTCCATCACAAGGCGATTTTTCATCCTCTTCCAAGAAGGGGACACCACCTAAGAAGGATAAACCAACTTGTGCATATTGCAAAAAGTATGGTCATGATGAGCATCGATGCCATGCAAAGCAAGTTGATGAGTTAACCAATCTTCTCAAGAAAAACAACATCAACTTGCCATCCGCCTACACAAAGAAGGATTCAACTCCTTCCTCTTCCTCACAGTCTAAGGGAAAAGGGCAAGCATTTGTGGCTACAACAGGTTCTTCACAGCAATGGATACTTGACTTAGGTGCCTCATATCACATGGGTTCTACAAAGGAGCAGTTTTCTTCATTGGAGCCATCTAAGGTACCTGACATTTACATAGGTGATGACACACAAGTAGAGGTTGAAGGGAAAGGTTCAGTTGCCATGGATGATGGAACATTTGAGAATGTTCTCTATGTTCCTAACTTGTCTACCAACCTTCTCTCCATCTACCAAATCACTCACTATGGGAATGGGAAAAAGGTTGAGTTTACCCCAGATTCAGTTGTGGTAAAGGAACTTGATGATGATGCCTTGGTAGCAGTGGGACAAGTTAATGACAACTCTAGACTTTATTCGTTCTCCCACTTTGTGCCAAGTTCACCTTCTAGGGCCTTGCTTACTCATTCAAATTCAGAAAGTAAGCTATGGCATGAGCGGTTTGGTCACCTCAACTACCGCTATCTTCAACAGCTAAGCACTAGAGACATGGTCACAGGTCTTCCTCAAATCAGTTTTTCAGAGGGTGTATGTTCAGGTTGTTCCATGGGCAAGCATCCCAAAGAGAAGTTTGATAAAGAGAAAACTTGGAGAGCTTTGGAAGTTCTTCAACTTGTTCACAGTGATGTAGCAGGTCCATTTCCAGCACCTTCATTCAGTAAGGCCCGCTATGTTCTTACCTTCATTGATGACTACTCCCGCTTCACTTGGGTCTACTTTCTCATTCATAAGAGTGAAGTATTTGATAGATTTCAGGACTTCAAGACTCGTGTGGAGAAGCAATCAGGGAAAGTGGTCAAGATTCTTCGCACAGATAATGGAAGGGAATATGTGAACAAAAGACTTGAGGATTTTTGTACATTTGAGGGGATTGATCTTCAGCATTCTGTTGCATACACTCCACAACAAAACGGGGTTGCAAAATGCAAGAATAGAACTCTCAAAGAAATGGCTAGCTGTATGATACATGCACGTTCTCTTGATCCTGCCTTTTGGGCAGAGGCTATGAGTTGTGCCACACACATCTAGAACCGGGTTCCTCATAAAGCTTTGCAAGGTATTACTCCTTTTGAAGCTTGGGCTGGTAGGAAACCGATTGTGAGACATTTAAGAGTCTTTGGGTGTCCAGCATGGGCTCGCATACCTCCACAGAAACGCAAGGCATTGGAACCTCAGAGTCGACCTTGCATATTTGTTGGATATCCTGAGGGTGTTAAGGCATACAGATTGATGGATCTAGAGACACATGAGGTATTCATTGAGAGGAGTGTTCACTTTGAGGAAAGCTCTCCTAGCTTAGCCTCTCTACCTCCTCCACCTTCCGCCATTGTGGATAGTGATGTTAGTGATTCTGATGATGAGACTACCTCAACTCCGACTCGCAGGGTTCCACCTCCGTAGGGTCCACTTGCAGTTGAGAAGCCTCATTCTCCACCTCCACCTAGACCTCGTTGGGCTCGACAGACACTTGAGTCCGCGGGTTCTCTTGTTGGGGATCCTTCGAATACACGGAGAACTCGATCACAACATCAGGATCTTCCACATGCATTCATTGCTACCGCTTCCGATCCACATACATTTAGGGAAGCATCAGGGGTTCCTGAGTGGGACCAAGCTATGGAGGAAGAGTATAGTTCCTTGATGAGGAACAACACATGGGATCTAGTCCATCTCCCTAAGGGGAGAAAGATGGTTCGATGTAAGTGGATCTATCGGACCAAGTTTGCAGCGGATGGTAGTGTGGATAAGTATAAGGCTCGGCTTGTTGCAAAAGGTTTTTCTCAGGTTGTAGGTGTTGACTATACTGAGACCTTTGCCCCCGTAGCCAAGATGAACTCCATTCGTTTGACACTTGCTATTGCTGCAGCTCATGGTTGGGCTATACATCAGATGGATGTGAAGAGTGCTTTTCTTCATGGTGATCTTGATGAGGAGATTTATATGGAGCAGCTACAGGGTTTCATCCAGGATACTTCCTCGGTTTGCAGACTAAGGAAATCTCTCTATGGCCTTAAGCAGGCCCCCAGGGCTTGGTACGCCAAGATGGATTCCTTTCTTCTCTCCGCCGGGTTCACCAGGTTTCATTCCAATCCGAATGTTTACATTTTGCAACAGGATGACTCTCACCTGATACTTGTGCTCTATGTTGATGACTTGATCATTACAGGGAGTACTTCATCCATCATTAGTAGGGTCAAATTTGCTTTGCATGACAGATTTGCTATGACTGACTTGGGTCTTTTGCACTACTTTCTCAGGATAGAGATTTCACAGTCACCTTCCGGGATCACACTATCGCAGCCCAAGTATGCTCTTGATCTACTTGCACGCTTTCATATGGCTGATTGTAAGCCTACCCCGACTCCCTTTCTTTCAGGAGTCAAGCTTGAGGCTTAGTGTTCTTCTCCACCAGTTGATGCCAGTTTGTATCGTCAGCTTGTGGGTAGTCTCATCTATTTGACTCATACACACCCTGATATTTCATTTGCAGTTGGCATGGTTTCCCGCTTTATGCAGGAACCACATGAGGTTCATTGGAAAGCCGCTAAATGCATTCTACATTACATCCAGGGTACACATCACTATGGGATTCACTATGCAGCAAGCACAAGACTTCGCTTGGTTGGTTACACAAACTCCGATTGGGCTAGTGATCTAGTTGATCGTAAGTCTACAGTTCTACATTGTGACAATCAGAGTGCCATTGCAATCTCGAAGAACCTAGTCTAGCACCATCGGACCAAACACATCGAGATTCGTATGCACTATATCTGAGAGCTCATCCAGGAGCAGGTCATTGATTTGCAGTATTGTCCTACAGCAGAGCAGGTTGCTGACATATTCACCAAACCTTTCGCCGAGAGTAAGTTCCAGCAGTTGTGAGCTCTCTTGGGGGTGCGGGATGTGTCATTAGGGGGGGTCAGCTGACTTCTCCTTCCTCTCTTATGGGGGGGACTTTTTCCTCTTTGAGGTTTTGTCCTTCTTCTTTGAGAGTCTTTTGTACATTCATCTCTCTTTTGGGGGGGAGTTTTTTCCCACTGGGTTTTCTCCCTTTCTCTGTTTGTGAGAGATTGCATTGCATTATTTTGCTTGCATTTGCATGTTGTACATGGGTACCTATCATAGCCTAGTAGCCGGGACCCATCTTGCATTGTTGACTTGAGTCTTCATTCCCCTAAGTTGCACTTAAGGGGGGGTGTTGGTGTAAATTAATATTCATTTTGGATATTATTACACTTACTTAAGTTAACTTAGGATAATGCATCTCATCGTAATTTGGAATTGAGACACTTAGGGAAGTGTGCACTTAGGGATAGAGCTTGTAGGAGAAGTTCCACCTTTTGTGGTCTTATTTTACTATTACACTCCACATTTGGTGGGTCATCCACCTCTTGTGGAATATTATATTATTTCTCCTACCTACCCTTGTTTCTCATTGAGCCACATGTCATATTTGTGTGCTCATACATCCATATGGCCTTGCCTATATAAACAGGCCTCTATTCATTGTATTGGTTAATCCAGTTGATCATTTTGTATATTGATGAGAATACAATTTGTTCTTGTCATTCTATTGTCTCTTTTATGCTTTTCATTGTGCCCTTGATCTTGGCAAAATGCAACAATTTTTCATAATGGATTGGTATTCTTCAGACATGGCATTCTTCCATACTTGATGTTTAAGTGTATCTGATACATTAGTAGGTTCTTCTTTTGAGAGATCATTTAGGAGGGCGACGTAGTTGGTAAGTTTGTTAGGCCTTTTGCTTTCTTTGAAAGTTCCTGAAGGGGCAACATATTTTTGAGCTTCTTCTACAGTTTTGGTGGCCCATAGTGGTCTTTTCTTGAAATTTTCTCTAGGTGGGTTTTGCGTTTCACTTTCATTTTACTCAAGACTCTCCCTCTGAAGCTCAAGAGCAAGGTCTTTATCTATGCTAGGGGTAGGGATATTGACTACAGGTTCTATTGAGCTTTGGGCTCTTTTGAAGGCTAAGTCTTCTTCAAAGATTACATCCCTACTTAGTTCAATATTCCTTTGACTAGGTATATAGATTCTGTAGGCCTTGGAGGTTTCACTATATCCTACAAGTATTCCCCTTTTTCCAGAAGGTTCTAATTTTGATCTTTTCTCCTTATGTACATGAATATAGACAGGGCACCCAAATATCCTAAGGTGGCTGATATTTGGTTTTGTTTTAGTAAAGACTTCCTCAGGGGTTTTATCTTCAAGATGGGAGTGAGGACATCAATTTTGTATATATACAACTGTTCTAGTTGCTTTTGCCCAAATATTGATATTTAGATTCTGATCAAGAATCATGGCTTTGGCAGCTTCTACAATTGTCCTATTTTTCCTCTCAGCTACCTCATTTTGTTGAGGATTATAAGGTATTGTTAACTCCCTCTTAATCCTTGAATTTTTACAAAAATCTTTAAATAATTCTGATGTGTATTCCCCCCCATTGTCAGTTCTTAGGGTTTTAATTTTATTTCCTGAGTAGTTCTCTGTTAGTGATTTAAACTCTTTAAACCTATTGAGGATCTCTTCTAATTCTTTACACTTCAGAAAGTAGATCCAAGTTTTCCTAGAGTAGTCATCAACAAATATTACATAATACAAAAATCCCCCTAAAGAAGGTACGGACATAGGTCCACATACATCAGAATGAACTAACTCTAAAATTTTGCTTGTTTTCCTAGTACTATTTTGAAAAGCACCCTTAGCATTTTTACCTAGGGCACATCCTTTGAATGCCCTTGAATGATATTGTTTTAACTTGGGTAGGCATGTGACAAGGTTTCCCATTGATGATAAAGCTCTAAAATTCAGGTGACCTAGTATTCTATGCCAAACTTCATTAGCATCTGTAGTTTCATGGATTAGGGCTAGGTTGGGCTCTGTGCACAACTCATACAAGTATCCTTGTCTTTGACCAATGGTTTTAGCTTTCTTGATGGATGAATTCTTTGGCCAAGCCAACACTCTATTGTCCTTGAAGGTCACTCTGTATCCATTATCCTCTAGTGCTGATATGGAGACTAGGTTTCTCTTGATGCCTGGGACATATAGTACTCCTTTAAGTTGTAATGATACGCCTAACTTTAGTTTGATGGTGCAGGTTCCAAATCCTCTTACTGGATGTGTGGAGTCATCTCTGATAGTCACTTCCTCATCATTCTCGTCTATCATGGAGTCTAGAACTTCTCTAAACCCTGTAATGTGTCATGAGCCACTGTCGATCACCCAAGAGTTAACCTTGTTTGATGCTTGGTTTGTAAGTGCTAAATAGAGTACATACTTCTTGGAGTCATCTTCCCTTTTAGATTTTCCTGCTTTGGCAAATGTGGGTTGTTGTTTGGCTCTTTCTGGACATATGGCAACATAGTGCCCAAATTTGTCACATTTGTAACATTGAATCTGTGAAAGGTCCTTCTTGAAGGCGTTCTTGCCATGACGACCTTTTCTCTTCCTAAATTGTTTCTGTTTGCTTTTCTTGTTTGAGTTTGTATTTAGGACTTGAAGATCTTCATCTATATTCTTTTGTTTGATCCCTTTCTTATTTAACCTTGATTCTTCTTGGAGACAATCTGCCTTTAGCCTATCAAACTTTGGAAATTCATCCCTTGCACTGATGCCTTGGACGAATGTTTCCCATATACTAGGCAACCCATCTAGAGAAATGAGTGTTAATTCTTTGCTTTGGATCTCATATCCAAGGGTTGCTAGTTCATCCCTTAGGGCTGATATTCGTATGAAGTAGGCATTGACTGATTCTCCTTTGATCATAGCTATATGATTTATTTCTCTTTTTAAAGCCAAGGTTCTACTAGCATTGGATATCTCAAATGCATCTTCAAGTGCTTTGAACATGTTGTAGGCCGTTTCATGTTTCCTTATGATGGGCATAATATTATTTCTCACCCCATCAACTATGATTTTGATGGCCTTTTCATTTCCTTCTCTCCAAGTTGTTTTGTCAGGTTTAGTCTCAGGTTCTACAGTTTCAGTTTTTACAAATGATTCGACTTTATTTTCTTTTAGAATCATTTGAATTATAAACTTCCATGCTGAGAAGTCATCACCTCCTCCGAGTCTATCTTCGAATCTGATAGCGCTAGCCATTAGAAGAAATGTGATGTTGAATATATGCTTGTTTTCAATTTTCCACAAAATTGAATAGCCTCAGGTTCGATTTATCTATAGCTCTGATACCATGTAAATGTTATTCAGTTTTCAATTCAAGATGCAAGTTATATTCAAGGTTATCTTTTCTTACAAGTATGTGTTATATCTTTAATATGATAGATCTGATTATTGTCTTGTATGTTGCAGATGAAAAGAGCATTTATCGATTTAAATATCCTTCTCACAAATGCCGTTTGATATATATATGTATGCAAGGAGGATCAAGCAATACCTTGACCGATCATGTCTATTAGACATGACCGATTCAAGATATTACTTGATCGCACCTTTTCATTTATCATTGTATTTACCAATCGGTGTATAAAACTTAACAAATCACCCGATACTAATTGACGTGTATACCATAAGCAAGACAACTGTTACTAATCGGTATGTATTTAGTTATAAACTAAACCCGATAACAATCGGTGTTCACACAATTAATATGTTTAACCGATATTAATCGGTGTGCATACGATTCAATGTAAACCGATACCAATCGGTATTCTATGCTATGAGATTTACAACCGATAATTATCGGTAGTTAAGCATTGATCGAAATTTGCAAGTAAGGTTGAATATATATAAATCGAAGAATAATCATCAAATGAAGGAATGATAACTTGAAGTCTTTATCATAGTCTATCGATAAGATAGATGATTGAATGAGAGACTTCATTTATCTCTCATTCAATCATTTATCTTATCGAGGCTATCATGCATTAACAATTAAGACCAATTATAATTAATATTAATCTAAATTTGAGATTAATCTTATTATTATAATTATAATTATAATTATATAGATTTTTTCAATTAAATTAGGATTATGCTCTTAAGAAAAATATATTACTATAAAATTTGTATTATATTATAATTATTTATATTATTTGTGGCATAGAAATTAGGAATCATCACAAGATAAGTAAATCAAATCAAAACATTAAACATGATAGCTCAATCAAAGAAATACTCATTGCAATGAACCTAATCACAATGCACATTCAATAGAGGTATGAAAATGAAGCATTCAAAAGAAAACATTATGCAAACCAGATTCAAGATTGAATACTCCTTCCATGCGGCTCCATTGTTGTTCTTTCCTCTTCAATAGTTTTGTGGATCTCACCTACAAGTGCTCTCACAATTGAAAACAAAAAGCTCAAGAGTACTAGAACTAAAATTTGATAGTTTGTTAGCAATTTAGAATTCATGAAGTGATTGAAGGGGATGATTGAAGAAAAATTATCCAATTTATAGAGAAATTGGAGAAATCACAAAATTGGCATGATGCAATTCAAATGGAAATTGCAAATCAATATGACAAATTATGACAAATTATGCACTTTCCATGCACAATTTGATTGATTGACAATTTGATGACAAATTATGACACATTCTATGTCAAAATTGATTGATTATCAATTTTGACAATTTCATGACAAATTGACATGCCATTCCCATGGAATTAGGAGATGAAATAGGAGGGAAAAGAAATTAGAAATTTGAAAAATTAGGAAAATTGAAATTGATGAAAACTAGGAAATTGGAATTAGAAATTGATGAAAAATAGGATTTAGTGAATTAGTGAATTAATTAATAATTTTTCATTTATTAATCAATTCACAAAGAGGAATAATTAGCCAATTAAATAAAGATTTAATTGTAATAAGAAGACTTAGGATTAATAAATAATTTAGTAATCCTAGAGGAAGAAATGGCAAATTAGGTTAAATGACCAAATCATAAAACCCTAGAAGATGAATTAGAAATGCGAAAATGACAATTAGGTCTTGATTAAAGATAATTAATGTCATGATTTTGAATTGATAAATGACCAGTGCGACAAATGATTTGATTGAGAAATATGCCAATTGACATGATTTGATCCAAATTGACACAATTGAGACAAATAATGATTGATAGTGAAATGATGACAAATCGGTCGCAAAATGACAAAATCGATAAGAGGACAAGAATCGACAACAAAATGGATTGCAAGATGACAAGATTGAAAATGACCAATGACAACGATCGATGACAAATCGATCGTTAAAATGACAAGACTGAAGGATTTATGATACGATTGATAAGATTGATAGAAGGACAAAACCCTAATTAGGATTGACGATGTCCAAAATGATGACAAATGAATACGCAAATTGATGCGACAGGGTAAAATCGATCAAAATCATGACTGGATAATGTTGTCGACAAGACCAAATTTGAGGACGAGATGATTGAAGAATGTAGAAGAATGACTCGATGCTCGCAAATGATAAAGACCAAGTGCGTGACATAGGAGAAATGTTAATGCGACGCAAAAACCTAAAATGAGGCAATGCGCAAATGTTAAAGTATGACCTCGCAAGCGTTGACCATTTTTGGGTGTCTACATTTTGCCCCTCTTTGAGACAATGCGATTCTGAGCGTTGTTTCAAAGAACAATAACAAAAAATGCCCCAGACAATGATAATGACATATGCATGCCCCCTCGAGGAATTGGCCGGAAACATGCGGAAAAGAGGCCAATTGATCGATAAAAATGATAGGATCGAACGGACCGACAATCGGAGATCGGATGCATGACAGACAATCAATTTAAGGTGCACAAGACCACGACCAACATAAGATGGAGAGGACGCACGTCCATCTATGCAATGACAAAGAGCTATAAATGGGACCAAGAGGGTGAAAATGACTCATTTGCAGTAGCGAAAGAGGAGGATTTGTTGCTCTGGACAAGGACACTTGCACATAGATGGCGAACATTCCAACGGCGGATCACCTTGGAGAACGGGTACGCACATTCAGATGATCGGAGGAAACAGGAGCAGCGGTATGTATCTCGAAAACCCATGTTTTTGATTTCATGAATTTTGATGGCTTACGGGACATTGCGGGACCCACAGGGGACACCAAAATGGACATCTGCGCTTGTGTCATCTAAACCTGTGCTTGTGTATGATGTTCTGCGCTTGTGTAGGAAGACACAAGCGCAATTCACCTGACACAAGCGCAATTTATCTTACACAAGCGCAAGAGTTGAAAAATGACTCACTTTTGATTGGAAATGGCATGCAAAGGACCTGACAAGGGGGGGAATGGGTAGGATAGGCCAATGTAGATGAAAAACACCCCGATTTGGACATGAAAATGAGGACATTCAACCCGTAGGAACAAACCCTAAAACTGACAAAATGATGCCCCGATTGTGATGCAGAGTCGACAATATCCATTGATCGCACGGGAGAATCGACCGGACTGTTTCATGCTACGACATAGACTCAGGAGCACAGAGAGAGACACATTAGCTGGACTGGGATTGTATTACATCACATATATGCCCGAGATTAGGGCAAACACAGGACTACTTACCGCATTGGCAGAGCGATGGCATCCGGAGACTTCCTCATTCCATTTGGCGACTGGTGAGGCGACAGTGACTCTAGAGGATGTATGGCACATCCTCCACATTCCTATACATGGGGAGATGATAGAGTACGACCCAGTGACAGGGAGAGATGCATTATGCAGACTGTTTGAGTGGAGATAGCCAGACTCACAGAGGCTCGGGATACAGCCATAGCTCAGGCACAGCGAGAGGGACAGAGAGTCACTGAGTTCATTGGGTCGATTAGGGATGCCAGTGCACGGGAGATGGCACAAATGCTGGTAGAGACCGGCGAGGAGAGACTGTATTGGAGGACACTATATGAGGGTGCAGTTCCACCGGAGCGGAGAGCACCTTCATATTGGGCACGATCGAGGACAGAGAGCAGGTCATGCTCTCGGAGGACATTGAGCTCAAGAGTACTAGAACGAAAATTCAGTAGTTTGTTAGCAATTTAGAATTCAAGAAGTAATTGAAGGGGTTCAAGGGGTTCGATTTGATTGAAAATCATCCAATTTATAGAAGAATTGGATAAGTGACAAGATTAGCATGATGCAATTCAAATGGAAATTGCAAATCAATATGACAAATTATGACAAATTATGACAAATTATGCACTTTCCATGCACAATTTGATTGATTGATAATTGATGACAAATTATGACACATTCTATGTCAAAATTGATTGATTATCAATTATGACAATTTATGACAAATTGAAATGTCATTCTCATAGAATTAGGAGAGAAATAGGAGGAATTTGAAATTAGGAAATTAAGAAAATTAGAAAATTGAAATTGATGACAATTAGGAATTAGAAATTGATGGAAAAATAGGATTTAGGAATTAGTGAATTAATTAATAATTTTTCATTTATTAATCAATTCACAAAGAGGAATAATTAGCCAATTAAATAAAGATTTAATTGTAATAAGAAGACTTAGGATTAATAAATAATTTAGTAATCCTAGAGGAAGAAATGGCGAATTAGGTTAAATGACCAAATCATAAAACCCTAGAAGACGAATTAGAAATGCGAAGATGAAAATTAGGTCTTGATTAAAGATAATTAATGTCATGATTTGATTTTGATAAATGACCAATACGACAAAATGATTTGATTGAGAAATACGCCAATTGACATGATTTGATCCAAATTGACACAATTGAGACAGATAATGATTGATAGTGAAATGATCGCAAAATGACAAGATTGACAAGAGGACGAGGATCGATGATAAAATAGATTGCAAGATGACAAGATTGATAACGACCACGATCAATGACAAATTGATCGCAAGATGACAAGATTGAACATGACAACGATCGATGACAAATCGATCGTTAAAATGACAAGATTGAAGGATTAATGATAAATTGACAAAATTGAAAAGAGGACTAAACCCTAATTAGGATTAACGATGTCCAAAATGATAAGATTGATGATAAAATTGATAAGATTGACAGGAGGACAAAACCCTAATTAGGATTGACGATGTCCAAAATGATGACAAATGAATACGCATATTGATGTGACAAAGTAAAATCGATCAAAATCATGACTGGATAATGTTGTCGACAAGACCAAATTTGAGGACGAGATGATTGAAGAATATAGAAGAATGACTCGATGTTCGCAAATGATAAAGACCAAGTGCGTGACATAGGAGAAATGTTAATGCGACGCAAAAACCTAAAATGAGGCAATGCGCAAATGTTAAAGTATGACCTCGCAAGCGTTGACCATTTTTGGGTGTCTACATTTTGCCCCTCTTTGAGACAATGCGATTCTGAGCGTTGTTTCAAAGAACAATAACAAAAATGCCCCAGACAATGATAATGACATATGCATGCCCCCTCGAGGAATTGGCCGGAAACATGCGGAAAAGAGGCCAATTGATCGATAAAAAATGACAGGATCGAACGGACTGACAATCGGAGATCGGATGCATGATAGACAAGCAATTTAAGGTGCACAAGACCGCGACCAACATAAGATGGAGAGGACACACGTCCATCTATGCAATGACAAAGAGCTATAAATGAGACCAAGAGGGTGAAAATGACTCATTTGCAGTAGCGAAAGAGGAGGATTTGTTGCTCTGGACAAGGACACTTGCAGACAGATGGCGAACATTCCAATGGTGGATCACCTTGGAGAACGTGTATGCACATACAGACGACCAGAGGACGCAGGAGCAGCGGTATGTGTCTCAAAAACCCATGTTTTGAATTTCATGAATTGTGATGGCTTACGGGACATTGCGGAACCCACAGGAGATACCAAAATGAACTCCTGCGCTTGTGTGGTCTAAACCTGCGCTTGTGTAAGAAGTTCTGCGCTTGTGTATGAATACACAAGCACAATTCATCTAACACAGGCGCAAGTTTCTCCAACACAGGCGCAAGTTGTCATAAAAACCCTAGTTTTGAGGTGAAATTGCATGCAAATGACCTGACAGGGGGGGGGAAGGGTAGGATAAGGTAATGTGGATGAAAAACACCCTGATTTGATCATGAAAATGAAGACATGCAACTGACAAAATGATGCCCCGATGGTGATGCAGAGTCGACAATATCCATTGATCGCACGGGAGAATCGACCGGACTGTTTCATGCTACGACATAGACTCAAGAGCACAGATAGAGACACATTAGCTGGACTGGGATTGTATTACATCACATATATGCCTGAGATTAGGGCAAACACAGGATTGCTTACCGCATTGGCAGAGCGATGGCATTCGGAGACTTCCTCATTCCATTTGGCGACTGGCGAGGCGACAGTGACTCTAGAGGATGTATGGCGCATCCTCCGCATTCCTATACATGGGGAGATGATAGAGTACGACCCAGTGACAGGGAGAGACACATTATGCAGACTGTTTGAGTGTGACGCAGAGGATCTAGACATTGTCGAGAGGGAGATTCGGTGGGAGACTATGGCAGCCGAGTATGAGCAGCGATGTGTGGTGATAGCAGTGGTGATAGCATGTCTTCTGGCAGGTGACAGACGAGGACATGGATTCCCTATTGGTTGGGGAAGAGTATTAGAGCAGATGGTGACAGAGGGGACAGTGTATGCATGGGGACCATGTGTACTTGCTATGGTGTATTTCCAGCTACATCAGATAGCGTATCAGGGAGTGCAGACGCTGAGTTGTGGAGTCACATTGCTTCAGGTATGGGCATTCGAGCATATTGCCATATGTCGGCCGATTACAGATAGACAGGTTGTACCACACCGACCATATGTGTACAGCTATGGTGGAGCACTGAGACAGGGTCCATTTGGATACATATTATACTGGCGACATGAGCTAGACAGACTGAGAGAGTTCATATGGAGGCCATATCTAGATTGCCCCGGATGGTCAGATGATCATAAGGAGTTACCATACGGCAGACAGGAGAGGTACTTGATTGGGCGACCAGTGAACCGCCAGAGAGTGATTGAGTTATACCTTCCAGAGAGAGTTCGGCGATAGTTTGGAGAGACACAGGATGTTCCTTGGAGGACTGCATGCTTTGCTCGATCTCACCGAGAGACGAGTCAGTGGGGTAGTATGATTCAGCCACGTATAGCATATGCCGACTTTGCACAGTTACAGCAGAGACAGTGGGATTGGATGTCAGATGTGGTAGATGCTGGGACTACAGAGGAGTATGAGACATGGTTCGCACAGCAACGGCCAGTGCCTTTGACCGATCCGGATATTCCAGTACCGAGGAGACAGGAGGACTTCCCACTCACAGGAGAGGAGGGAGATGATGAGGACGAGGAGGATGACGAGGCTGATGAGGATGAGGGTGATGGAGAGGAGGACGGAGCTGATGGAGGTGATGGGGAGGATGAGGGAGATGATGGTGGGGAGGATGATGAGGAGCCAGACACAGCGGATCAGGAGACTTTGCAGGATATTCCCATAGAGCCAGAGATAGCTAGGACAGAGGAGATAGACATGTATCGGGCTACCATAGCGAGCCAACAGGATTATATTGCAACATTGGAGAGACAGCATGAGCAGTTCAGAGCGGAGATAGCCAGACTCACAGAGGCTCGGGATATAGCCATAGTTCAGGCACAGCGAGAGGGACAGAGAGTCGCTGAGTTCATTGGGTCGATTAGGGATGCCAGTGCACGGGAGATGGCACAGATGCTAGTAGAGACCGGCGAGGAGAGACTGTACTGGAGGACACTATATGAGGGTGCAGTTCCACCAGAGCGGAGAGCACCTTCATATCGGGCATGATCGAGGACAGAGAGCAGGTCACGCTCTCGGAGGTCATTGAGCAGCATAGGAGGGAGTGGACCAATGAGACCACCGCAGCCAGGACCAGGACCAGGTACATCATCTGCGAGACATGGCAGGGATGAGGAGGACAGAGGGAGCACCCAGTGATAGAGGCACGTGCTCCGTATGACAGACAGTGGACATCATGTAGTTTGCCATTATGTAGTCAGCCTGCGGGTCATACTTAGGACAGACAGTCCGATTTTGTACTCCGACATTATGATGATATGTGATATGATATGCATCGATATGATGGATGCAATATGTTATGACTGATGTAGTGATTTTGCTATGTATGGATGACTTATGTACTGGTTTATGAACATGTATGAATGCATTGTATGTACTTTGGATGTATTTATAATATGAAATGTATAAAATGCGTGATGTAATATGTAATGGAATGCAAATGTATTGACCAAATGTATGCAGGACACAATATGGTTTTGGATATCGGAGCACTAGACCGAACTGACTATCCGACCGGACGGAAGAAGTGTTAGTAAGAAGAAATAAGATAGAGGACAATTAGAGATGATGAAAATTTGCTTTCAGTAATGCACTTTGTAGGTGAGAACCTTTATTTTTATTTAGCAAAATGGATGCGTAGCATCATGGCATTGAAGACCAGAGCTAAAATGCAACCCGATTTGCAAAAGACAGACACAACACAGACAAACGACAATCACAATCAAAGAAAGAGACCATGAGCCATCCCGGTCACTCTAAATCACTTAGTGACATCATCGAGCAACATAGGGACATGATCGAAGCCAAAGATAAATCAATAAAAAGATAAGACTCACAAATTCAAGCAAATCAAACAAACATCTTGATCTTCATTGTCAAAAGTTGAAAGTGCTGATAGGACGATCATGCTGTCTGGTTTCAGGATATGCGGTACCCCGTCTAAGACAGGACACAGTCTGGTTTCGAGTATACCACACCCTGTATAAGACCCATGATAATGTGACAAGGACAAATGATTTTCGATGCTGATATTCGATTGATATGATAATTTTGATCAGGTTGGAATGTCTGAGTTGATTGAAAAGGTTCATCTGGTTAAAGCATGATTTCATTAAAGCATAGTGTTTGATTGCGAGTGTCATTGGAGGAATGCTCAGTGATCTGTCGATGCACAAAAGGGATAATTATTGCAAAAATGCATGTTTTTGTTTTTTTGGAGTTTTACACTTTTTTTTTGTTCATTTTTTCAGGACTTTATTTGATTTTTTAGAATTTTTTCAGGACATTTTTCGATTTTTATGGATTTCTTCAGGACATTTTTGAAATTTTTAGAATTTTTTTCAGGACTTTTTTCAATTTTTATGATTTTTTTCAGGACATTTTGAGATTTTTATGAATTTTTTCAGGACATTTTTCAATTTTTATGACTTTTTTCAGGACATTTTTGAGATTTTTATGAATTTTTTCAGGACATTTTGCCATTTTTTTTGAATTTACTTCAGGACATTATTCAATTTTTTAAGACTTTTTTCAAATTTTTGGATTTTTATGACTTTTTCAAATTTTGCCCCCAGTGTCTAGCAATGCAAGGAATATGACAAATGGATAAATAGGCTTGCTGCAATGATGGTGGATAGAGAGAAGACAAAGGCCTTTTATCATGGAGACAATACGGATGCAATTTCCAAGGACTATGACGTGATGGGACAAGAGACTGGATATGACAATGTATAGCAGTGACATGGCATGAGGGACATGTCAAGAGGTTTTTGAAAAACATGTTTAAATTTTTGTGTCCTTATGTCAAATCAAGATCGAGGAATGAAAAAGAGTGTTTGGATAGTGATAAGATATGGATAGGATAAGCAAGATCAAGAATGGATAAGGGACATGGACTGAAGGTCGGGATTGGCTATGGGATAATGGTAGAAAGTTGCAATAAGACAGGGAATATGGATGAAAGGTTGTAATAAGCAAATGGATAAATGACCAAAAGCTATGATAGACTGAAAGCTGCAAATAAGATGCATGATGCTCATGACGATCGTCAGCCTTGTCAAGATCAAAGGTGGAAAGGGAAACTGGACATGAGGGACAATAGGATATGAAGGGTAATGACATGGTAGGATAGTGAAGGGCAATAGGATATGAAGGATAATGACATGGTATGATAGGATAATGAAGGGAAATAGGATATGAAGGAGAAAACCTGCCCCTAAGTGTAGTGTGCAAGAAGTTCATAAATTACGCATGATGCCTGTTTGCCAGGTTTTCATCATGGTACTTGCCCAAAGCGCCTGTTTGCCAGGTTTTCACCAGTGAACGAATTATTTTTCTTTATTATTATTTTTTTTCTTTTTTTGTCTTTTTTTTTCACTTTTTTTTCTTTTTTTGTATTTTGACTTTTTCAATAGAAGAAGACGGACACATGATAGGGGATGGAAGAAGGACTCAAGCGTCTTTTTGTTTGGATAGTAGCCTTGAAAAGAATGGACCATGACCTTTAAAAGTATGCTCAAAGACGTTGGTAGGATAAGGACATGGAAAATGAGATGAAACTAAGGCAATGATTTATGCAAAGGATTGGACCAGAGGGATCGAAGGATGAAAAATATGCATTGGATAATGGATAGGGTACTGGAAG
Organism: Cryptomeria japonica; assembly: GCF_030272615.1. Taxonomy (NCBI): domain Eukaryota; kingdom Viridiplantae; phylum Streptophyta; class Pinopsida; order Cupressales; family Cupressaceae; genus Cryptomeria; species Cryptomeria japonica. The sequence goes on from NC_081411.1 coordinate 828,318,088, forward strand.
AATTGGGCTTCAGTGGATGGAAATGAAGGCAAGATCAACATTGGCACACACCTTGAGGGGTGATGGACTGATGGAGGACAAATGGATCTCAGATTGTGAGATTTGGATGGAGGAAAGGATATGGATTTTGGGACATAAGGGCCCAAAATGGATGAAGAAGGTGGTGGAGGAATAGACTTGGAAGGTTTGGATGGAGGAATAGCAATTTTGGATGCCAATTTGGGTGTCTCTCTTTGGGCTTCAAGGAGCTTCTTGGGGATCCACATGGTTTTTGATTTTTCATGCTTTTGTGGTTCCTTGGAGTGCATTGCTTGCACAAGGGATTTAGGAACCCATATATATTTTGACTTTGCTTTATTTTGCTCAGTGGGCCTTTGTGGCCTTTTGGATTTTTCTTTTTCTTTATAGATCATATTGTTCTTTGCTTTGACATGTCGATTATATTGGACATGTTGATCCTTGAATACATGTGGACTTTTAGACTTATGATGCTTATACTTGGCATCCAAATTGCTTGGAGGGGGGAATGAATGTTGGTGTGGATGGGAATGATATGGAGGCATGTGGGATGGATGGGAGGTTCTCCAGGATGTGTGCCTTTGTTGATGTTGCATAGGAGATGGAGGGATATAGGGACCTAGAATGGATGGAAGCGATGATGGGGGAGGTGGACATTTGGATTTTGACTTTGAAGGGATACCAACGCCTTGAGTGTGAGCTCTGTAGCCATGACCATTAGTATACTCTTTGATATGGAGGGGTTCTTGCTTATGGAGATCTACTCCTTTGCCTTTATGAATATCTTGACTTGTAGGATACTCTTTTCTTTGGGAAGAAGACGCGAGTTCATTATGAGGTGGATGTGATATGAGAGAAATAAGGAGATCTTGAAGTGGATCAGATTGCACCAAAGTGGAAGAACCCAATATGCATGTCGAGGGTTCATGAACATCTTGCACTGACATGTTAGAATCATGAGGGGGTTTAGGATCATGAGGGGGACTAGGATCACGAGGGGATCGAGGATTGTGTGGTGGACATGGTTCAATGATAGGCTCTTCAAGAGATGGAATGGGAGGAATAATGGGATCATCACAAGAAATGTGATCTTGGAGTGTATATGGAGCATTAGGACAAGGAGATGGAGGAACAAGTGGATCTTGTGGAGGATCTGAAGGAATGATTTGATCTTGACAAGGAGGAAGATCATTGGAATCTTCTTTAAAGATGTTTTTCTCTTGACTTTTAATAGGATCATTGGAAAGGATGGAAGGGATATCTTGATCTTTCTTAGAAAGTGGAATGTCAATGGGATTTGAAAGGACATTGTGTTCATGAAATGGAATGGGATCCTTTGGGATCGAATGGACTGGGATATCTTGATCTTGCTCGAGGAATGGAGTGTCAATAGTACTTTGGATAGGATGGACAAGAATAGGGGAATCATTTTGAGTGTCTGGGGGAATGGGATCTTGGTCAACAATTGGATGGGGTGATAAGGTTTCAGGATCTGGATCTTGATTTGCTTTAGGACTCATTTCTTCATGCTCTAAATTATTCTCTTGACATGGAGTTGGACTTTGAATATGCATGGGGGATTTTGGCAAGGGATTAATGCTTTGGCATGAAGGGGATGCACTTTGAACATTTGTGATGGATTCTGGCAAGGAATTAATGCTTGAACATGAGGAAGAGGGACTTCGAATGGGGTCCTCTAAAACAGGTAATGGCAATAAAGTGCATGGTGGCATTGGGTCTTGTATTTCTGAAACATGACAAGGATGTGCGTCACAAATTGGATTATCGTGGCAATCAATTATGGATAGCTCTTGGATAATTGCATCCTTGGGTGTATTGTTTGATGAGGAGAATATGGAAGGTTCTTGTGAAACTTTTAAAGGTGTAGGGATAGATGCCACTGGAGAGTCAATTTTCTTGTGAGGGGATGAGGCATTGCTAGACATAAGTGTATTATCTTTATCTTCCTCAAAAGACTCACTTAATTTTTTTCTTAAGAGCATTGCAATAAGGCCACCTTTCTTTCGAGGTTTTGACATAGTTGGACTTGGAATTTGAACTTGTTTTTGATTTGATGTCATGTTTTGATATTGGACTTGATGTTGATCAGATTGGTTTGACATGTTTGAAACTTGGGTTGGTGTGTGTTGCAACCTTTGTTTTTGAATGTTTTGTGGCAATTGTTGACATTGATATGTTGATTGAACTTGAACTTGTTTTTGATTTGATGTCATTTTCTGATATTGAACTAGATGTTGATCATTTTGGTTTGACATGTTCAAAATTCGGCTTGGTGCATGTTGCAAGTTTTGTTTTTGAATTGGTGATTGTGGTTGTTGACATTGATATTCCACCATTGGTTGAACCATTTGTTGACATTGTATAGTTGGTTGGACATATTGTTGAAATTGAACCATTGGTTGTGTTGGTTGCATATGTTGAACAATTGGTTGTGTCATTGGTTGTGATGGTTGAAAATATGATTGATAGTAAACACCTTCTTGTTCTTGTTGTGGAGGCACATAATGTTGAAATTGATGTTGTCTCCTTTCTTGTAATTGTTTCATCATCTCTATTTGGGAGAGGAGAGCTGGTATGTCTGATCGTTCAAGAAGAGATCTTACATTAATTGGCTCAAAATTTTGACCTGGAAATTTTCGAAACATTTTGGACATTTGAGATCTTATCTTCTCACTGTTTATCACTTTTTGCTCCAATATCTCCTTTTCTTGAGCTAGTTTCTCCTCTAGTTTTTGTATTTGGACATTTAAATCATCATGATAAGTTTGACCAATGTTGCTTTGTTGTTGGGTTGAATAGAATTGTGATTGCATTGTCGGTTGATATGTCAAACTTTGTTGCATCATTGGTGCTTGGAACCTTGTTTCAATAGACATGTCACTATGCAAATGCAATAATTTTGGAATTTTTTCAAGGATAATATATGATATGCAACTAAATGCAAACTAAATAAATGAAAATGCAATCTATGTTTTTGGTGTTTTTGAAGATTTTGACAAACTTTTGGAATGCAAATCTAAGAGAGACCCTTAGGAAATTGAAATGATGTCTAGACCTCAAAGGACAAAAGGACCAAGTGACAAAGGACAAGATGACAATGTCTCCCCTATATGCTTGGATACTAAGCTAGGTTTGACGAAATGATATTGATGACAAAAGGACAATAGACTTGATAAGGTCTAGACTTCTTAACAATGACTTAGGGTTTATCAAAGATTTGGATTACTCAAGTATGACAAGATCTAGGTTTGACACTATATGCAAAAGGACAATTAATATGCAAATGATCTTAATATGATATGACAATGACCTAAACTTAATGAAGAGACTTAGGGTATGGAAATATGAATGTATGACAATGGTATGACTTTAATGCAAGAGGACATATGCAAGTGAGTGACTCTTATTGATATGCAAAAGAGTATAACCTAGATGAAACCTAACCTTGATACTTGACAATGACTTTGCTAAATGCAAACTAGGATGAACCTAAATGTAAGTGACATAAGAGTTGAGACAAGTTGTTGAACAATGTTGGATAACCATGTTGGAAGATGTGTTTCAAACCTTGTTGAATGTTTGTTGGATGAATGTCTCTTGTGTTTGATCTTATGTTATATCAATGTGTTGGCTCTTGAAATGGTATTCAACTTTTGACAATCAAAGAATAAAAGATGTTATAACTTAGACTCAAGACAATCATGCTCATTTCCACATTCCCTAGGGTAGGCAAAGACATTAGGTACTTGAGAGGTAGACTCATTATGAGATTCAAGGAGAATACATAGATGCTTGACCCCACGGGCTCCCCTCCACGGCACTCACTTCTCAGGGCAGCCAAGCATCAGTCCCCATGGAACCTCCCCATGGCGAACTTAGTATCTCTTCCAAGTATCCGAATTTGTCCTTCTCAAGCAACTAGAAGGGTTTTTGGCCTCTAAAAACAAGGTATGTAGTAAGGATTTCTGTTAAGCATTACTCCTTGATGTCATGCAAGCATGATTGAGACATTAAGCCCATCAAGATACCAAACAAATGTAGTCGCGCAAGCGCGATTTAGACCAAGAGGCCCTACTTAGATGTTGATATGAGAAAGAGTCCAAGGGTCATCACTTCCCAAGTAACTACAATTCCCACGTAACACTTCCTTCAAAGCTTTCGCTCATCAGGTATTTGTTTATAGTGAGTTAGAATGCCCAGGAATTCTAGCCGTACTCACTTTGGGTCGTTCCCTTCTCACAATTATCACTTGCTTGCTAAAGCAAAGTGGTCGGGAAGGCAGGCCCTCTAATGGAGACAAACAATCAACAAGACAAGCATGGTATTGAAGATCTGGATTTCTGATCACCCTATAAAGGATGAGAGCATACTCTCCTACTCCAATGTCATACTTAGAAAACAAAGCAAACAAGGGTTCACTTCCAACCTATTTAAAAAAATCACTAAGTGCCTAATTAGAAAATTCAAACACACAATTTGGTTGTTTCTCCAAGGCAACCTGCAAAACACATGTCAGAAGTTTGATTTGTTGTCTTTGACTATCGAATCTGCATAACACATGTTAGTAGTTTGATTTGTAGTCTTTGTCATGCGTAAGCCAAGATCCTGCACAAATAATCAGTACCAAAATCCAAAACACAGATGATCTGATTTATGAAAACTATCAAAATTTCAGTCCACTTCGAGAAGGCATAACTTTCTCATCCTAGCTCCGAATTACAAACCGTTTAATGCGTTAGAAAGGTATTCAAATAATCTAGAACCAAATTTCGGAAACATCGAAGATATCTCTTCATGTTTCCGCACACAACATTTGTCCAAAAATGCACTGAAGACCCTCAAAATTGCAATTTACTAAAACATAGAAAATTTTTCAAGTAAAAACTGCATTTTTCACCTCTGTTCTGGACTTTACACAGGCGCAGAAGTCATGACACAGGCGCAAGATGTCTGACACAAGCGCAGAATTTCTTGACACAGGCGCAAGACTCTTCAACACAGGCGCAAGATGCTTCACACAGGCGCAGGATGTGTCCAGAATGCACTGCACGGCCCTGTTTTTGAGTTTTGACCTGCAAATCAGCTTAGAAGCACTCCAAAACACAGTAAGATGGTTAGAAGGTTAGTTCACATCGGGTTCACCATTTAATGTGGCATAGAAATTAGGAATCATCACAAGATAAGTAAATCAAATCAAAACATTAAACATGATAGCTCAATCAAAGAAATACTCATTGCAATGAACCTAATCACAATGCACATTCAATAGAGGTATGAAAATGAAGCATTCAAAAGAAAACATTATGCAAACCAGATTCAAGATTGAATACTCCTTCCATGCGGCTCCATTGTTGTTCTTTCCTCTTCAATAGTTTTGTGGATCTCACCTACAAGTGCTCTCACAATTGAAAACAAAAAGCTCAAGAGTACTAGAACTAAAATTTGATAGTTTGTTAGCAATTTAGAATTCATGAAGTGATTGAAGGGGATGATTGAAGAAAAATTATCCAATTTATAGAGAAATTGGAGAAATCACAAAATTGGCATGATGCAATTCAAATGGAAATTGCAAATCAATATGACAAATTATGACAAATTATGCACTTTCCATGCACAATTTGATTGATTGACAATTTGATGACAAATTATGACACATTCTATGTCAAAATTGATTGATTATCAATTTTGACAATTTCATGACAAATTGACATGCCATTCCCATGGAATTAGGAGATGAAATAGGAGGGAAAAGAAATTAGAAATTTGAAAAATTAGGAAAATTGAAATTGATGAAAATTAGGAAATTGGAATTAGAAATTGATGAAAAATAGGATTTAGTGAATTAGTGAATTAATTAATAATTTTTCATTTATTAATCAATTCACAAAGAGGAATAATTAGCCAATTAAATAAAGATTTAATTGTAATAAGAAGACTTAGGATTAATAAATAATTTAGTAATCCTAGAGGAAGAAATGACAAATTAGGTTAAATGACCAAATCATAAAACCCTAGAAGATGAATTAGAAATGCGAAAATGACAATTAGGTCTTGATTAAAGATAATTAATGTCATGATTTTGAATTGATAAATGACCAGTGCGACAAATGATTTGATTGAGAAATATGCCAATTGACATGATTTGATCCAAATTGACACAATTGAGACAGATAATGATTGATAGTGAAATGATGACAAATCGGTCGCAAAATGACAAAATCGATAAGAGGACAAGAATCGACAACAAAATGGATTGCAATATGACAAGATTGAAAATGACCAATGACAACGATCGATGACAAATCGATCGTTAAAATGACAAGACTGAAGGATTTATGATACGATTGATAAGATTGATAGAAGGACAAAACCCTAATTAGGATTGACGATGTCCAAAATGATGACAAATGAATACGCAAATTGATGCGACAGGGTAAAATCGATCAAAATCATGACTGGATAATGTTGTCGACAAGACCAAATTTGAGGACGAGATGATTGAAGAATGTAGAAGAATGACTCGATGCTCGCAAATGATAAAGACCAAGTGCGTGACATAGGAGAAATGTTAATGCGACGCAAAAACCTAAAATGAGGCAATGCGCAAATGTTAAAGTATGACCTCGCAAGCGTTGACCATTTTTGGGTGTCTACATTATTTTATTAAAGTAAAAGTTGTAGTTAATATTACATAAATATAACTATACTAATATAATTTTAAAATAATAATGATTCAAAATTATAATAATTAAAAATTAAAACAAATATTTTTATTACAATTCAAAATTATAATAATTAAAAATCATAACAAATGTTTTTTTATTACAATACTATGACGACAAGTACTCGGCACTACGTAGCACTTGTTCATTTTGCATTGATTTTTTCCCCTTCTCTTTCATGATATTGGTTCGGGAATAATGGACAATAGTAAGAAACATAGCTTTAGGACTTAGTCTCAAATCGTGGCTTCAATTTCTATTTAAGTGAGACTTCACGATATATTTCCTCATCTTCCTCTTACACAACCAAGAGATATACAATGCCTTTGAATGCTTTCTTCCCTGCTTTAATGGGTTGCATGATATTGTTAATCTTTTTCTAGAAATTGTAGTACGTGTTTAATGAAGGCTTCCATTTGCACTTACTCCATCTTTCAATGGCTGGTATTAATTATTTTAACTATTCGCACCTCTATGTGGTGTCTTACAAAATTGTTCAACAAGACTGAAGCCTCACACAGGCAATGAGTGGTTCATAAATACTAGTTTTGTTCTCCATTTCACATTGAATCCACTTCTTTCCACCTTCGATGCACAACCCAGATCTTATTTGGGCGATCTTTCTTGTTTATTTTTTTGGGTACTCAAATTGCGCTTGTTTGGTTGCATTGAATATTTTGTCTTTGGTAACTAGGGTCAGGGGAAAATGTTACCCTTTTGCCACTCCCTTGTTCTCTCAGGCTGCACACACAAAACATAAACTCTCAGACCACAGGTTGCAAGTCATAACAGGCCATACCTTGGCTGAAAATAATGCAAGCTTGAATCTATAAAATATTGTTTCCCCAAACAAAATACGCTTCCATCACATTCTTTGTTTTGTTTTGATTCTTCATCATAGCTCATAATGCATATAATGGCCAATTGGTAGCTTTATTTTTCTCTCAGCAGCACTACACTCAATTCTTTTGTGGCACAATTTCAATCTAGTGACTAAATCATAGAGTAATGCATTGGCTTTCCAAATTGCTATTTTTTCATTCTAGATCTATTTCGAACTCGACTTTCTCCACTTCCACTCCGAGTCTTCATTTTTATGAGTGCTTTACCTTATTTCATCAGTGATATTAATCGTTGCTTCATGCTTGCTTTATATATTATGCATTCAATAATTTGTCTTCAACTTCGGTCTGCCAAACACAAACTCTTCCAATCGTACTTCATGATGCTCTCTATCTACTGCTCTAGGACGTGGCTAATCCCTTGATGAATTTGTTTTTATTTTATTTTTTCATTCTTTTCATTTTTTCATTAGGGGAGAGGACCCAGTAGTTGATCATGTTCCAATTCTTGTGATAGAAGTTGTTGATTTAATATCCATACTTGCTAATTTAATATCTAATTTTTGTACACCATTGCACCAACAGTTGTGACTTTAAAGTTGTTATTGCTGATGATGAGTACCAATAATTGAAAGAAATATACCCTTTGTTGTAAAAAACAACTAATCATGTGATGCCACATCAGTTGCACAATTATTGGGGCCCCTTTTGCACACCTATTGGTCCCACCTTTTTTTGGGTTGTTTTGGACACCTTGGCAAAAAATATGCTAATGTGGCATCATATTTGATGATGTGGCCTTGAAACCGTAGTTATAAGCAGGAGACTTGCCAAGTAAGCTGCTATAAAAAATTGGGAGTGATTTGAAATTTCTACGTAATATTTTGAGAAGTGTGAATTTAGGGGCACAACTACTGGGTCCTCTCCCCTACTCGGGTTTCTCTCTTATTCGTGCTTTGTATACATTGCGGACTTCGGGGTTTCAGGCTCCCAGAGTTCACAGCTTTGCCAAGATTTGGGTTCGTCCAACTTCGGAGGTCCGGGACTTCGAAGAAGAAAAGCACTTTCACCCGAGACTTGGGGCAATGGAGGATTTTGGATTTCTGGAGATTGGGAGCTCCAAAGTTTTTGAACACACACATCTACCACTCCAGCACCTCGAGGTTTGAGATTCCAAAGAGTCTCTTTTATTTTTCCGTCATTCCAAACTTTGGAATTTCAGAGCTGCGGTGTTTTGGGTTTTTGAAATTTTGAACCTTTAGACTTCGGTAGTCCGAGACTCCAAAGTGTTTTATTTACTCACCATTCAAAAGATAAAATTTAAAAAATCTCTGATTTTTATTAAAATTTATTAAGATAAACTCAAACATTTAAAATTTAAATAAAGCCTCATCTTAATATTTAGATATATTAAAATTTAATTGAAATTCAAACTTTTAAAAAATTTAAATTTAAATTGCTCATTGAGGGGCCTGGCTGGGTTAATTCATTTGTGAAGGAGTCTGTTAATATTGTATGGGATAAATCATCAGAGGGGTGGTGGAAGGTTAATTTAGATGGGGTATCCAAAGAAAATATGAGACCATCAGGAGCGGGTTTTATTGTTCGGGATTGGGAAGGAAATGTGGTGGCTTTAGGGGCAAAGAAATTGGAGGTAGGAATGAACAATGTGGCAAAAGCTTTAGCAGCTTTGGTAACTATTAGATTTGGAAAGAGGTTGGGGTTGCCAAAAATACATTTGGAAGGGGACTCTCTTCTTATTGTTCAGGCAATTATGAAGGGTAAAATTGATGCTTGGCATCTTTAGAACACAATTTCTAGTATAGTGGAGGAGTTGACAACCTTGGAAGACTTTAAAATCAACCATCTAAGACGTTCAAGGAATACAGATGCTGACCGACTTTCGAAATGGGCATAATGTTTGACACGGTTGGCGAAATGCAAGTTGAGGATTTTAGGAATGTTTTTTCAGAAGATATTGATCAATGGGTTAAGGATGTATGCAACATTAATTAACCTGCAAAGTACATGATTGACTTAAATGCATTTACCTTGGAGAATTGTCTCTTTCGAAGGGTGGCAACACAAAAGTAGTATTTTGAATTTATGCGATGGATTGTGTTTGTGCGATTGTAGATTGGTAAATTCTTTTTCTTTCTCTTTCTTGATGTTTCTATGGAGAAAATTGTAGAAGGAAAGAGCCTGTGAAAAAAGGTGTGAGATGGTGCCATTGTTGACATAGAGAAATGGAAGCGAATTTCAAGCTTAAGACAAGAAAACAGTTATGCCCATTTCTTGGCTCTGTGTCAGAAAGAAGATTGAATGGAATTTGTTCTTGTTCAAAGATGTGTTGGTTAAATGTGTGCAATTGATTTTGGGCAACTTGTTCGACGACTTAAGACACAGATATCAGACAAACATGGATGTGTATTCCCTTATAATGGTGTGGGGGCTGGATTTGGCCAATTTGGTGGAGGTTGTGAAGGGGGTTATGACAACAATTTTACATCAAGATTACTTGGAAGGTATGTTATCAATTCTAGAATGGGCAATCCCTGGTGTTGGGTTCGATGTTCGGGAGGGCATTGGGAATTTGAATCACAAAGTGTTTGAGAAGTGCATTGCCTTTGTGAGGTGGTTGAAAGGTCCTTTCAAAGCCCACTGCAGAGAGGAGGCTTGTCAAGGATGGGAGGCATTGAAGGTCTTTGTACAACTAATAGAGATTGAGGTTAAATTGTAAAGGGTGAAGGAGGAAGCGGGTCTTGCAGAATTTAGAGTTAGGTGACCAAGAAAGAGGAAGGTGGCGATTGTTCAAGCTTGAGAGAGGCACAGGTAGATTTGTTTGAAATTTTGTTACATCAATTGTGTTGTAATGCTTTCTAGGGTTAAACCCAGGTTTTCTTCTTTCATCATAGACTGTTTAGTTTGTATGGTAGGCTATTTAGATGTTTTGTGTATATCAGATAGACTGAAAATTGGTTTTTTGAGTGCTTTTTGGAGCTTAGAACAATGGCTTAAGCGGTTTTGGTAGGGTGGTTTGTCAAGTGGTTTTAGTCAGTTGCTTGGCTGGTTTTTTGATGGACTTTATGCTTGCAAGGATGTAAATCTTTTATCTTTAATAATAATAAAATCTTATTACTGACAAAAAAAAAATTAAATTAAATTTACATTTTAACATAATTAAATACTAATACAAAATTTTATTTTAAACTTTAAAATATCATTTTTTTTAGATTGCAGGAATCGAGTATAGCACCCCCCTATAAACTGCAATGTGTCGGGTAAACTTTTTAACGTGACTAGTGACGCTGGCGTGACATGTTGTCTGGTACCACAAGGGTTGGGGGGAGACTAGACCTTGTGACCACGTGCTTCACTACTGGAAGGTCTCGCCAATCGAGTTAGGCCCCCAACCCCAAAATATCATTTTATTTTAAATAACTTTGAACTTTTAATTTTCTCAAACTATTTTTTTTTGTAATTTTCAGATTTTATTTTATTTTTTATTTTTTTTTGTATTTTTAAAGGTTTTTCAAAATTTTTCAAATTTTTTTTTTGACTTTTTTGACTTTTAGGGTTTTTTAGCATTTTTTTGACTTCTAGGGTTTTTGCAGGACTTTTACGCCTAAACTATCAAGCGAACGATGACAATAAAAATGATGACAAACAAGAAGATGAACATGTGAAAACGAAGATGCACAAGCAACAACACAACGACAACAACACAAAGATGAAAATAGATGCACACCAACTAAAGATGCACAAACAAACAAACAGAAACACAGGACCTCAAGGTTCAGGGAACTGGGAACTTCTAGGAACTAAGTTCCTAAGGTTCTTGGGACTGAAATTAAGAAATCTCGAAGGCAACAAAGGAAGATGAAAACCCAAGATTCCAGGATCCTAAGGTTTTGGGGAGTGAGGAAACTCAAATCCACCACAAACACAAAAACTTGAAAGTCCAAAATTCTGAAAGCACAAAACAAACAAAAACAAAAAAAATTGGGAACCCGGGACTCTAGAATTCTGAAGAAAACAAGCAAATGAGAGCGGGCAAGGACATGGAAGAAGGAACAACAAACCTGAGAACTCAAAATTTTGAGATTCGGAAGGCCGAAACAAAAGAAACTAGTATCTCGGGATTTCAAGTTTCTGGGGTTTTAATAGCTTGAGGGCTATCGAAAAACACAAAAATCCGGAGGTCCAAAATTTTGAAGACAAAAGGGAAAACAAGAAGAAAAAAAAAAAAAGAAAACACGAGAACTCACGATCCCGAGGTTCCAAGTTTACAAACTTAGGAACCTGGGATTCAGGGATTCTGAAACACAAGGAAAACTGAAGTGAAGCAGAGGAGGGCCCCAAATCGGGAAGTGAAAAGTTGGATTGTGTTATGCAAGGCATACAATGCATTTTTATGTCTTTATCCATTTGTGAGAGATTACATTGCATTTGTACATGGCTACCTAACATGGCCTAATAGTCAAGACCCATTTTGCATGCTTAGCTTGAGTCTACATTCCCCTAAGTTGCACTTAAGGGGGAGTGTTGGTGTAATTAATTTATTTTATTTAACTCTCAAGATATAATTACACTTTACTTAACTTTACTCAGGGAATTGCATAGGGGTATTTGGAGCATTTCCACTTTAAGTGGACTTATCCTTTCCTAGGATGGATAGTTATTATGTCAGGTGGTTGAGTTCTAACTAACTCCTACCTACCATTGCATCTCATTAAGTCACATGCCATTATTGTGTGCTCTCATTTCCTTTTGCCTTGCCTATATGAGTAGGCTTATGCACATTGTTTATTCATTATATTGTATCTCATGAAATTTAGCTTATTAAATCATTGATGAGAATACAGTTTGTTCTTGTCAAATATTATTTATCTCTTGTTCTTGTGCTTTCCATTGCCTCTAGATCTTGGGTGGCTCCTTTCATAGCCAATTCTTACATTCCTAAACTTACTTTTATCTCTGGTCATGTGAATTGAACATCTATTATCAATGATCCACAAATTCTTCTCTTTTTGGGCATGAAGTATAGATTGAGCTACCAAAGACTTTTCAATATTTTTCTCTTTTGGTTTCTTCTTTAAAACCTTTCTAGAGTCATTGTTTTGACAAACAGGTTTGGTTCCTTTGATTTTTGCCATAGGACAAGTCACAAAATTGCTTCTATAATTTCTTACAATATGACCATAGTTGTTGCACTTGTGACAAATGATATTAAAATTAAATAAGAAATCAAACATATTTTTACTAACAATTTAATTTCTTCTTGTTTATGGTAAAAATGGAAACAACAACATTGAAAGACTAAATGAATTCAACCACAAAACCCTAGCCTAACAACAACAAAGATCCACCATAACATATGAAGATTACCTAAGACAATGTAAATCAAATAAAATCACAAAGATTATACGATCACATGTCCAATAGGGTTTGGATCTCCATTCTTCCTATCTCCATTGATCTTGCTTGATGTATTTGCTCTCAGATTTTATGTGTGCACAAGAGCTCAACAAAGAACAAAAATATGGTTGCAAGTAGGCTTGATCGCATGTGAAAATTTGAAAGCATAGTTGGGGTTGATTAGAATGATTAGGAGATTGATAATGAAGGAAGCATCTCCTTATATAAAAGACACTATAAGAAATGGAGGGATAAGATTGAGAGGTGTAAAAGCTAAATGGTCGGCTAAGATTAGAGGGTGGGTAGAGAAAATAAGAAAATAATGAGAGGGTAGGTAGTGTAAGAATTAAGAGATGAATGACACATGTCATAGGTAGAAAAGGCCAATGAATTAATTAAATAAATAAAGATTTAATTAATTAATAGAAGAAGTGAGATCGATTAAATAAAATATTTATTTAATTTAGGAAAAGGATAATTTAAATAAATAAATGTATTTATTTAAATGAGAAATAAGGCTTGAAGAGGATAAATGAATTAATTAAATAAATAAAGATTTATTTAATTAATAGAAGAATTAGGCTAAAATAATTAAATAAATAAAGATATTTATTTAATTAGATAGGACAATTTTGGGTGTCTACACTTCTAAATGACCATTTCCTAATATAGCATTGTAAATTGCATCCCTATGCAATTTCTTGCTTATCTAGGCCCTATTTTACCGCTTCTAGCCTTTCATGCCCAACATGCTTGATCCAACCCTATTCCACATTTTATTCTAGCTTCTCCTTCCCATTTTGTATCTGAGAGCCCAACTTTAGGCCACATTGGAGGGAGAAAGGCGCATAGGGTGCCCCACTCCTGGGACCAGGTCAATCAGGGTGCCTTGCTCCCTAGTGTTTGGGCCCAAATTTAAACCACTTAACAGTCAACTTGGTTAAGCAATAATTATTTGCCTGTGTCGGCCTACTTTGAGTTTTTCACCTCAAAATGCTTAGGAGAGGTATATAAGCAAGGTATCCTCCCTTATTTTCAGAGACACGACATTGTGATACCAATTTCACACTGAAAGTCCTCAAGAGTAGGAGATCAAGGATCAAGGCATTGAATTTCAGGAGTTATTTGTAGATCTATGTGTAGACACCCAAATATATCCACTTAATTAAATGAATACTTAACATTTATTTGATTATTTAACCATCGATCAACAATTAATTAAATTAATATTTAATTAATTCATCTTAACCCTCTTCTCCTATTAATTAAATAAATTATTCAATTTATTTGATTTAATTCATTTTAACCATATTTTGCCTTTTAATTAAATAAATCATATTTATTTGATTAAATCCCCTTTTCATATTTAATTAAATCTACATTTAATTAAATACCCCCTTCACATTTAAATAAATCAATATTTATTTAAATATCTATCTAAATGCAAGTTACAACCAATAATTAAAATAAATCAATTTAATTCCAATTAAAAATCCTAAAATCCCTCCCACTTGCATTCTCCTACAAAATCCACTTGCATGCCTAAACCCCCTTCTAGACTCTTCTAAACCCCTTCTAATTAGCCTAATCCCCCTCCTAATCATTTGCACATTTCTTAAGAAAAGGGCCACTTCTCAAAATCCTCCAAAGTCTTCATAAACCATTAAAGACTTTATGTCTTCAACAAGCTAACCTCCAAAGTCTTCAATAACCACTAATGGTTAACTCAAACTCTACCCTTGGTTAGAGACTTTCTCTCTAACTTAACCATCCTTTTAACTCATGTGTCTCTTCAATCATTCATTGCTTTGACCATGGTTATCCTTTAACTCTTGCACATTCTTTTATCCTTTGGATAAAAGGACTATCCATTAACTCAACCTTAACCAAACCCCCTAGGGTAACCCTCATGTCCCCTCAGTCATTTAATGCCTCTTCTCTCTCCTCTCAAGCCTTCTTATATTGACACTTGTCAACATAGGATTGGTTTGAAAGTGTCACATAGATTGAGGATCATTCAATCCTAGCCATTGATAAGATAAATTCATCTCAACCCTTCATTTGCCCATTTCTTCTATAAATAGAGCTCATTCCTTCATTGTTGAGGCACATACACAAACATAGGAGTTATCCATGCATTATCATTGTTACTTAGAATTTGAGTGTTTTGTAGGAAGCCCTTTGTATTATTCTTTAGTCTTTCCACTAGTTGGAATTGCTATTTAGCCTCTAATACTTCATTTGCATCCTCATTCAAACACTTGACAAAATCAACCATCTCCCACCCTCCATTTGACATCCCTTTTGTGCTAAGTGCTCAAACTGAGGGCATACATCAAATAGCAGTAGGATCTTGGAGAGGAGGAGGACAAGGAAGAGCCATGGCATAGGGAGCATCATGGGGAAGTTCATTTGGTTTTGTTCATTTCCTAGCTAGCTTCTTGTTTAACTAATCTTTCTTGATATGTTTTGAAAGGGTTTGAGTTCATTATGTTTATGGTTGAGCATGTTATTTAGATAAACTCATATTGGTGTTCCACTAATCCCCGTTTTCATGGCATCACTATGCATTTGTAATGGCATTCATGATCTTCTCTTCCTAAAGTCGACTATATTCGAGTCAACATCAAGCATCTTCATGAGAATTTCAACATCAAGAAGGTTTATGAAGGTATAAGAACTCTATTTTTAGTTCTAGCCTTTGCTAACTAACAACATGCTTTCAGTTCAAGTTCAATTCAATTCAATTTCAATGAAAAATTACTAAACAAGGGTTTGACCTAACCAAACCCCTTTCTACCCAAGATTTTCCTTATTTTTTGTGTGTAGGAACGGGTGACAGACCCAAAGAAACAAGTATAGAACAAGTACGTGAAGATATATAGTCTGTAATTTGTCGAATTTGAATCTATCAAGAGTGGGCTAAGTAGGGCACCCCAATCCTAGGAGCAAGTTGAGTTGGGCAACCCAGTCCCTCCAATTTTTCATAAAATTCATTTACAAGTGGATTACTATCTGCTCTGCCAGTTCTTCTTTTGGAATTTGTTTGTTAGTCACCAGTCTTCCTTTGCATGCTGAAAACTATCATTTCACTCTCTTTAGTCTTAATTCTTGTATTTTGCATTTACAATTGCATATTCATAGCCCCATAGGGAAGGACCATTCCATCCAATTTGTGCTTAAGCCATATTGAGCCTAGTGGATCATTCTCCTTCCAATTTAATTCCATAAGCATGGAATAGATTCCTAGTTTGCATGCATAAACTAGGTGAATCCTATTTCACCTTCCTTACCTATTACATTTTGGTGAACGAGACATATCCTATGCTTACTTATGATTGTAAAACCTAATTTGTATGCATTTCATTAATTCATATTTGCAATCATATAGCTCATGCACTCATAGTTACATTCATATGATAGCTAGTTCACCTTACATTTTGGTGAGCCCAACATTTTGAATCTCACTTCTGATTTGGATGTCTAGATCCAATTTGATTTACATCTTATGCATTTAGAGATTCAAATTTTCTTAATTTTATGCAATGTTTAAATGCCGAATTTCTTAAGGAGTTGTATTGTTTAGAAATTAGTTATGTACATGAGTTTTATGACCTTGAGCCCTACATCTAATATCCCTATGAGAATAATTTATAGGCTTATGGCTTCTCTAAAAGGTGTAGAGCCCGAGTCAACTAAAATTTCCATGGGAATTTAAGTGAAACCTCTATGCCTACACATGAAATACTTAACATTGTTGACAATCATTCTTCTGACAATTCTCATGATGAGTATGACTCCTTAACACGAGTGTCTCCTAACCAAGTAGTCAAGTTTGTCAATGATTTGGAAAAGCTTAAACATTGGATGGGTCAAGAACACTCAAATAGTGAGGCAATCCCTTTGTTTGAAGGGTTGAGGAGGATGGTTCAAAATGATGAACATGGTGTAGATTTTTTGCATGACATATCTCACATTGTGAATGATAATATCAAGTCCATGAAAAGTTGTGTCAAAGATCTTAACTTTTCTAATCCTTTCAATAACATTGAAAACCCCATTCCTACCCCAACATCATTGCCTAATGTTCCTACTTATACTCCACATTTCATGGCTACACCTACACAAAATGTCAATCCTGCATATGTTAGTCTTCGAGGAATTCCTATCATACCTCCTTTCGCGAGTGTTCCATGTATTTCCTAACCATCTCCTATACCTACTTACTACAATGTCCAACTTTCTTATTCCAATGTTCCATCCATTTCCCATAATATTCCACATCCTTCATTATCCAATATGTCTAATACCAACCTATCCACCAAAGAAACCATTAGTAACCTAGCCCAAAGTGTTTCATCTTTGCAACAACAACTCACTTCCATGACCCAATCCAAATTCAACATTCCCACTTGTGACATAGCTAGCTCACTTTCCCAAGACATATCAGAATTTTATCTCTCAATACATGGAAATCCCTCACTTGGAGACATATAATGGAAAAGGTGATCACTTGACTCATGTGAAAACATTCCAAACCTTGTGTAGTGACTTTTCAAATGATCATTAGACTTATGGCTAAATTGTTTTCTAGGATATTTAGAGACAAGCCCTTGCAATGATTTTGTTCCTTGCTTCCTTATTCCATTGATTCTTTTAAAAAATTAGCTAATTCTTTCATTCAATGATTTCAAAATAATTTTGGTCCTCCAATTTCTTTGACTGATTTAATTCATTTTAAACAAGGTGTTAAGGAAAATGTGATTGATTTTATTGGCAAATTTAAACATTTGCATGCTCAAATATCTTATCCCGTGCCTAATATGTATGTTCAAAGAATTTTTATTTCTAATTTACAAAAATACATTAGAGATAATTTATTGTTTACTAATTTTTCTTCTTAAAACCAATTGTGTGTAGTGCTTCATAATTATTAGCTTCAAGTGAGCCAATTTAAGTCATCCACTTCAACGACTCAAGTTGATAAGAATGATACCTCTCAACAAGCTTTCCAAAAGTTTCAAAAACCAAACAAAGGATTCGTTAAGATCAATAATTCCTCAAACAATGTGGATACACAAGTGGTAGTTGCAACACCAAGTGTGACTCCTTTCTTGTCTATTTTTGAACCATCTCATAATTTTACAGCTCTTTTTGAATATTTGCATAATGTTATGTTAAACTTGATTAATGCTAATGTTTTGAAAAATCCTCAAATCAAACCAATTGATTCTTCCAAACTTTTTTCAGCTTCCCATGATCCCAAAGCCTTTTGCCAATATCACCGTCAACCAAACCATGATATTGAGAAGTGTTATAGGTTGAAACATCTTGTCCAAGACCTCATTGATCCCAACACCATAATTGTTGAGGCTATTATTGACTAAGGAAATAAATTCATTGCACCCCCTAACCAAAATTTTCAAATCTATACCAATCCTTTGCCTTCTCATTCTACTAACACTGTTGAGCATACCAACTTATTACCTTCCTCTTCAACCAATATTGTTGCACCTAGAAACCCTACCATCATGAATATTGATAATACTTGTGTTGAGGCCAACAATGTTGTCAATCTTATTGACCAAGCCAAACCTAAGCCTGGACCTTTCATTACCTTCAATCCTTAGGAGACTATTAAGGCACCTAATGTACCCCTATACATTTCAACAAATATTAATGGTAAATTCTCTCAAGGAGTGCCTAATCCTATGAGTATGGTGAATGCCATAACTGAAGAACATCTCTCTATGAGACAAGTTCATCAAGAAACTTATGAAAAATCTAATATGATGATAAATACTTAAATAATGGTTTTACTTGTCCTACCATGGTTCTATTACCCTTCTCA
Organism: Cryptomeria japonica; assembly: GCF_030272615.1. Classification (NCBI taxonomy): domain Eukaryota; kingdom Viridiplantae; phylum Streptophyta; class Pinopsida; order Cupressales; family Cupressaceae; genus Cryptomeria; species Cryptomeria japonica. The sequence goes on from NC_081411.1 coordinate 828,336,960, forward strand.
TTGAAGTTGGTAAGAAGTTCTTAGATGTCACCTTTGTCGTAATCCCAACTTCTGACCAATTCCAAGTAAGACTAGGACATCCTTGGCTTACTTCCTTGAAAGCTATCACTTCTCCTATCCATAAGTGTTTGAAGTTCCCTCATAATGGAGAAATTAGAAAGATCAATCATAATCTCTATAAGCGTTTAGCAAGTCATTGAAACTTTATCCTTGAGTTCTTTTGGCCTCAAACATCTCAACCATTACAACATCATAAAGGAATTTTCTTTCTATCTTACCAGAAATATAAACATGAAATGATTTCCAATTTGAGAAAACCTAAGGATGTTCCACCCCCTCATCCTAGACCTGGACTTCTTACCACAACTTCCATTACTTCTATATATTCTTTAGTTCCATCTCCTATATCATACAAACATCTAGCATCCTCTATTTCTCAAAGGATGTTCCACCTCCTCATCTTGGACCCGAACTCCTTCCTACACCTTTCGTTCCTCTTATTTATGATTTAGTTCCACCTCCTATATCATAGAAACATCCAACATCCTCTATATCTCAACCTAATGAGGTTCCTTTAGTTCCTCCTTCTACAAAGGAAGAAAAGGAGTTGATGTTGATTGATCCCAAGCCTTCCTTGCAAATTTCAAGCAGAACCAAGAGAAATCTCAATGCTTAAGATTGACATTGAAGAGACAGTGCCAAGGCTCATGAACTTGCTTCCCACACTATTTCCTCTCCTAAGACACCTAGTAATGCTTTGATCCCATTTGACCAAACTATGACTAGCCCAAAGAAGGAAGAAAATTTTAAGAAAATTAAATTGTCTAAGCATGAAATTGTTCTTTTCTCATTAAGGGTCCTATTGTGATTAATTTAGATGATGATATGGATGATAATATTAATAATGATAAAAATATTGATAAAAATAATAATATTGATTATAATGATTCTAATGATATGTATGAGGTTATTGAAATCAATCATGAGTTATCTTCAAGTTTTTCCAAAGCATTAACCCTAGCTCCTAGTGACAAACAAAGTGACACATCATTAGAGCATGTTCCTTGTTTGGAACTCACACTAGCTCCATCTATTATGCTCTATGTTTCTCCACTTGGATCTTGTCCACCATCCCTAAATGATGTTAACCAAGATTGGGGGGTAGATGATTTGCTTGACTAGCTCCATTTGTGTTGTGGATTATCTTATGTGTGTTTGCTTGTGCATAATGTGCTTCCCCCATGATGTGTTGATTGATATGTCTTTGTGTCATGTTAGGTTCTCTTTGGATGACCCTTGTTACTCCATTGGTGCAAGGTAATAAAGAAGTTGAAACTATTGTGACATTCCTCTATTTGTATCTCAATTATTCTATACGAGTTATCATATGTACATAATGATCCTAGATCTAGTTCATCCCTTATGTTCTCTTTTGATTTGTCATGTGCTATATTTCCCTTGGTTTTGTCCTTGCTTGGGGGCATATCATAGTGGAAACATACTTGTTTTTTGGACGCATGTATGCTACCTTAAAGCCATTTATCCGTATGTAATCGCTTCAACATGGGTGTATACACTCTACTTTTCGTTACACTTTATGCATACACCACTGATTAATTTTTTTGCAGTCTTTTTTTTTTTCAGGTGACTTAGCAAACAGTGCCTTTTTCTTTGTAGTCTTCCCTTTTGGAGGATCTCCATGGATACAATGCTTTCTTTGGTTATTTTGTTCTGTCATTTTTCTCTAGCAAATTTCTAAACGTACAATGTTTTGCTTCATCATCCTTGGGGTGAATTGACTAGCATAACACAACTTGGTAGAATATTTCAGTTCTCCTTTATATCTCTCTTCTTTCTTTACATGACTCATAGTAAGTTTAACCTCATCTAGGCTAGTGTAGTCATGCTTTCTATCTCTTCATGTTTTGCTCCTTTTTTCTTGGTTTTAGATTTATAAGGTCCTATTTTACCTTGATGAAAGTTTCTTATGCTTTGATCTACTTTAACATGAGTATGAATGCAGATTCATACTCCGACTAATGTGGGGGCTAAGTGTAGCATCGTAAATTTCATCCCTATGCAATTTATTTCTTATCCAAGCCCTATTTTAGTGCTCCTTGCCTTTCATGCTTGACACGCCTGATCTAGCCCTATTCCACATTTCATTGTGGCTTCCCTTACCCATTTTGGACCTCAGATCCCAATTTGAGGCCACATTGGAGGGAGTAAGGTGCCTAAGGCGCCCTGCTCCCGGTAGCAAGACAATTAGGGCACCTTTCTCCCCACTATTTGAGCCCACATTTAAACCACTTAACAGTTAGCTTAGTTAAGTGAGAATTATTTTCCAATGTCGGCCTACTCCTAGTTTTGCATCCCAAAATTCTTGGGAGAGGTATAGAAGCAAGGTATCCTCCCTCATTTTAAGAAATTATGATATGATACCAATTTCACACCTCAAGTCCTCAAGAGCAGGAGATCAAGCATCAAGGCATTGAATTTTAGGAGTAATTTGAATATCTATGCATTTGTGATGGCATTCATAATCTTCTCTTCCTAAAGTCAACTACGTTCAAGTCAACACCAAGCATCTTCATGAGAATTTCAACATCAAGAAGGTTTATGAAGGTATAAGCGTTCCATTTTCAATTCTAGCCTCTGCTACCTAACAACATGCTTTCAATTCAAGTTTAATTTAGTTCAATTTCAAGGTTAATTCTTAAACTAGGGTTCGACTTAGACAAACCCCTTTCTACCCAATATTTTCCTTCTTTTATATGTGCAGGAATGGCTGACTAACCCACAAAAATGGGTATAGAACAAAAAAGTGGAGATCTACAGTCTACAATTCATCAAAGCTAAAATTGCCATAGTGGGTTGAGTAGGGTGCCTCAATCCTAGGAGTAGGTCGAGCTAGATGACCTAGTCCCTCTAGTTTTTCTTGAAACTCAATTTGTAGTTCGGTTACAGTCTACTCTGCCAATTCTTCTTCTAGAATATGTCTATCAATTATCATTATTCTTATGCATGCTGAAAATTATCATTATTCTTGAGTTCTTCATTTATAATTGCATAGTCATAGTCCCCCCCATAGTGAAGAACCATTGCATCCACCTTATTCTTAATTCGTCTTGAGCCTACTGGACCATTTTCCTTCCAATGTAATCTAGTAGGCATGAAATAGATTCCTAGTTTGCATACATAAACTAGGTGAATCCTATTTCATCTTTCTTACATATCACACCTACAATCCACAAACTTATAACCAAAATGATTGCAATTAAAACAATAACCAAAAAAAGAATGATTGAACTTAGTTTTGAATCCTTGTCCTCTTGTTGCTTCTCATTTTAAACTCATGTTTTGCCTCCAGACCTAAGTGAAACCATCATTCATCTTTCTGCTCGCTTCAGTTATCACAACTTTTTTTGACTTTGATCTTCCAAATCCATGTTCTCTAGGATTCACTGCTTCTAATTTCAAATATTGTATTGCACTCTTTCCTTTCTATTCTTTCGTAAAACCAATGCCACTTTTGATATGTGGTTACCTCTAACTTCCAATAATTTGATCCAACATAATTGTACTTGTAGACACATAAATTTGTCCACGAATTAAATAAATATTTAATATTTGCTTAATACACTAGCATTCAAGTCTATTAATTAAATTCACAATTAATTTATTTATTTTAGCGTATTCTTCGAATGTAATTAAATAAATTTCATAAATTTATTTAATTACTAACTATAGTCCAACTATTAAATAAATTAATAAATTAATTTAATTCCCCTTTCCTCTCATTTAATTAAATTAAACATTTATTTAAAATATCTAACCAAATCCCTATTTAAATAAATTAAATATTTATTTAAAATCCATCCACTTGCATTCTCCTACAAATTCAACTTGCATTCCCTATTTTAATTAAATAAAACATTTAATTAAAAATAATATTTATCCTCACCCACTTGCCAAACCCACTTGCTCACTAACCCCCTTCTAGATTCTTCTAAGCCCTTCTAAATTAGCCTAATCCCTCTTCTAATCATTTGCACAATCCTAATCCAAAATTAACCCCCAACCCATCATCTCAACCATTTAAGACTCTTGCAAAGTCTTAATGGCTTTGCTTCTTCCACACTAACCCACATGGGTTTTGTCCCTTTGGTCAAATCCTAATCATGGGTAAACTTTGCATAAGAGTTTACCCATGGGATAATAATATCACCCTTGGATAATAGCTTTATCCAATAACCCCAACTAAATTAGCCTAACCCCTTAGGATAATAGCTTTGGTCAAAGTCTAAATTATCCTAATCCCCCTTGTAATCATTTGCACAATCCTAATCCAAAATTAACCCCCAACCCATCATCTCAACCATTTAAGACTCTTACAAACTCTTAATGGCTTTGCTTCTTCCATACACTAACCCACATGGGTTTTGTCCATTTGGTCAAAGCTTAACCTGGGTAAACTTTGCACAAGAGTTTACCCATGGGATAATAACATTACCCTTGGATAATAGCTTTATCAAATAACCCCAACTAAATTATCCTAAACTAGCCTAATCCCTTAGGATAATAGCTTTGGCCAAAGTCTAACTTGGCCTAATCCCCCTTCTAATCATTTGCACAATCCTAAACCAAAATTAAGCCCCAACCCATCATCTCAACCATTTAAGACTCTTATAATGTCTTAATGGCTTTGCTTCTTCCACACACTAACCCACATGGGTTTTGTCCCTTTGTTCAAAGCTTAACCATGGGTAAACTTTGCACAAGAGTTTACCCATGGGATAATAACATTACCCTTGGATAAAATATTTATCCAATAACCCCAACTACATGAGGTTACCCTCATGTCTTCTCAAGAATTTAATGCTTATTCCCTCTCCTCTCAAGCCCTCTCATGGTGCCACTTGTCGCCATTGTATTGGTGGAAGTTGCAAGAATGTATTGAGGATCATGCCTCATGCAATCCTAGCCCTTGCTCAACCAGATCAATCTTGACCCTGCAATCCACTATTTTTCCTATAAAAGGAGTCTCATTCCTCAAGAAAAGGAGGAAGCATATGACCATTGTTACTATAGTTAAATAGCATTCACACTTAAGATTTTTTATAACAATGTTAGTTGAGCATTTGCATAGCATTAGCATTTCATCTTCAACCACATTCAATCCTTCATTTGGCATCCATGGTTTCATGCTAAAAACTGAGAGCCACACTCAAGAATAGATTTGGATCTTGGAGAGGAGAAGAACAAGGGAGAGCCATCAAGCATCATGAGAGCCTCTTAGGGAGTCTTCTTGCTCCTCTTTCCTTTGTTCATGCTTCTATTTTTTTTTTTTGGTATGATTTATCTCTTTTGATATGCATTTGGGGATTTTGGTTCATTTGTTTTGGTTTTTGGTTGGAAACTAACATATTAACATTTGATCTTTGTTTTTGAGTATGTCCCCTTTCGAGTGCATCAATACTCTTTTCAAATTTCATCTTCAATTAAATATTTGTTTTGTCAAGATATTTTCTCAATGTGACAATCTCTGCTTCTAGTTTCTCACAAACTTTGTCTCTATTTAACAACCTCTGTATTAATAATTTTGCAATCCTTTTTTCTTCTTTTATCTCAACTTTCAATTCAATGATTGTATTTCAAAATTTTCAAGTTTTTAAGTAATCTTTTTAGAAACCTTTACTTATTTAGCTATCATCTTCTTTAGTTGCTTTTACTCCTTGTCGGTGCAAAGTAGCTCTTTCACAAGATCAATTTCATCACATGATCATCTTTTGAATTCATAATGGTATTGCTAGTCAGAGTCTTCATAGCCATGAAAAGATCTTACTCATGTAGTTTCTTCATCTTCTTCTTCATCAGATGATCCACTATCTTCATTTACTAAGAAGCTCTTATGATTCTTGTTAAATTTCTTCTTCGTATTGAAATACTTTTTCCCATTCTTTTGACCTTTATTGTTAGAATATTTATAGGGACACCTAACCATAAAATGTCACATCTCACCATAATTAAAGCATGTAGCATCATAAATTGTACACCTTTGTTATGGTGTCCAAGTCCACCCTTGCTTAGCACCCAATTTAGTATGTCTCATTCTAGAATAGAATATAGGACTTCATTATGCAATTATTTAATAAATTTGAGTCCTTCCTCAATCCCAATATCAATAAAACATTGCATAGGCCCTTAAATTATAGGTGTGCCCTTCTATTCATTCATCTTCTTATTCATCGCCTAATTAGGCCCTATTTTAATGTGTGGCCTTCCATATTTGATCTTGATCTCAAAACCCAATTTACATTCAATCCTAGCCTCTTTTCAACATTCTAAATATCTAGTTTAAATTTGGGACCACATTGGAGGGATCAAGGCACCTAGGGCGCCCCACTCCCTAATGTATTGGCTCGAATTTGAACCACATAACAGTCAACTAGATTGAACATGAAATCTTTTTCCATGTCAGCTTGCTCCTTTTTTTCACTCCAAAATGCTAAGTGAGGTATAAAAGAAATTTATCTCACCTCATTGTGGAGAGGAAACAATAGTGAAAGACTTAGCTCTACACTTTGACAACATCCTATGAGTTGAAGATCTACAAATTAAAGGAAGAATCAACAAACATCAAGGTTTCAATCCATTTTTCATCATCAACATTGAATCTTCAACAAATGTTGGAGCAAAATAGGGAATTACCGATTGATGATTGGCTAGTACCTCTCCCTTTAGGTGTGGCATCATTTCATGTTATTCTCGTGTTTCTACCTATAAGCTTCAAGATCTAATTTTCATCATTTCAAGTTATGTGATTCATGCAATTTTATATTAATGTCATTTAGGGTTTTTGTTTAACACACTTGGGTAGATCTCTACGTTACTTTTATGCATTTTAGCTCATAGCAATCTTAGATACACTTAAGATTCAAGAGCACACACAATTCCAATTTTTAATATCAGGTGTCTGTTGAGGTGAAAATAACAAAAACAAGGGGTTGACCAAGGCAAACCCCTATATATCCACTCACACACCCTCTTTTTATCTTGCAGGGTCAGGTATATATTCAAACTCAATTCCGATAAAAGAATCCAATTTATGACACCATCACAAGCTGAAATTTCACGTTTCAAGCAAAAGCACAAGGAGCCAGTCACCCAAGGTGCCCCAACCATGGGAGGAAGGTATCCTGGGTGCCATATTTCCTCCAGGAATAGTTCAAATTTCACATGGAAGTAGTGCAAACCCTCAAAAACCCAAATCCAAAAGCTCAGTCAGTTTTGAAGCCTTGGGAACTAGTCGCCCAAATTATCTTAGTCCCTACAAAAATAGCTCATATTTGGTCTATAGATACATTGTCATATTCTTGATTTGTTTACATATATGGTTTATAGTTTGCATAATTTATTTATAGTCATTTTCATATTAAACTTTAGAAACCTTAGCCTTTCGCATCATTCCAATTCTTATCTCTAAGCAACAAAGGAATAGAGACCCTAAGAGCATAGATACTAAATTGACTCTCTTGAAAAATGGGTTAGTCAATCATATTCGCTTATTGGTGGTATTATATTATGATGTGATTGTAAAATGGGATTCTCCACGTAGTTTAGCCTATCCTATTTTAGTCCACTACATTTTGGTGAACTCGACCTTCTTGCATTGAATTTTTTGATTTGCATGTTTATTTCATTTCGAACTTATAAAAATTCAAAAAAGAATAATATTTTTTTTCATGCTTTGTGTGTTTTTAAATTTACATGAGCTTTCTTACATTAGGTTATTTTATTTCATTTCAAAGAGCTAACATTTCTTTTCAACAATGTTAGATTTGTATTGGCAAGACTTTCATACTTATGATTATCCCTTTTCTTATGATGATTACCCTTGTGAGGAGGCATATAGTAGGGAAGAACTTGATGAGGTTGTTAGTGATATTCTTTTTCCTAAGCCTTCTCGACCATATTTTTGTCAAAAATTGATCAACATAATACTATGCCATTTCATAGTGATGATTTGGATACACCTTTTTATGGTGTCAGTTTTTCCAAATCATCCCCTAAGTCTTCCAGCATGATGACATATGATAATCCTCTTTATGAAGATTTACCTCCAATTCAATCCAAAAATTAACTATTTAGTATAGATGACTTTGGTACGTTAGATGATGTTCTTGATGACTTCATCTCTCCTAGATTTCTCTCAAACAATCCTAGAATGTCCATGTGTAAAACATTGGTTAATATGATAAAATTAAATGGATATGAACAAACACCTAATAAGCATTTGATTGTTGTTAAGGGTGGTAGTATTCCTCAAATCCCTCAACCTCTTAATAAACCAGTAGTTGTGGTGAAGGATGGTTATCCTAATAATACGTTCCATACTCTCAATAAGTTGGTCAATATTTGAAAGGAGGGTGTAATCCTAAAAGCCCTTATGAAATTTCTAAACAACTTTCTAACAACAATTGCAATGTGGTTGCACACACATATAACATAAAAAACAATAGGCAACCTAACTCTCCTCCAATGGTTCCTTCTTATCTTGCTATCTCCCAACCAATGCTTCCGCAAGCACCTCGACTCTCACAACATCTTGGTAAGGAGTATGACCTAGTTGAACAACTTAAGGACACTCCTACTAAAATATCTCTTTGGGATTTGATTCAAACTTTATGTACATATCATATAATTTTACAAGATTCTTTTAAAAAGTTAGGCGTTCCACCTGTTGTGACACCTAATAATATGACTTTCCTAAGTAATTCCATAAAGGCACCTAAGGCTGACATTGTGTTCTCTCGAGATGAACTGCCTTTCGAAGATGTCCAAAACTGGTATGATCCTCTTATGATTGTGATCCTTACTAATCAAAATTCCATTTGAATAACATTAGTTGATAATGGATTCGGTTTTAATATGTGTAGCATTGATTTATTGCATAAAATTAATGTGGATACTTCTCTCATTCAACCCGATTCTCTTTCTATTTGTGGCTTTGACAATGTTGGTCAAGAAACCTTAGGTATTATAACCTTGCCTATCATAATTAGCCCTATTAAATTACCTCAACCAATTCATGTCATGCCTGATACCCTTACTTATAACCTTCTTCTAGGGAGACTATGGTTGCATGATATGCAATTTGTCCCATCTACTCTTCATCGTAAAGTTAAGTTTATCCATGATAATATCCTATGAAGTTAACAACAAGAAGGATGATATTGTAGAATCTCAGAAGAGCTCAACTATTTCTCTACAACTCAATAACAATTTTGTTGTTGCTTCTACTTCTAAAGAGTCCCTTGACAGTTCTACTTCCCTTTCTTATGACATTGAGACCTATGAGGCTTCATCATCTCTTTCAGATATGGCATCTCATTATGGTCCTAGTTTTCACATTTTGGCTAAGCATGGTTATCAGGTTAATGGTTTTGGTATGCATCAACAAGGAATTAAAGTTCCTTTAGAAAACACTATGCGTGAAACTTAATGTGGTCTTGGATATAATTGTTATAAACCACCAAAAAGTCTGGTAAAGCATCCCTAAATGTGAATGTCATATTCTATTCTTCTAAATCTCTCTCTTGTTAATTCTCATCTTATAGATGTTTATTCCACTTCTCGTACACGTTCTCTTGACATATTTAGTACACATGAGTCCTTGGTTGAGTTCTTAGGAGTTATGATCATCTTCCTTGATATCACCATCATCGTGGTTTTTCCTCTTGTCTAAATGCTGATGCATATTTTGGGAAAGATGCTAGAAATAATGTAGCGAAGATTCAAGAATTCCATTTGCTAATGGATATACCTCAACAAAGTAATATCCTTATAATAGAAACCGTTGATATAAAAATGGATCCTTATAATGAGGAGAATATTCTAAAAATTGGAAAGTGTCTAGAAGTTGATGAACAACTGTAACGTTGTAAATTGTACACCCTTGACTAGGATTGTCGAATTTCACGTTTAGGTTAGCACCCGCCTTAGTGTGTTGCATTGAATTTTGCATTTTCAAGGTTCATTTATGAATTTAATTAAATCTAAGGTCCTTTCTCACCAATTCACATATTATAAAATTGGTTCCTTAACCCTAAGTGTTCCCCTTTTTATTTCATTTTAATTAATCCCGATAAAGTCCAAATTTTGAGCTTCAAAGCACACTTTCTCACATCTAAACACCTTGGATTGACGCACCTAGCTGGATTTGACTTTGTAATCACAATATTTTGCTTCCCTAGAAATTTGGAAAAGAGTCAGTTGGACCATAGCGATTGTCGCTACGGTCCACTCGACTATTTTCTCCCCAAATTTGGGAGCTTAATTTGGTGGTATTATACTGTTCAAATCCCACTTTGTGCAAAATTTGATCAATTCTAGGTCATCCTATGATCAAATTAAAGTTAAGGTTTCATATATATAACCTTTTATTTCCTCATTTGAAGGATCCATTCACTAGCAATTGAAGGAGACTATTATGAATTAAAAGTGCAAGTTTTATGTAGAGTCTACGATCAACAAATTAATCATTCATCAAGTCCTCATAAACCTTTTTCATCAATAATGGAAGCTTAGGAGATCATCCACTCTTGATTGGCTTGTACCTTTCCCTTAGGGTTTGGTATGGTTTCATGTTATTTTCATATCTCTATGTGAGTTTTCAGATCTACATATCATTCATTTTCATATTTGCATTATTTCTTTATATCCATATTTCATTTGTGTTTTGAAGTACTTACATTATGTTCATTTAGGGTTTTTACTCCAAACTAGGGTAGAACTCTAGTTTTGTATCTTTAGCTTATAGGAATCTTACAAACACATGAGATTCTAGGGAACACACACTTTTTAATACTTTATTGACTATTTGTGGAGGTGGAAATCACCAAAGCAAGGGTTTGACTAAGGCAAAACCCTATATAGTGGCGTACACACCATTTTTAAGATTACAGGTGCAGGTACATGTTTTCGTAGAAGCTGCAAGTTTTTGGGAAGTCTTAGTCAACAGGTGTAGATCTAGATCCAAAATCAAGACCCATGTAACATGCCCATTGTTATACCCATTCAATTTACTAAGTTTTAACACACATGTGAAAGAAATAGATTACCCTCATACAAGTAATACAAAATTTCTTATTTCCATATCAATAAACAAGATGCATATTTGAAATAAATCCCATTTCAACTTTTCCATTGCATCATGAATCATATCAATATCATATTCATAAACAGATGAAAGTTTTATCATTTTCCTTTTCTAATTTCCATTTACTTTGGGAATATTTGAATACATACAAAGAGTCTATGAGATTATTGAAATATAAGAGAAATAAATGGTCCAAATGTCCTTGTTGGCACACATCCTCAAATATTGACCACCAACTACATGAGGAAGAGCATCACTCAAGCACTTTTCCACCTAACCAAGACTTTACAGTCCCTTGTGCCTCTTCTAACTGAAGTGGCCCGACCCTTTGACGAAGAGTTTGGTTTGGTAACCTCATAATAATATAACCTTATGAGCATAGTGTTGCATCATATATAACTAGAGCTACCATACATTGGCTAAAACCTACATGTACGTCGTTCCCTATCTAGTAAGTAAACCTGGATCATAGTGAACCAATAGTGTATACAATGGCAACCCACACTACTTTGGCCAAATAATTCATCACCCAATAATTCAAGCAAGATTCGTATGTCCACCCACTTCATTTCTCTATTTGGTAAATTGACCATTTATTCTATTCCCATACCTTTCCCACATGGTTAAATAATAGAATGACTATCTAGGTTATTCCCATCCACAGATTGCCCTAACCCCAAGATTAACTAAATCAATCATTCCTATTTACTAGAGATATATATCATAGCATAGTTATAACTTAGCTATCACATAAATTAATTTATTCATAAAGATTAACAAGTTTCTATCACACAAGAATGCATATACTACAAGTAACACAATTTATCACATTGCTTAATTTAAGCTCACACAATATCATTCTCAGTATAAAAGAAAGGAAGAATCCTCATGGCTGTAATATAGCTACCATGCAATACCAATTATTTCCTCCAATTAAGCTAGCTTTAGAACTTATCCACTAGCATAGAAATTCTCGAGCCTTCAATAATAGAAACTAGCCTATTCCCTCACAATAATTGAACTATTTCCTTCTCTCCCAATGAAGAACAATGGAACTGTCTGCATGTAAAATTCATCTTATTAATAATGTATCAATTAGAATCACAGGGAAATCACGAATCCCTATCTAATCAAAGAATCTAACAAACAAGACAATGAAATAATGCAATATCAAATAAGAATTAAAATAATTCAATGAAACTCCCTATTCCAAGATTGCACATAGCTTCCATTGCTCTTGTCTTCTATGTGGTATGATGGCTCTTAGATATTGCGCTGGTAACCTGCAAGTGACACAAAGATTCAAAGTTTGTGATTGTTGAGAATGGAGATTGAATTCTCAATTTATAGATTTTTGGAGAGGATTGATTGAAAGGTGGAACAGATTGATCAAGAGGTGGAACTCAGGTGAGCTCACATGAAAATTGATAGTTGAACTGCTGATTGTAGGAGTGAAACTGAATAGATTGAACTGATTAATTGAGTCAACTGATTGAGAAAAAGCTTACTGAAGGAAGAAAAAGAATGATTGGAGGAAATAAAGAGGATGACAAAGAAAGCTTAATTTAGAAAAAGCTAACTGAAAGATGGAAATAGAGATTAGAGAGATAATGATTTAATTAATTAATTGATTGAATTAATTAATTTAGCATGTGCTTGCATTTAGATTTAGATTTTCAATTTAATCATTGCATGAGATTTATTCAAATAATTGAATTTATTTAATTCAATTTAGTATTTGAATATATTTATAACTTGACTTTGATTTTCAATTTGATTTTTGAAATCATGCACATGTATTTGAATTTGGAAGAAATTAGAATTTGGAGATTTGGAAATGGAAGAATTAATTAGTTAATTAAATAATTTAAAGAAACTATTTAATTATTTAGAAATAGAATTTAATTAAATAATAAAGATTATTTAATTTAAAGGAATTAAATCACAATTAATTAAATAATAAATATTTAATTAATATTTAGAAAAAGGGTTGAATGATTAGATGATTAGAGATAGAAATTGAGAATTAATTTATTTAAATAATAAAGATTATTTAAATTGGAGAATTAATCAGAATTAATTAAATAATAAATATTTAATTAATATTTAGAAAATGGTTAAAATGATTAAATGATGATAGAAATAGAAAATAGAACAATTAATTAGATGGTGAGGAAATATGAATTTAGAAGAATATGATTAATTAACTTAATTAAATAATTAAAAAATTATTTAACTAATTAGACGAATAATTAGTACATGATCAATGAGAGATTTTTAGGTGTCTACATTTGCCCCTCTTTGAGACAAAGTTGAAATGACATTGTTTCAAAGAAAACGAAAAATTCTGCTCCAATATGCCTTGGTACTGCTATATAGTGTAAATATGCCCCCTTGGAAAAGGTGGTCGAAAAATTCCAAAATTGAGACCATGTTTTCGATATCAGTTTAATGAGCAAGCATGTGAAATTTCATTTCATTTCAAGATCGTTTGAGTAGGCTACAAGGTGTTTGAAGCTGGCGGGGTCCACAGGTGTCGAGGTATCAAAAAACCCTAATTTTCTGCTATAAATAGAGATTTTTAGGTTTTCATTTGCTCATTTGCAATTTGGTAATTCCTTGGTTTTCTCTGCAATTTGTGTTTTTTTTTTTTTTTCTGAGTATTTGATCATCATCACTGGTTATAGAGCTTGATTGCACCTGTCTGACTGAGTATGTTCATATCAGAGACCTCCTGGGACTGGCGGCATGGTATTTTTCCAAATTTTTTGCCTGTTTTATGCTATTTTCCAAAAAAAATTCCATGATCAAATTTTGCACTGTGTCACGCAATCGCTTGTCGATGTTTACACATTCATTGTTAATGTATCGCAAATGCTCTAAATGCTATGCATTCGCCTTAAGTGTTACGCTTTCGTATTAAACATGACGCATTGGCTCATTTCTTTACACAATAGTGTGTATTGTAACGCATGCGCTCATGTCATTACACATTAGCCTTAATCATCACGCAAGAGTCATAATTGTACTGCATTAGTCATAACTATCACGCATTCATTGTATTTGTAATTTTTGTCATGCGTTTGAAAATATTTTAGTTTTTTGAGATCCGATATCTGATATTTTCAACATTTTCTCATTGCAGGAGAACATTGGAGTGTTATACTGGCGATAGAGAAGACCTAGTGGACTTGATCTTCGAGCTGACTTACTTGATGAGGAGATTGAGCATATCCGACAACTTGGTCTATATCATGTTTTACACTTGCCAGAGGTTACAACCAACATGGCCACGATTACAACTTTGATAGAGCGGTGGCACTCTGAGACTTGTTCTTTCCATCTTCTGACTAGTGAGGCATCCATTACCTTGGAGGATGTATGGCGTATACTGCATATTCCTATTCATGGTGAGAGAGTTGTATATGACCATGATGATGGCATTGTTGGACTATGTGCACTTTTCGAGTGTGAGATACAAGACTTGCAGATTAGTGGTCGTTATGACATCCCTTGGGCCTGATTAGACTATGATGACATGACTATTGTATTATGCGGTGTTGTCGGTGGTTTACTGATACCTGACAGATGAGGTCATGGATTTCCAGTTGGATAGGGCAGAGTGCTCCATGATATGATTGTTCATCATCGATTGTATGCATGGGGTCCTTGTCTACTTGCCATGTTGTACTATCAGTTGCATGGTATTGTGTATCTTGGATACCGTTCTATCAGTTGTGGTGTGACTCTACTCCAGACATGGGCATGAGAGCATATTTCTATCTCTAGGCCTGTTATTCATGTAGATTTGCAGCCTGGTGAGCCTTATGCTTTCAGGTAGACAATAGGTATTAGACACAGGGGTTCAGGTAATACCTTGTATTGGAGACATCTGTTTGACATATTGCAGCATTTTATTTGGAGACCATACTTAGATTGCCCCGGCTGGGAGGATGATGCAGTACACTTGCCTTTCTGCCGACATTAGAGATATCTTATTGGTAGGACCTTTGAGACCCAATGGATCATTGATATGTATCTTCCAGGGCGGGTTCTGAGATAGTTCAGAGAGGTATAGGTGACACCAGTGCTTACTGCTTATTTCGCTCGTGTATCGCGGGAGGTATCTAATTGGGGTGTTTGCATACAACCACATGTTGCTTCGGCTGAGTTTGATTCTCTACAGCCATAACTCTAGGGTTGGGGTAGAGGTGCAGTGGATCCAGGGATGATGGTAGAGTGTGATGCATGGTTTGCTAGGCATAGGCCAGTGCCATTGACTGATCCTGCTGTTCCGATTACAACACAACATATTCGCCATCCTAGACAGCGGTTGAGGATAGACGCAGGGGAGAGAGCCAGAGGAGGAGGAGAGGGTGGAGTTGAGAGAGGAGGTGAGGATGATGAGGGAGGAGGTGAGGAAGATGAGGGAGATGAGGATGTAGACATTGGTGGAGACACCGACTCTATTAGCAGTGACGATAGCGATGATTATTCTGAGTCATCGAGTAGCGAGGATGGAGGTGATGATGAGGATATGCCTGAGCTGGAGGATGTGCCTGGTGCAGAGGGTGGGAGAGGATAGGGTGGTGAGGAGGATGAGTTGTAGACTCTTAGAGCGCAGGTCCAGAGTTTGGAGGATGAGGTCGCTAGACGAGATGTTGAGCGAGAGACCTGCCGTGCAGATTATGGTGCCCTTGAGGCTGAGAGAGATCATCTCCAGAGGGAGAGAGATGAGGTAATGTGGAGATGTCAGATTACCATGGATACCTTTGATCATCTTTTTAGAGCAGGTACCGATGCACGTGACCAGGTAGAGAGATACTTCATTGCTATGTAGGAGGCTATTTATTATAGATAGGCATATGAGAGAGCCATCCCTGAGGGTTAGAGAGAGCCTAGCTTCAATGCATTTATGGGGAGGAGATCGAGTAGATCTACTTCACGATGGACTAGCAGCGGTGGCATTATGGGACCACCTCGACATCCTGGGGTAGGATCTAGTGGACAAGATCTACCTGCTGACAGAGGCAGTGTTGGTTGATCATGTTATCTGAGCCTTCGTGCTTATTTATTGTATTCACACATTATCATTTTTGAGTTATATATATATGATATACGTGTTTTGATAGTGATCTATTTATGTTTTGATTTCCATGTATTCTTATATGATGCTATGAGTTTTATGATGCATATCTATTTGATTCTATGCAATGGTAGTTCATGTATGTATTAATGGTGCAAATGAAATCTAAATGAATGCAATGAAATCTATAATGAATGCAAATGAGTCTATATGAATGTTTTTTGTATGATAATGGTTGAACCAATTTTAACTCAGATACACCTTGAAGAAATGTTAGTTAGATGATAGAGAAAAAAATTGATGATAGAAAGAATGTTAGAAAGAATGCGATTTAGACAGAAGATGAGAAATCAACAAACTATCAATAAGCAAATGAGATGAGAATGAAATTGAAAGAATCACAAACCTGTGTCACATATTTTATTGCATCAATATATATTCATCACTGAGCCTTATTATTGAACAATGAAGCTTAGCACATCAGGGTATAAGGAACCAAGATGCAAAGATATCTCATTGTAGAAACAAACACGTAGCAGACAAGGAGTGAACCCTCCATTCTGGGAATTACGCTAGGGGTCAAGGTATGTGTGGCATCCAATAGCTAGAAGCTCCTATCACAAACACCCACTAGAGAAATTTCCCTACAATTTCATCAGTTCACACCACAAACAGCAAACAAAGAAAAAGATAATGCCCATCATAGCTCCTCTAGTCACTTGTGGACATCCTTGAGTAGCATAGGAACAACATTCGTCGCCAAATGATAAAAGATAAAGACTGACCCAGACAAAATTCAGTAGCTATACTGACCTTGTGCCTTCATTCTCAGTTGCTTGATGTGATGGTTGATAATGTCTGATCTCAGAAAGTTTCGGACCCCGTTTAAGACTGACCTGTCTGATTTTGAGTGTATCCTCTTTTGTTTAAGACAAGATAATGATCACTTTGATATGGATATGATACGATTGATAAGACAGTTTGATCAGTTGATTGCAGATGTTTGATTGGATAGTCGTATCCTTTGTTAACTTCATGTGAAGTGTTTGCTGGATATTTGCTAGGGTATTTGTTTCTCATAAGACATTTTATTGCAAGTTTGTTTGATTGATTGATTTTTCAATTTTTAGTTCTTTTCCAAGAGCTTTTTCGATGTTTTTGGATTATGTAGATCAATATTTGAATGTTTTTGGATGATTTTTTCAGAACATTATATGGATGTTTTTGGTATTTTATGATTTTCAAAGTTTTTGAATTTTGAATATTTCAATGTTTTTTGGATTTTGAGTTTTTCATTTTTTTGGATTTTGAGTTTTTCATTGTTTTTGGATTTTGAGTTTTTCATTGTTTTTGGATTTTTTTAGGACTTTATATGATTTTTTTTGGTATTTTTTAGGACTTTATCTAAATGTTTTTGGTATTTTTTCAGGACATTATATGAATGTTTTTAGCATTTTAAAGTTTTCATTGTTTTTGGTTTTTTTCAGGACTTTGTATGATTTTTTGGATTTTTTCAGTTATGCCCCCAGTGTGCAGATCTATATGACATGATGATCTACAAAATGTATGTGGAGACAAATGACTTTTTGACATGACCTATGTTAATGCAATATGCATGATGAAGATGCATTTCCTATTCGAACAAAGTTGACTATGTTTGTTGTATCATTTGTAATACACCAATTGAATTGGAGGTGCAAAACATTTCATAGATAAGCGGTCAATCGATCCCTAAGGCCCTTTGGAACATTCAACTCAACACACTTAGTGACTAGGATTTACAAATGGGGATGTGAAAAAGTTCTCCATTGGTTCTTGAAACTTTGATCTTCTTTTGCCCATGTGTGTGCAGATGAGTTAATTCCTGCTCTTGTGCTCACTAAAGATCCTTAGCATCCTATATGGCTAGCTACATGGATTATTCTAACTTCAAAAGCATCCCGAATAGAGCCTCACTACTAGCAAGCCTTGAGAGCTTCGATGAGGTTATAGACTATAATTTCTCAAATATTTCTCCATTGCCAGTAGGCATTCATAGCCCTGATGGAGTTACTTGTATGTTCCCATAGTCAAGATTTTTATCGCACTTGCATGTGTGATATTTCAGTTATATATCATTGCTTTTTTGCCTTAAGATGGATATGTGGCATAGCTCTTTTTCTTTTTTATTTTCTTGCCTTGACTTGTAAGTAATGAAACCTACTTGGGTGTGACAATTACAATGGCGCTGAAGTAGAATTTTAGATTTTTCACTAGTCATATGATCAACCAGGTGTCTAGAATGAATTAGAGATCTTCTTAATATGTTCGAGATATAGCAATTGATAGATTTTGGGTTAACAAGTCTCAAATAGTGAAATCATTACCCAACCATAAGTAAAGCGTCATCATAGGGTAATGTTGAAAATGAATGACCTTAGGACCTCAAAGACTTCATGTCCGAATATCTAAGAAAGGAGATGACCCTTGCTTCTCTTAAATGCAAACAGATGACAAACTTGAACAATTGCCTTTTTTTATTGATGTTGCTATATGAAATGCCGAAACTTTTGAGAATGCAATGCATTAAAAAAAAAAAAAAAAAAACTATATGTAATGCAATGCGGAAAGTAAAACCCAAACTAACCCAACCTTTAGGTATAATATTTGTGTAGGTAGTTCATTGGTCTTTGTTTAAAGAGTCGGATAAAGATGTATTTTCCAATAAGATATAAGGACTCAGCTGGGTGTACATGTTCAGTTTTTGCTATATCCTCCTTATTTTCAAACCAATCCAGTTGTGGTAGATTCTCTTGCCCCCATTCTTTCAAGTGTGGGTATATGAGGAAAATAGATTCTAGTTTTGAAGTTGTGACATGAGCGAGCGTTATGCTTGTTTATTATTGATGCATTTGAAGAGGATGATGAAGTCAACCAGGTGTTGATCTCATTAGTTGGTGTTATGCTTGTTTTTGTCACTACATTAGCATTTGATGATGGTTCACATACAATTGTTGACAAGTTGCTCTATGTAGTATGATCTGGATTGATGATTTCATTGATAAGGGGTTCATGAACAACTTGTGTAGAGGGATTGGGATCACTAGGAGAAATGGTAAGTTTGTTTGAGAGGGAATATTGTGAGTAACATGGAGGATTATGACATGGAAATGAAGGGATGGAGGGACCTTGATCAAGATTTGGAGAAATAATGGGATCTTGTTTAGGACATGAAGGTATGATTTGATCTTGGTTTGTAAAGGGATTATTAGAGAGGATGGAAGGGATGTCTTGATCTTGTTTAGCAGGTGGATGTTGAATGGGACTTGAAAGGACACTTTGTTCTTGAGATGGAAGGGTTTGATTATGAATGGAATAGAAAAGAGTGAGGGGATCATCATAAGATTCTTGGTCGGTGGGATCTTGATCAAAAATTGGGTAAGATGAAAGTGGTGGTTCTTGATCTTTATTTGTTTCAGGACTCATTTCTTCTGATTTTGGATCATCCTCTTGACACGGGGAAGGAGTTTGGATATTCATGGGAGATTCTTGGAATGTTTCAACCTTGTGACTTGATGAAGAATTTTTTTGAATGAGACTCTCTGAATCATGACTTGAATTAGATTGGATTTGTACGATGGATAGCCCTTGGGAGGTTGTGTTATTAGATAGAGATGGCATGGATTGGTCTTGTGTGACTTCAAGGGATGATGAAATGGTGGATAAATATGGTTGGTTTGGGATTTGGTTGAGAGGGATTTGATTTTGGTTGAAAGGAGTATGATTTTGGGTGAAAGATGTTTGATTTTGGTTGAATGAATTTTGATTTGGACTTTGGTTGAAAGGGTTTTGATTTTGGTTGAAAGAGGTTTGAATGTTGGGTTGGTGTGAATTTTGATTTGCACTTTGGTTGAATAGGGTTTGATTTTGGTTGAAAGGGGTTTGAATGTTGGGTTGATGTGAATTTTGATTTGCACTTTGGTTGAATAGGATTTGATTTTGGTTGAAAGGGGTTTGAATGTTGGGTTGGTGTGAATTTTGATTTGGACCTTGGTTGAATGGGGTTTGATTTTGGTTGAACGAGGTTTGAATGTTAGGTTGATATGAATTTTGATTTGGACTTTGGTTGAAAAGGGTTTGATTGTTGGGTTGATATGATTGGTATGATTGATATAGTGGGTTTAAAGAAAAAGAAGGTTTATGTGACTCTAATGTTGGTTGAACTGGGGTAGGAACGATTTTGTTGAAGAATGAAGGTTGGCATGTTTGAATGGTCTCACAAGAATAAGAAGGTTGGTCTGATACTGATCCCCTCGTGGCCATCACTTTTGTCATCATTTTTTCTAACCAACCCCTATGATTGTTAGGACTAGTCATGTCAATCACTTGTTGTTGCAAAGTTTTGATTTGTTGAGATAAAGTTTCTATGGATGGTGATGAAATAGGAATGGAAGGGATGAATCCTCTCCCTTCCCTACAAAATGTATAATTCCAATCTATGCTATTTACTTGTTTGGTTTGGACCTAGGATCGCAACATGTAAGATGTTTTCTCCATTTCTCTGACTGTGACAATGTTTGATTGAACTTGACCAACTTGTTTGAGTTGAGGTTGAGTTTGATTGATCCTCTAATTGTGTTTTGGATGTTTGGGGTATGACTTTCTAGGATGATTATGCAAATGATGATGAACTAAGACAAACGTATATGAGGTCTAGACAAGGACGTATATGAGGATGATAATGCGGACTCAAAATTAGGACTATTCAATGACTATGGATGATAATGAAGATGTGAGTGGGGACTATGCAAGGACTTCCTAGGGTCACAAGTATGTAAGGACTTTTGAGTTTTTGGTTTCAAAATGGACTTTGTTTTTCAGTAACTTCATGTATATGACAAGTTTTGTAGTTTTCCAAATCTGAGAACAATTGCTGGGAGGTATGTATAGCTGACTGACTCAATTTTCATACAATCTTGAAAAATTCAGAGATATGTGGGATAAGGCCTGAAATAGCCCAAGGGACCGACTCAATATTGGTCTAGCACAACGATACATAAAAAAACATGGAATACAATCTTAGGCTAGATAGTGGAAACCATTCAAATGAGGCCCTTACAATAAAATACTGAAACAAAATGAGCAGATAGAGAGTTTGGCAGCATTGGCTCCACTCCACGACACACACTTCTCAGGCATGTCAGTCTCTCTTACCTTGAAGATCTGAAGATCTTATAGCTGATGGATTTCTGTATCATAGTGTAAGGTACATGAAGGGTATCTATGGGGTACGATCTGCACTCCCGAAATCACTGAATG
This sequence comes from Cryptomeria japonica, assembly GCF_030272615.1. Classification (NCBI taxonomy): domain Eukaryota; kingdom Viridiplantae; phylum Streptophyta; class Pinopsida; order Cupressales; family Cupressaceae; genus Cryptomeria; species Cryptomeria japonica. The sequence goes on from NC_081411.1 coordinate 828,358,505, forward strand.
TAGGATTTTTGGCAACTAAATTGGTTCGTAGTATTACGTTTCGAGGGGTCCCGATCCGATGACAGATTCTCAGAGAAAGCCACTCAAGACTTTAGTTGAGCTTATCGGTGCAGGGAAGGCCCCCACATATGTCGAATTCACTCAACACTCTAGCTGCCTGAACAATATATTTATATAGCGGCTCAAAAAACCCGCTCGAGAGTACGCTAGGAGAGATGATATGCCCAATGCATCCAAATTTGAAGTACCTCTATGGGGTGATGAAATCCCCAGTCAAAGATACCCCTCACTACGTAGAATAAAATAAAATTTGGATGTCGTTGTCACCTTCCTCCTTTCTCCCAAGACCCTGAAGGCGGGTAGAAAGTTGGTTAATACAACTGTAGGTCCACCCCAAACACGATAAAAATTATTTACCTTTAAGAAAAAGAAATATGATTTAATCTAATGCAACCTGATTCACCTTCATTTTATAGGCCAAATTTAGGTGTTAGATACGCATGTGCATGTCCATTTTAAACACCAAATCAAAATATGAAGGCATACATGTCAATTTTAACCATTTGTTGATTTTAAGCACCAAAAGACCAAGTGTGAGATACATGCATGTCAATTTTAGTCCATGTTCATTTTAAGCACCAACAACGAAGTGTGAAATTATCCATGCATGTCCATTTTAACTGTTGTTGATTTTAAGCACCAAAAAAAAAAGAAAAAAAGTGTGAGGTGATGCATGCAAAAATACTAATCTAATCCTTTCTGCAAATCTACCACAGGCTGTAAACAAGAGATTAGTAGTAAAATCAAACTAACAGAAAATAGAAACTCAAAACTTGATAGAAGCGAATGCGTAACTTTACCTGTGTGATTATGTGATCGAATGCATTATTTTGACAGAGCGAATGCGTAATTCTAAGAGAGCTAATGCGTGATGATATTTGATCGATTGCGTAACAGACAGACATATAACAACAAAAGTTAAAAACAAAAAAAATAAAAGAAAACTAAACTCGATCGGGAACCTGCAAAACCAATTGTGAAGGCCTAGCCAAATCTCTCATCATCCATTCAATATTGATTAGATCATATTTAACTTGATAAGAAAGAACTAAGCTATTATATCTATCAAAGGCCAGTTGCTCTTCCGAATCTTGTATCAATTTTTTTGCCTGGAGAACCTTTTGAAAGCGTTTGGCCTCTCTTCTTTGTTGTTTCGTCCTTCTTGCATATGAAATCCTGAATTGTACTTTTCTTGCCATAAATTGTTATAATCAAATCATGAAATAAAAGCAATTTGATCCCAAATTAACCCAATTTGAGACAGAATTAGACAGACAAAATAACAGATGGAATAAAAAATTAGACAACAGTTTTCCCTGCGAATGCGTAATCTAGAAAGGGCGATTGCGTGATCTGAACAGGGGGATTGCGTAACCCTATCAGAGTGAACGTGTGACCCCGAGGGTCGAATGCGTGATACTGTCTATGCAATTGCGAGATGATGTAATCGCGATTGCGTGACCCCGAGGGGTCGAATGTGTGATACTGTCTATGTGATTGCGAGACGATGTAATCGCGATTGCGTGATGGAATATCTGTTGTCGAAATCCATGCGAAATCTATAAAAAAAAATGCAAAAATTCGTACTACTTGCAAAATTACACAGAGAACAAAGAAGGTAAGTTAGCTGTGTTTCACGTCGGGTTCACCAAAATGTCTGCATGTAAAATTCATCTTATTAACAATGTATCAATTAGAATCACAGGGAAATCACGAATCCCTATCTAATCAAAGAATCTAACAAACAAGACAATGAAATAATACAATATCAAATAGGAATTAAAATAATTCAATGAAACTCCCTATTCCAAGATTGCACATAGCTTCCATTGCTCTTCTCTTCTTTGTGGTATGATGGCTCTTAGATATTGTGCTGGTAACCTGCAAGTGACACAAAGATTCAAAGTTCGTGATCATTGAGAATGGAGATTGAATGCTCAATTTATAGATTTTTGGAGAGGATTGATTGAAAGGTGGAACAAATTGATCAAGAGGTGGAACTCAGGTGAGCTCACATGAAAATTGATAGTTGAATTGCTGATTGTAGGAGTGAAACTGAATAGATTGAATAGATTAATTGAGTCAACTAATTGAGAAAAAGCTGACTAAAGGAAGAAAAAGAATGATTGGAGGAAATAAAGAGGATGACAAAGAAAGCTTAATTTAGAAAAAGCTAACTGAAAGATGGAAATAGAGATTGGAGAGATAATGATTTAATTAATTAATTGATTGAATTAATTAGTTTAGCATGTGCTTGCATTTAGATTTAGATTTTCAATTTAATCTTTGCATGAGATTTTTTCAAATAATTGAATTTATTTAATTCAATTTAGTATTTGAATATATTTAGAACTTGACTTTGATTTTCAATTTGACTTTTGAAATCATGCACATGTATTTGAATTTGGAAGAAATTAGAAGAATATGAAATTAAATGAAATTAGAATTTGGGGATTTGGAAATGGAAGAATTAATTAGTTAATTAAATAATTTAAAGAAACTATTTAATTATTTAGAAATAGAATTTAATTAAATAATAAAGATTATTTAATTTAAAGGAATTAAATCACAATTAATTAAATAATAAATATTTAATTCACATTTAGAAAAAGGGTTGAATGATTAGATGATTAGAAATAGAAATTGAGAATTAATTTATTTAAATACTAAAGATTATTTAAATTGGGGAATTAATCATAATTAATTAAATAATAAATATTTAATTAATATTTAGAAAATGGTTAAAATGATTAAATGGTGATAGAAATAGAAAATAGAATAATTAATTAGATGGTGAGGAAATATGAATTTTGAAGAATATGATTAATTAACTTAATTAAATAATTAAATAATTATTTAACTAATTAGATGAATAATTAGTACATGATCAATGAGACATTTTTAGGTGTTTATGAGAACAATGAACAATAAGCAAAAAGAGATTATGGAGATGAAATGATGATATGCTCCTCTATTTATACATAAGTTTGAGAGACTCAATGCTATAATTAAGCTCTCTAATTTTCCACATCTCTCTTACTCATCACCACCACTAAGACTGTGGCTTCTCTTCTAATCACAAATTCAACACAAACAGTCCTACAAAATTTTGACTATGAATCATCCTTAATATTACTTAGTAAAAAAATAATAATTATCATTAATTACTTACTTACCTAAACAATTAGGCTTCTAACTCCAATTATCATATACGAATTGACTAAGTCTTCCTTATACTTGGCATAATCACTTAACTAAATTATCAATGCAAAATTCTAAAGATGGTGAGGCACATGTTACACATAATTTCTTTGCCTAAGGAATAGGTCGATGCTACTTACTTACCTACCTTAATCAACCACCTTATAATTCTAACTATATTACCAATGCATGCTTTCCTATGAGAAAAGTGTTTTTCCTATTAACTAGGTCGATGCCTAGTTGACCACTTCATATTCCTAACTTACTTTATGGGCGCTATCAAGACCTGGCTCGCTTACCTTTTACACGATTCAATGCTTGGTCAAAGTATAAACTTATCCTTCTTTTAAGGGAGGATTTAATAAAACTCGGTGCTTATTGCATTCTAAACACTTCCCTTATACCAGACACCACCATGGTTAGTGCTTCATATTTACTCCACTTTCCACGTGGGTAGGGTGGCAGCTTGCCTTGGCACTTTACCTAGTGCACTCTCCAACCATGTATGGGTTGCGCTACACTATGCGCTTCCCTTGAGCATAGTGTACATGTGCTAATCATAGGATCTTACCCTATCTAATGGATACGTGAAACACGAGAGTTACCCTAATGGGGTCGATACATGGTCGACCACCTTCACATTATCATGCGTTTCTTTGATATGGTCAACATGATAAATGAAAAGCAGCCTGATACTTAATATACATATATACGTATAATATGTGTATGTATTTATGTATGTATATGTTAGAGTAAAGTAATTAATTAACTTTGCTCTCCTCTTAAGATTTCTCTTTATGCATACATTAGTCATTTAATAATTAATATTTAATTATTAAATGCTCACACCTTAGGGTTAGGTTTTCCTTTTGGTGTTGATCTCCTTTATAAGGATTGATCTCTTGTATTATTCATATTCTTGATTCATTTTTTCTCTGATAATACATCTTTTCTCTTTGTCAGAGCCAAAACCCTTGTATTTGTTCTCTCTCTTTCTCTGTGACAGGTTTCTTACATGCAGGTTTCTTTTGGGTTCTGTGGATTTGTATTTCTCAAATCCTACATGGTATCAGAGCTGGATCTGCTGCAGCTTATTCAGACTTTTGAAAGATTTTGAGATCCAGGTTTTGGTTGCATCAGATCTGTGTTTGTTTTCTGTTTTTTTATTTTGGAATAGGGGGTATTTTTTTTCGGTGCACTTTGAGCCCAAACGGACCTTACCGTTGAGCTCGTAGCACCCAAAAACCCCTATTTCCATATAAAATTCATTCGATTTGGACACAGTTGCTTCAGAAGGCAAATTTTTTTATGCCCCAAGGCCGTACGGCCCCAGGGCACGCAGCACGAGGCAGAAATTTCAAAAAAATAAAAAATAAAAAAAAAACAAAAAACCCCACGGTTTTTTTAAAACCGAGCGCAGCCCTTTTTTAAGGCCAGCGCCACCGGTGCGCAGCCCGGCAGCCACCACCGCCGGCGGTAACCACCGGCCGTGGCCCGGTCCCCACTGCCGCGCCACCGGCGAAAACCGCTGCCACCCGCGCCGCCCCAGCGCCGCCCGCTCCCCGCCGGATCCAGCTGCGCCGCCCCTGCGCCGCCTCCGCACCGCCAGCCCCCCTGCGCCAGCTCCTAGTCGCCCAGAGGACCAGGGGCCTATTTTTTTTAGCCCTTGAGGGCTCTAAGGGCCAATCTAGGCCTTTTGGAGCAGTTTTACAAAATCGGGCATAACTTGGGCGTCCGATCTCCTTTTTTTGAAAATGAATAGGCGTTGGAAAGCTGATTCCAAGCCCGATCTAATTAATGGTGACTTTTTTTTCTGATTTTGCCATTTTGTAGTGTTTTTTGCCAGTCAAAGTCAGAACAAGTTTTTTGCACTCCAGGAGCCATATCTTTTGCATACGGACTCCGTTTTTCGAAAGCGAATAGGCGTCAGAAAGGTGGTTCTGTGCTCTTTCTAGATCTACAGTCTATTTCATCAGAAAAATATTCAGGTGCTCCAAATTTTGTCTCAACCCGTTATTGCTTTCTATCATTTTCTGGCTTTCAGTTTGTACTGGGGATTAGTTTTTTGCATTGTGGGGGGGTGTTTTCTCTTGCTTTCTATTATTTACATCAGAAAACCAGAATTTACAAACACCAATACAAAAAAAATCAAACCCCCTTCTGCATCTTCTGTCTAGTTCTGAAAGACCACTTAATAATAATTAAAAATTCAGAGCAGTTGAGGCACAGTTCACAGGATGGCAGACAGACCTATTGAATCTCTCACACCGCATAATTACCACACTTGGAAGGGTCGCATGATGACTCTTCTCCAGTAAAAAGGGTTATGGTCCTATTTGGATGAGGTTCAGCCTCAGTTGACACGTCCTTTTGAGATTATGCAGCACAGGAACAATATGGATCAGGCTATGGGATTGATGGCTTTACACATTTCTGATAGTCTCCAGTTTCATCTTGAGGGTTGTATCACTCCTCGAGCCATTTGGATCAAGTTTGAAGGACTTTTTGGTACTGTCAACGAGTTCAGAGCTTTGCAGCTTGAGGCAGAGTTAACTTCCTTGGTACCTGATTCGTTTCCTTCTATTGAGGACTTTCTAATGAAGTTCAAACAACAAAGATCAATCTTGCAGGGTTGTGGTAAGACTAAGACTGATACAGAGTGCATTTTCCTGATTCTCTCCAAGCTTTGGGGTCCATTTCAGATCTTCTCTTCGACCTTCTATTCCACCATGGATGCCTTGGGTGCTCGCCATGTCATGCCTTCTTTTGAAGTCTTTTCTGATTGTCTGACTCGTGAGCAAGCTAAGCTTAAGTAGTTGGATTCCCTTTCAGGTTCATAGAACCAAGCATTGGTAGCCCAGCCCTCCAAAGGAAAATAGAAGCAGAAATCGAAGCCTAAGAAAGATTCAGAGGCTAGTGAGAATCCCTCCAAGCCACCACCTAAGTCTGATTCAAAACTACAATTCAATTCTAAACAGGGCAAATCTTCAAAGTCTGGTGAGTCTTCGTCCAAGACTAAAAAGAAATCAGGTGATCCTTGCAGTTTTGTGGCAAGGAAGGACGTCCCATTTCCAGGTGTTGGAAACGTTTAGAGGCTTTGGAGGAAGCCATGCAGCAACATAATATCAGTGCACCACAGCCTCCTTCACAGCCCACAGGGAAAGGTCATGCTCTTTCTGCACGAGCATTGTCCTCAGCGTCCACTTGGATTCTAGATTCTGGTGCCTCTCACCATATGACACACACACAGGATTTGGTCACCGCTCTTGCTCCTACAGGCACTAGACATATTGCAGTTGGTGACTCAGCACAACTTTCCATTCAGGGTTCAGGTACTGTTTCATTGGATGGTGGTTGTCTTCAGGATGTGCTTTTGGTTCCTGACATTTCGACAAACCTTCTATCCGTTTATCAGATTTGCCACTCTGGCTCTGGTAAGACAGTTGAGTTCTCTCCACATGATGTGGTTATTCGAGATCTTCATGATCCTGACTTGGTTGTGGCTACTGGGAGTGTGGATTCTGCATCTCACTTATATAGTTTTGATGGCTTTGAGAGTTCAGACACTGTTGGTTCCTCTCTTATAGCACATGCAGATTCAGTGAGCAGGCTTTGGCATGAGCGTTTTGGTCATGTCAATTACAGATATCTATAGCAGATGAGTACACAAGCACTTGTGATTGGGCTTCCACAGATTTCTTGTACAGATGGTGTATGTCGTGGTTGTGTCCTTGGAAAACATCATCGAGATCCTTTTCCTATGGGTCGAGCCTCTCGTGCTAGGGCAGCCCTAGAGTTGGTACACAGTGATCTTATGTCCTTTCTGACTCCTTCTTTTTCAGGGGCCCGTTATGTACTCACTTTTATTGATGACTTCTCCAGACGTACATGGGTGTACTTTCTTAAGTACAAGTCTGATGTCTTTGACTCTTTTAGGAAGTTTAAGACATTTGTGGAGAAGCAATCTGGACTTTCTATCAGGAGGATACGCACAGATAATGGGGGGGAGTATGTAAATCAGGCTTTCAGAGATTTTTGCACCGAGCATGGTTTACAACATCAGTTTACAGTTCCTTATACCCCTCAACAGAATGGTGTTGCTGAGAGAAAGAACAGAACCTTACGGGAGATGGCAAATTGTATGATACAGTCTCGAGCTATGAGTTCTTCATTTTGGGCTGAGGTAGTCAATTGTGCCAATTATATTCAGAATCGGATGCCCCATAAGGCATTACGACATATGACTCCTGAGGAGGCTTGGACCCATGTCAAGCCTGATGTTTCTACATTCTGAGTTTTTGGTAGTGAGGCTTGGGCATTTATTCCTGATGCTCAGCGGAACGCCATGGAGAGGAAGAGCCGACCACTCATATTTGTTGGCTACTGTGAGGATGTTAAGGCATACAGGTTGTTTGATCCTGATTCCAGAGAAGTCTTGTTTCGACGGGATGTCCAGTTTGATGAGTGCTATCCTCAGATGGATTCTCCATCACTAGCTTCTCCCTCATTGCCTACTCCTTCCTCTTCATCTCTTGAGGATTACTTATCTCTTGAGGATGATGTAGATCATGATCCACCATCTCCACCACCACCAGTTGCTCCGTCTTTGCCGAAGTGGGCCTGTGATACTGTTGATGCAGCTGGTTCTTTGGTAGGCGATCCTTCAGATACTCATCGCACTCGTGCTCAGACATCTGGTTCTAGTCTTTTGAGTCATACCCTTTCAGATGATCCGCAAAAGTTTACAGAGGCGACAGGACACCCAGAGTGGGATAGGGCCATGGATGAGGAGTATTCTTCTTTGATGAAGAATCATACTTGGGATCTTTGTCCTCTTCCTAAGGGAAGAAAGTTGGTTCGGTGCAAGTGGGTGTATCGTACCAAGTATGCTGCAGATGGTTCTATTGATAAGTATAAGGCCCGTCTTGTTGCGAAGGGGTTTTCTCAGGTAGAGGGTATTGACTACTCTGAGACCTTTGCTCCTGTCGCCAAGATGAATTCTATACGCCTGGTACTTTCACTTGCAGCTTCACAGGGATGGACAGTGTTTCAGATGGATGTGAAGAGTGCCTTCTTGCATGGAGACCTACATGAGGAGATCTATATGGAGCAGCCTCAGGGTTTTGTGCAGGACACTTCTTTGGTTTGCAGACTTCGACGTTCATTGTATGGTCTCAAACAAGCCCCCAGGGCTTGGTATGAGAAGATGGACTCCTTTTTGCTTTCCTCGCACTTCACACACTGTCATTCCGATCACACAGTCTATATTCAGCATCAGGAGGGTGATCTTTTGATTCTAGTGCTATATGTAGATGATCTCATCATTACAGGTAGCTCATCCTCCATGATTCATAGTGTTCAGAGAGCTTTGATGGAGCAGTTTGAGATGACCGATCTTGGTCTCTTGCACTTCTTTCTGGGTCTACAGGTTATTTAGTCTTCGGATGGGATTTCCATTTTTCAGGAGAAGTATGCTCTTGATATGCTTCAGCGATTTGGCATGCTTGATTGCAAGTCTGCCCCCACTCCATTTTAGTCAGGTGTTGTTTTGTCTTCCACTTTCTCTACTCCTTCAGTAGACCCCACTTTATATAGGCAGTTGGTTGGCAGTCTATTGTACCTGACACATTCTCGTCCTGATCTTTCCTTTGCGGTTGGCCTTGTCTCTCGGTTCTCCCATGATCCTCATGAGAGCCATTGGCAAGCAGCCAAACGTATTTTGAGATATATTCGGGGCACCACACATTATGGCATTCACTACTCTTCAGGATCCCCTCATATCATTGGCTTCACTGACTCCGATTGGGCTGGTGATGTCAATGATCGGAAGTCTACTTCTAGCTTCATTTTTTGCCTTGGTTCTGGTCCTATTACATGGTCTTGCAAGAAGCAGTCCGCTATTGCATTATCATCTACAGAGGCTGAGTATTGAGTAGCAGTGTTAGCCAGTCAGGACGTTTTATGGCTTCGGCAGTCGATGACAGAGTTTGGGTTTCCTCCAGATTGTCCCACTATTCTTTGGTGTGACAACCAGAGTGCCATTCACATTTCTCACAACCCAATGGAGCATCAGCGGACAAAGCATATTGAAATCCACATGCACTTCATCAGGCAGTTGATTCAGGATGGTTCTCTCATCTTGGAGTATATTCCTACAGAGGAGCAGGTTGCAGACATCTTCACTAAACCTTTGGCATCTCCGCGCTATCTTCAGTTGCGCTCAATGCTTGGGGTGAAGGAAGTTGTCCTTGGGGGGTCTCAGTGAGGCCTTCCTTCCTTCATGATTTCTTTTCAGCATGATTCTTTATCTCTTTTTGGAGAGGAGTTTTTTCCCATTGGGTTTTCTCCTTTACTCCGCTTTATAGAGATTTTCTTGTATTCGGGTACCTGATCAGGCCTTGTTGCCGGGACCCTCTTTTGCATTTTAGTTCCTTTGCTTTCTTCTGCATTGTTTGTAGCTGCATTGTAGCTCATCTTAAGGGGGGGTGTTAGAGTAAAGTAATTAATTAACTTTGCTCTCCTCTTAAGATTTCTCTTTATGCATACATTAGTCATTTAATAATTAATATTTAATTATTAAATGCTCACACCTTAGGGTTAGGTTTTCCTTTTGGTGTTGATCTCCTTTATAAGGTTTGATCTCTTGTATTATTCATATTCTTGATTCATTTTTTCTCTGATAATACATCTTTTCTCTTTGTCAGAGCCAAAACCCTTGTATTCGTTCTCTCTCTTTCTCTGTGACAGGTTTCTTGCATGCAGGTTTCTTTTGGGTTCTGTGGATTTGTATTTCTCAAATCCTACAATATGTGTATGTATATACATGTATATATATGTGTGTGCGCGCGCGTGCGCATGCGCATGCGTATATGTATATGTATATGTATATGTATATGTATATGTATATGTATATATATATATGTATATATGTATATGTATATGTATATATATATACATGTATGTATATACATATATATATATATATACATGTATATACATACATGTATATATATATATATGTATATACATACATGTATATATATATATGTATATATGTATATGTATATGTATATATATATATAGTATCTATATATTACTATATATATACATATGTATACATGCATATATGTACATAGATACATAGATACATATATGTATGTATGTACACACACACACACATATGTTGGATCGTTGACATTGACAAAACCGGTCTATCTTGAAAATCGGTATATGTGCTAAGGTTTGTCATTGATGTCCAACACTTACCGATGAAGTGGTATAGGTAGAGTGGTGTCGCTGTTTAGTAAGCAATAGTGAATGGAAACAACATTGGTATTGAATGACCAAAGGTTACTTTAGCTCAAGGAAAGATAAATTAAGTCAACCGATCTATGACTCAAGAAGATCGGTCACTCTGGTGGTGGTGAAGTCACAAAAGGTGACTCAGGCAAGGAAACTTGTTTTCTCCAACCAACCAGTAACTCACTGACAAACAGGGGAGAGACATGATGCTAGCACAACAAACCGACAGCCAAAGAATGAACCGGTAAAGTAAGAAGTGCAGTTACATACTGGTACATCGGTATGACAGAAGGAAGACAGGCGGTCACCATAAATCTCGAAGCAATGATCGGCCATTTAGTTGCGGTGGCAAAGAATGAGTTGGTAAGCTTGTGTCTACGCCAAATCATTTGTTGGTAAAGTTAAAATTTAGTTATCATGTAGTCAAGCATGATTACATGCGGATTCTCTAGTTCACATTTATTTGACTGGACATGACTCAGAAGTTTCTATCCTTCGGAGATGCAGTGGCAGAACTGGCTGAACACTTGGGGTGGAATTGCTGAAAGGCATGTAGAGAAAGAGCGAGAGAGTTTGAATTTGAAATCTTCCAAAATCCTTGATTGATCTGATTGAGGATATGCCTGTAGGTGTCGACAGAAAATGTATAAAGAGTTCTTGAGCTCTTTTAGAAAGTTTTTGATCGTGAAATTTGAAACAAGGAAATCTTGTTGAAGGTGATCCAAGGTGAAGAGAAAAGTGAGAGAAAGTGCTAAGAGGTGTTAGCACATTTGAGTGTGTGTGAGGTAGATTGACTAAGTGCATAATCGACAGGCAGAGAACCAGCAGAGTGCAGAGCCAAAGGACAGAGAACCGAATGAGTACAGAGCCGAAGGACAAAGAACCGGATGAGGGCAGAGCCGAAGGATAGTGGATCGATAGAGTGTAGAGCCGAAGGTTAGAGGACCGACAGAGTGCAATGTCGAAGGAGAGGTGACCGACTGAGTGATTAGTTGAAGGTCTAAGAAGGAAACCGATGTTGTACAGAGAAGACACATCTGGTGTGTATTGAGTGGAATGCATATTGAGATCTGATCAATCTATCAGTAGCTAATTCAATAGATCATCCATTTGTTGCTTTCTAACAACTGCAACATAAATCCCTTAACTAGGTGGACATTAACAGGTCCCTATTATAAAATCCCTTAATCGGGTAACATCTTAGCTGATGTTCTAAGTCCTCTAACTAGGCTACCTTTAACAGGGTAAAGACACTAATCGACCTTGATCAAAATCCCTTAACCGGGTGGCACCTAACAGTGTCTTTGTAATCTCCTAACAGGGATGGCTCTTAACCGGGCGTACTCCAAAAGAGTGCAAATTTTGTGAGTTTCTACTCACACCGTGGTTTTCTCCCTATTGGGTTTCCACGAGATAACTTCTTGGTGTCACTTTCAACGTTTCATGCTTGCATACTTTACTTTAGTGATTAAGTATATTGTTGGATCTTAGATGAATGAAGATTTAAGATAAAAGTTAAATTGTGAAATTTTGATTAAGTGTTGATTCACCCCTCCCCTCTCAACACCAGCTGGGACTAACAATTGGTATCAGAGTATCAGGTCCCTATAATCAAAAGAAGCTTAACCGGCTTAGGGAAAGATCAAATATGATGCATAAGGAGGGTCCTAAGTTCTCTAAGGTGAACTACATCTTATGGTGTGGAAGAATGAAACTCTATTTAAAATCCCTAGGTGAACACTACTAGAATCATGTGATCACAGAATACCATGAACCTACATGGATTCTTACTCTAGAACAGATCAAGGAAAGGCAAGATAATACTGCTACTATGGATTTGATTGTTAGCACACTTTCAGATAATGAATTTTTTGAAGTACAAGATTTGAAAACAACTTTTTAGATATGGAATAAGCCGAAGACAGTCTATGTGGGAGATCCCCATGTTCAAAAGGCCAAAGTAGATAGCCTAAGAGGAAAATATGATGAGATGAGAATGCAAGAAAGTGAAAACATAGAGCAGTACAGTAAGAGGATAAAGGATGTAGTAAACTCCATTAAAAGTGCAGGAGGAAAACTCGAGGAGGATGATGTGGTTAGCAAAATCCTAAGAACTCTACTACCACAATATGCCATAAGGGTCTCTGCTATCGAGGAATTTAGATCCTTGGGAACAGTCAGTGTAACTCTTGACTCATTGATCGGTAAGTTGATTGCTTTTGAATTGAGCAATTATGAAAACAACGTATCAAAGATTGATGCTTCTTTCAAAGCATCCATGATGCATGCACCCACAAGGAGAAGGAAAGAAATCAGTAGTAGATCTACTACCAGAACCGGTCATTCCCATGAGAGTGACAATCTTCTCTTTGAGGAACAGGAGCAAGATGAAATTGAAGCTCTACTGGCAAGAAGATTGCCAAGAGGTAAAGGTAAATACAAAGGTAAATTACCCTTAAAATGCTTCTCCTGTAATAAGATAGGTCATATTGCCTCAAGATGCCCTGACAATGACAGAGATAGAAAGGACAATTTCAAAAATTATAGGGACAAGAGCAAGAAGGAATGTTATCTTATAGAAGGAGTCACTGATGAAGCTCTGATGATGAGGACATTGCCTTTGTGGTAGTCAAAGAGGAAAACACAAAGGAAGGAAATATGACATTTATTTCTAGCACAAACCAATGTGGAGAATGGGTGATTGACAGTGGCTGCACACATCATATAACCGGTGACAAAAGCAAATTCTTTAGCATGGAGGATTGCAATGGAGGAACATTGAGGTTCAGAAATGATGCCCCATGTGCAATAAGAGGTAATGGTTCTATAGCCTTGAATGATAAGACAAACTGTGATGATGTCTTTTGGGTAGAAGGATTAAAGTATAGCTTGTTAAGTGTTGCACAACTTAACAATAAAGGATACTAGTTAGAGTTCAATAAAGGGATATGTAAAATAAATGACAAATCTAGAAGTTTAACTGCCACTGGTAAATAGTCAAGAGGCAATTTGTTTCATCTAGACACCACCATAGGTAATTGTCTAGTGGCTAAGGTAGAAGACAACTGGTTATGGCACAAAAGATTCTATCATGTTAATTTTGACAGCATAGCTAAAATCAGTAAGGCAAAATCTGTAAGAGGTATGCTTGACATAGTAAAACCTGAAAATGCTATGTGCAAAGAGTGTCAACTAGGGAAGTTGACCGGGTCTAGCTTCAAAAGTAAAACCTTCTCATCTGAAAGTGTGTTGGACTTAGTTCACACAGACATATGTGGTCCCATAAGAACCAAGAGCTTCTACGGAGACCGATAATTTATGTTATTTGTGGATGACTTGTCAAGAATGATGTGGACTGTATTTTTAAAAGAAAAGTCAGAAGCTTTTCACATGTTTAAAGTGTTTAAGGCTCAAGTAGAAAGAGAAACTAGTAAGAATATGAAGTTCCTAAGATCAAATAGAGGAGGAGAGTTCACCTCTCAAGAGTTCATGAACTACTGTGAGGGACATGGAATCATCAGATATATATCTACACCCAGAACTCCTCAGCAGAATGGAGTTGCTGAAAGAAGAAACAAAACTCTCATTGATTGTGCTAGAACTCTAATGATAGAAAAGGATATCCCACATACCTTCTAGAGATAAATAATAAGCATTGTTGTATACACTCTGAACCGGATACAGGTAAAGAAGGAGACAAACAAAACTCCTTATGAATTATGGAGTGGTTACTCACCTAATGTTTGCTATTTCAGAGTATTTGGAAGCAGGTGCTACATCAAAAGGGAGGCATACACTAGAAAATTTGATCCCAAGAGTGATGAGGGAACCTTCTTAGGTTACTCAACAAAGAGCAAGTCATACCAGTGTCTAAACAAAAGGACCGGTAAGATTGTGGAAAGTGCAAATGTCATAGTAGATGAGTACTTTGAAAAAAATGAATAGGACAGTAAGAGTGAACTGGAGGACTATAAAGGGTTCGAGTACAATGTACCAGTGGAACCTACTGAAGAATATCATGTTGAAGCGACTAATGAAGAAGCCTGTGAGATAGAACCTGCACAACCGGTAGAAGAAGTTCCAAGGAGTGAATTGGTATTGGCCAAATATGTCAGAAATAATTACTCTACAGATTATATCATCGGTGACAAGGATGCAAGAGTTCTAACTAGGAGAAGAGAAAGAGAGAATGAGTGTATGCTCTCCATTTTTGGGCCCAAAACAATAAAAGAGGCTCTAAAAGATGATGACTGGGTCAAAGCCATGGAAGAATAACTGGAGCAAATAGAGAAAAATGATACATGGACTTTAGTACCCAGACCGGAAAATAAAAATGTAATAGGCACCAAGTGGGTGTTCAGAAATAAGATGGATTAAACTGGTAAGGTAATAAGAAACAAGGCAAGATTGGTCTGTAAGGGCTATGCTCAAGAAAAAGGATTGGACTATGGAGAAACTTTTGCACCGGTAGCCAGACTGGAAGGGGTTAGAATTATGCTAGCCTATGCTGCTTATAAAAGGTTTAAAGTATACCAAATGGATGTCAAATCGACATTCTTAAATGGGGTGTTAGAGGAAGAAGTATACATAGAGCAACCAAAAGGGTTTACATCTGAAGATGGGAGGAATATGGTATGCAGGTTGCAGAAAGCTCTATATGGGTAGAAACAAGCACTGAGAGCTTGGTATGAGAGGTTACACTCATATCTTCTAAGCATTGGGTTCAAAAGAACCAGTGATAACAGTAACCTATATCTGAAGAGTGGAGCTGAAGGAAAACACCTAATTGCTGAGATCTTTGTAGATGACATCATCTTTGGGGGAGATGATGAGATGAGAAGAATCTTTGCAAGACAAATGCAGCAAGAATTTGAGATGTCCATGATTGGTGAGATTAAGTTCTTTATTGTCCTACAAGTCTCTCAATTAAAGAATGACATCTTTATCAGTCAGACTAAGTACATAAGAGAAATTCTTAAGACTTTAGGAATGGAAGATTCCAAACCCGTTGGAACTCTAATGGTTACAGGTTGCAAGCTATCTAAACACGATGAGGCTGAAGAAGTGAATGAGACACTTTATCGACCCATGATCGGTAAATTACAATATGCAGTACATAGTAGACCAGACATAGCACAAGTTGTTGGCTTGGTTGCCAGATTTTCTGCAAATCTGAAAGAAACTCACATGATGGCAATCAAAAGAATATTCAGATACTTAAAGGGGACTGATGAATACGGTCTCTGGTATCCACACAAAGGATAAGTGTCTTCACTGATTTAGATTGGGCTGGAAACATCGATGATAGGAAGAGAATTAGTGGAGGAGCATTCTTTCTCGGAGAAAGGATTGTATCTTGGACAAGTAAGAAACAAAACTACATATCTCAATCTACAGCTGAGGCTGAGTATGTAGCTACTGCAATTAACTGCACACATATAGTTTGGATCAAGAAACTACTGGAAGGAATTCAAGAAAAAGTGGTTGGACCGGTAGTGATTCATTGTGACAACACCAATGTCATTGACATATCTAAGAACTCGGTGATGCACTCCAAAATGAAGCATATAGCCATCAAATATCACTATCTAAGGGAACAAGTTCAAGAAAAGGAAGTGGTGTTGGAGTACACAACAACAAAAGAGAAGGTGGCTGATATATTCACCAAGCCACTATAGAAGGACACCTTTGACTATCTCAAAGGTAAATTGGGGGTTATGCCCTTCCATTCAGTATAGTAAGCAAACAGGGTTCTACATCAATCTGGTATAATTTTAAGTTTTTCCAATAAAAATAACTATATTGATGAGTGTGGCCTACTCCGATTAGGGGGAACAATATTGTAAGTGTTTAGAATGGACTCTTTGGCATTGTTGTCAAAGGGGGAGAGAGTGTTTGAGCATTGGCAGATATCAATGACAGGGGGAGATATTCTTCACTTAGGGCAATCAGTTGAATGCCACCTATTCCATAATTTACTTCAATGATTAGGTAGAGTGGTGTTGATTTTCAGTAAGCAATAGTGAATGGAAACAACATTGGTATTGAATGACCAAAGGTTACTTCAGCTCAAGGAAAGATAAATTAAGTCAACCAATCTATCACTCAGGAAGATTGGTCACTTTGGTGGCGGTGAAGTCACAAAAGGTGACTCAGGAAAGGAAACTTGTTTGCTCCAACCAACTGGTAACTCATTGGAAAATAGTTATATGTCAAAAGACATCATCACAGTTTGTCTTATCATTCAAGGCTATGGACCCCTTACCTCTTATTGCACATGGGGCATCATTTCCGAACCTCACTGTTCCTCCATTGGAATCCTCCATGCTGAGGAATTTGCTTGTCATGGGTCATATGATGAGTGCAGCCACTGTCGATCACCCATTCTCCACACGGGTTTGTGCTAGAAATCAATGCCATATCTCCTTCCTCTCTGCTATCCTCTTTAACAAACACAAAAGCAATTCCATCTTCATCAAATCTCTCATGGAGCTCTAATATCTCCTTCCTCGGTGCTGTCCTCTTTGACTACCAGAATGGAGGAACAGTGAGGTTCGAAAATGATGCCCCATGTGTATTAAGAGGTAAGGGGTCTATAGCCTTGAATGATAAGACAAACTATGATGATGTATTTTGGGTAGAAGGATTAAAGTGTTTGAGCATTGGCAGATATTAGTGACAGGGGGAGATATTCTTCACTTAGGGCAAAATATCTGGACTGGTACAGAGATGAAGAAGCATGCATCTAATTAGCCAAAGTTTGAAGTGTTTGCCATCAATGCCAAAGGGGGAGATTGTTGGATTGTTGGCATTGACAAAACTAGTCTATCTTGAAAATCGGTATATGTGCTAAGGTTTGTCATTGATGTCCAACACTTACCGGTGAAGACACTAACCGTTGAAGTGGTATAGGTAGAGTGGTATTGCTATTCAGTAAGCAATAGTGAATGGAAACAACATTGGTATTGAATGACCAAAGGTTACTTCAACTCAAGGAAAGTTAAATTAAGTCAACCGATCTATCACTCAGGAAGATCGGTCACTCTGGTGGTGGTGAAGTCACAAAAGGTGACTCAGGCAAGGAAAATTGTTTGCTCCAACCAATCGGTAACTCACTAGCAAACACGAGAGCGACATGATGCTAGCACAACAAACTGACAACCAAAGAATGAACCGGTAAAGTAAGAAGTGTAGTTACATACTAGTACACCAGTATGATAGAAAGAAGAAAGGCGGTCACCATCAATCTTAGAGCAGTGATCGGCCATCTAGTTGTGGTGGCAAAGAATGAGTTGGTAAGCTTGTGTCTATGCCAAATCATTTGTTGGTAAAGTTATCTCTCAGTTATCATGCAGTCAAGTATGATTACATGCAGATTCTCTAGTTCCCATTTATTTGACTGAACATGACTCAGAAGTCTCTATCCTTGGGAGATGCGGTGGCAGAACTGGTTGAACACTTGGCAGAATTGCTGAAAGGCATGTAGAGAAAGAGCGGGAGAGTTTGAATTTGAAATCTTCCGAAATCCTTGATTGATCTGATTGAGGATATGCCTGTAGGTGTCAACAAAAAATTTATAAAGAGTTCTTGAGCTCTTTCAGAAAGTTTTTGATTGTGAAATTTGAAACAAGGAAATCTTGTTGAAGGCGATCCAAGGTGAAGAGAAAAGTGAGAGGAAGTGCTAAGAGGTGTTAGCACAGTTGAGTGTGTGTGAGGTGGATTGACTAAGTGCAAAGTTGACAGGCAGAGAACTGACTGAGTGTAGAGTCGAAGGACAGAGAACCAACTGAGTGGAGAGCCAAAGGATAGAGAACCGATTGAGGGCAGAGCTGAAGGATAGTGGACCGACATAGTGTAGAGCCGAAGGTCAGAGGACCGACAGAGTGCAGTGCCAAAGGAGAGGTGACCGACTGAGTGATTAGCCGAAGGTGTAAGAAGGAAACCGATGTTGTGCAAATAAGACACAACCGGTGTGTATTGAGTGGAATGCATATTGAGATTTAATCAAGCTATCAGTAGCTAATTCAGCAGATCATCCATTTGTTGCTTTCTAACAACTGCAACATAAATCCCTTAACTGGGTGGACTTTAACAGGTCCCTATTGTAAAGTCCCTTAACCGGGTAACATCTTAGCTAATGTTCTAAGTCCTCTAACTAGGCTACCTTTAATAGGGTAAAGGCACTAACTGGATTTGATCAAAATCCCTTAACCAGGTGGCACCTAATAGTGTCTTTGTAGTCTCCTAACAGGGATGGCTCTTAACCGGGCGTACTCCAGAAGAGTGCAAATTTTGTAAGTTCCTACTCACACCGTGGTTTTCTCCCTATTGGGTTTCCACGAGATAACTTCTTGGTGTCACTGTCAACCTTTCATGCTTGCATATTTTACTTCAGTGATTAAGTATATTGTTGGATCTTAGATGAATGAAGATTTAAGATAAAAGTTAAATTGTGAAATTTTGATTAAGTGTTGATTCACCCCTCCCCTCTCAGCACCGGTTGGGACTAACAATATATACATACATATGTATATATATACATATGCATATATGTATATACATATATGTATACATACACACATACATACATACATACATACATGTATGTATGTATGTATGTATGTATGCATATGTATACATATACGTATATATGTATGTATACATGTATATATATGTATATGTATAGATATATGTAGATATATGTATATATGTATGTATATATATGTATATGTATATATATATATGTAGATATATGTATATATGTATGTATATATATGCATACATACATACATATGTATGTATGTATATGTATATGCATATGATATATATACACACACACATACACACACACACACATATATATACATATGTATGTATGTATATATATATATACACACACACTATACATGTATGTATATGTATATGTATATGTATATATATATACACACACTATACATATATATATATGTATGTATGTATACACACACACACACACACACATATATATATGTATGTATGTATGTATATGTATATGTATATATATGTATATATGTATAGTGTGTGTATATATATATATACATATACATATACATACATATATATACATACATACATATATGTATGTATGTATATACATATATATATATGTATGGTATATATATATGTATATATATGTATGGTATATATATATATGTATGTATGTATATATATACATATACATATATATACATATACACACACACACACACACACACACACACATATACACACATATACCGATTAATACATAGATAGAATATGAAAGCACAAAGATTAAAACCTATCATAGAGATTCAATCCAACATTTCAAACAAGGATATTCAAATCAAAACATTACGACACATCACTAATCATCACTAATTCGACAGAAAGAAACTTACCACTACCCAACTAATTTAACTCAACTTGACCAACTAGGTTGTGAGTGTGTGATAGCTCAATAAGGCACATAGATAAGATTACTGAACCAAATTCCTCTCCTCAGTGATACCATTCCTCCCGTTTGGAGGCTTGTTCATTTCCTGCATCCAACTTAGCACATCACAACAACAGTCAGCTGTTATTAAATTTTATATATATTCATCATATATTTCATCTTTAAATATTCAAAATGTAAGAATGATTGCACATTCATTCATCTGATTCCCAATAAAGAGAAATATATCCAAAACATACTCATGTGCTAAAGCATTTTAACTAAAACAAGTAATAGTAGATAGTAACATCACAATGGGGTGTAACAACCCAGACCTTTGGGATCAGAGCACCCAACGCCCTAGTCCCCCATAGTTATTTGTAGATTTTAGCAGTTTAGATTCTAAGGACTTCAAGTTGCAGAATCCCAGTTTCCGTCTTAGTTCAGTAACAGGGACTAGAGCACCCAACACCCTAGTCTTGCTCAATTAGGCTCAAATTGCTATGCTAGGTGCACATCAGAATTCCCTTTTCAGCCCTGTACTTTATGTAGACACCCAAATCTGTCCACTTAATTAAATAAATACTTAGTATAAGTATTTATTTGATTATTTAACCATTGTCCAACTATTAATTAAATTAATATTTAAATAATTCATGTTAACTTTCTTCTCCTATTAATTAAATAAAGTATTCAGTTCATTTGATTCAATTCACTTAACCAAGTTCATACAATTAATTAAATAAATAAATCATATTTGTTTAATTAAATCCCCTTTCTCACATCTAAATAAATTAATATTTATTTAAATCCCCAAAATTCCCTTTCTAACATCTAAATAAATTAATATTTATTTAAATCCCCAAAATCCCCTTTCTCACATCTAAATAAATTAATATTTATTTAAATTCGTAAAATCCCTCCCCCACTTGCACTTTCTAGAAAATGCAAGTTGCAAGTAAACCTTTAAAGTCTTCAAGCCTTTAACAGTTCCATTCTAGAATCTTCTCAAGCCTTTAATGGTTTCCCTTAAAGTTTTCAAGCCTTTAATGGCTTTCTTCTAGAGTCTTCTTAAGCCTTCAGTGGTTTCCCTCAAATTCTTCAAGCATTTAAAGTTTTATCCCCCTTTTTCTCATTTAAATAAATTAAGATTTATTTAAATAAAATTCAAAATTCACATGCACATTTAAATATATTTATTTAAATCCTATTTATCCTCACCCACTTGCATTCTCCTACAAAACCCACTTTCTCATTAACCTCTCTTCTAGATTCTTCTAATCCCTTCTAAATTAGCCTAAATCCTCTACTCAACATTTGCACAATCTTAAATCCAAAATAACCCTCAAAGTCTTCCAAAACAATAAAGGCTCTTAGAAACATTAAAAGCCTTCCATAACTTAAACTCCAAAGTCTTCAAAACATTTAAGGCTCTTACAGAGTCTTAAAAGCTAACTCACCTTTTGACCCTAGGTTAGAGACTTTTCTCTCTAACTCAACCATCCATCTAACCCTCAAGTCTCTTCAGGCATTCAATGCTTTGACCATGGTTATCTTTTAACCCTTGCACATTCATTTATCTATTGGACAAAAGATTTATCCAATAACCCAACCACATGAGGCCACCCTCATGTCCCCTTAGGCATTAAATACTTATTCCCTCTCCTCTCAAGCTCTCTCATATTGACACTTGTGAACATGAGATTGGTTTGAAAACTATCACATGGATTGAAGATTATGCAATCCTATTCCTCCACAAGCCAAATCAACCTTGACCATTCATTCAACCATTTTTCCTATATAAGGAACCCTCATCCTCAAGTAAAGGAGGAAGCATTTTTATCATTGTTACTATAGTTACATGAGCATTCACACTTAGCTTTCTCATAGCATAACAATTCTAGTTTGAGAATTTGCATAGTATTAGCATTTCATCTTCAACCACATTCAATCCTTCATTTGGCATTCGTGGTTTCATGCTAAAAATTGAGAGCCACACTCAAGCATAGCTTTGGATTTTGGAGAGGAGAAGAACAAGGGAGAGCCATCAAGCATCATGGGAACATCTTAGGGAGTCTTCTTTCTCCTCTTTTATTGTGTTAATGCTTTCTTTTGTATGCTTTTATTCTCTTTTGATATGCATTTGAAGGATTTTAGTTCATTTGTTTTAGTTTTTGGTTGGAAACTAACTTATTAACTCTTGAGCTTTGTTTTTGACAATGTCCACTTTTGAGTGCATCATTTTGGTGAACCCGACATGAACCCAACACTAATGTGTTAATTTTTTTAACTAACCCTTTTGAAACTTGCATATTTTCATGCATAGGTTGTAGTTTAGCACTTTCGTCACTCGAATTAACACTTTTGTTTCTTGTAATAGTGCTTTTGCAACTATCTTTCTACTTAAGTCTAGCACTTTGGTTATGATTTAATGCTTTTGCTACTTATTTTAGCTCTTCTGTGATATTTAACACTTATGTTCTTTGTTTTGGCGTTTTTGTGTTCTTACTAGTCTAACACTTTTGTAACAGGTAGAGAGCTAAAACTTGTAACCTCAAATAATTTTTTAGGCTTTTGAGCCCACCATTTAGATTAACACTTTGAAGGTTTTGCAGGTGCTAACATTATGTGCAGGTTCTCAAGGAGTTAGCTTAGTTATTTTACTCTTTTTTGTGACAAATTTTCTTCTTTTTTTTTTTTACAAAAGGGATTAAAAAGAACTCATTTTCATTTTCTTTGGTGTTTAAAAAGAATCTCATTCTTCCTTTTTCTTACAAAGGGTTTAAAAAGAACAACAAACAAATCTTTATTTATTTCAAGGCTAAAAAGAATTTCACATTTCAAGTTTGGTGCAAGTTAAAAAGAATTCAACATTTCCTTTGGTGCTTAAAAAGAACATCTCACTTTCATTTTGCAAAGGATAAAAAGAACTACAAACAAACCTTTCTTTTTTGCAAAGTAGGTCACATTTCCTTTGGTGTAAGCTAAAAAGAACAAACAAATTTTATTTCTTGCTACAAATTAATAAAAAGAACATCTCACATTTCATTTTACAAAGGTAAAATGAATAAACCACATTGCCATTTGCTACACGACTTTGTTTTGTTGACTAGGTTTACTTTCCAAGTTTTTCAAAAAGGTTCAAACATTGCAATTTTTTTGGTTAAAAAGAACAACTCATTTTGCTATCTTGGTTAAAAAGAACCCCATGTTTGTTGGGGAAACATCTCCAAGTAGCGTTTAGATAATATTGCAATGATGGGATAAAAATAACAATTGTCTATCGTGCTTAAATAGTGATAGGTATATGCCCTCCCCTTAATTGGGTGATCAAAAAGCCAAACTTACTCTTGTTTTTCTTTTTTTGCAATTAAGATAACTCCTTTAGCAGGCTTGCCCTCCCGAGAAGCCCAAAATGTTGGTGGGAGGGGAACGACCTAAGTGGGGAATGGTTAACGCCAAGTAATCCAACCCACTACAATCTAATGTGGATGTGATGAAAATCATGTCCAACGGTTTTGCTCTATTATTAGCCTTCCACCGGTATCCTTGAGATACGTAAAGCCCAACTGAGTTAGTTATCTAAACATTTATAATATCATAGTGCAAGGGGGGGGAAGAATCTACCCCCAAGACACTCAGCATACATCTCCCAAGAAAATGATCCAATTGAGGAGCAATTCTCTTTGGTTCAACTTCTGGAAAAAGGCAAAAAAATGAGCGCACCTTAGGGTGTGACAGGGCTATTTGAGCTAAAAGAGTATCAAGACATGGGCTATGATATTATAAATGACCTTTTTGAACTTAGGAGAGTCTATCTGATTTGTATTACGATTGTTCAAAAACCCATGAAAAACAAAAGAGGATTTGAAAAGGTCCAAGAAGGTTTGAAAAGATCCTAAACATACACATCGAATTCAAATCAACTTTATCAAAGAAAAGAGGTGTTTTATGTGCTTGTGTGCTTGAAATGTCTTCTTGTCAAAAAAATCAAACATTTGAAACAAGTTACACCCCAAGAACAACAAAACAAAAAAATCACCACATATTTTGCAAATGCGTCATATCATCAAATCCCTCAAGCATATCAAGAAATCTATATATTGTCGTCTTGAGAAGAAGAAACCTAGCCAAAGAGAGATCTTAAAGAAGAGAAAATTTATCTACATAAACCACAAACTCTTGTTCAAACATCTAACATTCCTTCACCATTTTCACGATTATCTACATGGACATGGACATGAGTTTGATGAGGAATCTTTAAAAGAACTTGCCTTTCAACAAAGGTTTTCCTTGTTCCAATATCTCAATAAAAGTGATAAAATCTCATGGCCATATCTACCTCAACTAGAAATCACTTATTGAGTCACTCTCCATATAGGCTAGTCTTTCATCAATTCATCTTCTTAATCTTTCCACAAATTCACAATCGCAATTCAAATTTCACAAAATCTTTCATATCTCATCTCCCACATTTCCTTAAATCATTCCAAAACTTCATAATCATTTCCTATTCCACATTTTCTTAAGTCATTCACTTCAAGTCTTTCCAAAAATCAAAACATCATTATCATTTCTTCCATCTTTATCAAACCAATATCAAAACATCATAAGCCTATTCTAAAGTCATTTCTTCCATCCTTATCACTTCAAAATCATTTCCAAAATAAATCATAAAATTCATAGTCCCTTAGTAGAAATTCCAAGGTTCACATTCATTCCAAAGTTCACAATCCAAACATAAAAATTTCATTCAACTCTTAACACAAAAATGGTCTTGTCCTTAGTTCTTTCAAAATATTGCTTATCATACCATCAAAAATACTCTCTAGTGTGTCTCTACATCTAGGATAAATCATCCTAAGGGGAATTACTAAGCATCTAGATAGGTTAAAACTAGTTCATGAGTGCATCCTCTCATAGCTAGGTAGCTTGTGCTTGTAACAACACAAAACTTGCTACACCTCATCTCATAATTGTTGGAAACCAAGAAAGCAATCTTAAAAAGGAATTTGGGAAGATCCAACCCTTAGTAAAAGAGATCACTCATCCATAAAAATTTCATCACCATCATCAAATCTTGGAATCATAAGAAGGGGATCAACCACCCACTTTTCACCCACCTCACTTCCACAAATACGAACTTCAAACATGGTTAGGACTAGGTATCAAAGTCAGAGACAACCACAAAATGAAATATGGGAAGAGGAAGAGGACATCAACCCCTTTGGATCTCCTACACAAGAAGAAATAGAGGAAGCAACTAGTAATTCCAGGTTCACCAGGCTCTTCGATGAGATTCTTAAGGGGATTGCTAACACTCATTTCCTAAGACTTTCTCAAGAGGGTGCAAAACTCCCCAAATACTTTGATGTATCGTAACTCAAGGACACACCAAAACAAGCCCAACACAACCATCGATAAGAACAAAATCAAGATGATAGGAGGGAAAGGAATACCTATAATTATGAGGACAACAATTATCAACATGAGAACCTCTCGCCTCCTCCCACATAAATGAATATAATGAGACAAAAAATACAAGACCTCGCACAAAAATTAAACTTAGGGAGGGAACAAACAAGATATTCTCTTGAAGATAACTATCCCTATCCATTCGATAGGAACATGGTCATGCCTCCTTTTCCACACAAATTCGAAACACCAAAGTTTGACAAATACAAAGGGAAAGGAGATCCAAGAGACCATGTCAGATAATTTTACTCTGCATGCTTAGAGGTTGCATATGACAAAATATATTTATGTGCCTCTTCCCTCAAAGTTTAGGCGGATTGGCCATGCAGTGGTTTTCACGCTTGCCTGGCAGAATCAGGACATTTGAGGACCTAGTACAAAAATTTGTTACACATCATGTGCACAACATAGAGCGTGATGTCTCCATGGATGATTTATGCAATATACAACAAAAGAATGGAGAGTTATTCTCAACATTCTTGCAAATATGGAGACACCTGTCTAGCAGACATTCTTTCCCCATTCTTAAGGAACAATTAATGAAAATCTTCATTTCAAACCTAAATGAAGAGATGTAATTTCACTTAGAAGTCAAATGTTTAGATTCTTTCAAGGATGTAATAGCTCAAGGACTCAAAATCGAGAAATCTCTTTTCAAAAAGGGACTTGTCAAAATATACAAAGACAACAAGGATGGTCCATGACCAGCCTACAATAGTGACAAACCCAAATTTTGGGCCAAGAACAAGAACATCATTAATGATGGTGTTGTAGACGCAAGAACTATCAAAATCACCCAACTTGTTGTCAAAATTACAGGGCAAGCAGATAATTGTAACAATCACAATATCAATCAAGGTAATCCCCCAATCAATTAGGGAAATCAAGCTCCCAACACGCAACAAGAGGCACCTAAAAATAGGTACCTGACCTACAAACCCAATCCGAACATACACACCCTTGGGAGAACCTCTTGAAAAGATATTACGACAACTCATATCTTCTGATCTCATCATGTTTCCTAAAACATCAAACTACGAACCACAAGTTAAACTTTCATGGTGGAGAGACAATGAGTATTGTGAATTTCACAAGGGAAAAGGATGCAAAACGAAAAACTGCCATCGGTTAAAAGATATTGTTTAGGACCTCATTGATCGAGGTGACATAGAAGTGGACGGCTAAAATGCAAAAAATTCCAATATGGATCATACCATGTTCAAATATCCACTCCCATCATATGAGAAAGGAGGTCCCTCCCATCAAGGTAAGAACCAAACAACACGACGAACTATACATGTGCACCATATACCTATACCGTCAATAATCTTTATGATGCGAATGAACAAGTTGCAACCATCACAATCAAAGGCAAAGATCTCGTATACAATGTTGTTACTCACTGTAGCAAGATTACCGTACAAAGAGCACCATCTAGAAAGGAATACATGCCCAAACATTATAACCTTATGGACCAATTGGATAAGACACCAAAATTCATTTCCATACTAGAGCTTTTACGCTTATCACCTTCACATAAAACCATCTTGGACCAAGCTCTCCAATAAGCATTAGTTCTATCCAACCTCAATATAGATCAATTTAAGCCATGGTTGGAAGTCTCAAATCATCACCATGTCTCACTTTTGGTGAGAATGATGATGCGTCCTTTCAACAACTGCATAACGCCCCTCTCCACATTGAGGGATTCATACATAATCACAGAGTCAAGCGAATCTTGATTGAAAATGGAGCTGACCTTAACATTTGCACATTACAATTAATCATAGCATTGATATATGTAGAAGCAACAGTTGATGCCAGAAAGAGGATCACCATCGAGGCCTATGATGATGCAAAACGCTCCTCTAAAGGGTGCATTACTCTACTAGTAAGGGTAGGACCTATGGTGAAAAATGTGGTTTATCAAGTTCTAGACCTCCCTCTTCCATACAATCTCCTACTAGGTAGACCATGGATTAATGCCATGCAAGCGATACCATCCTCCTACCATAAGTGCATCAAGTTTCCAGATAACGAAGTAGAGATTACCATCTGATGCTCTGCAAAAAGGATTAGAAAATCTGTTTGATGACAACACACACAAGAGCACAAGAAACAAACGTTAGTGTTAGCAACAAAAGATTATCCTAAACAGGCATATCAAGAGAGATATTAAGCATGAAATAGAAAGCAGAATAAAATAGCTAATCAAGATGCTCATAGTTGCTCCTCCCTTGTTCCCCTCCTCTCCAACTCCCAAATGAGTGTAGCTCTCAGCAGCTATTTGCACTATGGATGCTTATGGAGGATTGAGATTTAATATTAAGCTTCAAATATGAAATGAAAAGCTAAATACTATGTTATTGATGCTAAAATGATTGATTTTACCAAAAAGACAAGATTTTAGTTATGCTATGCTAAATGCTCTCTCAAAATGTCTATAGCCTAAATGCATACAAGTTTTCAGGATCTAGATTATGAAGGAATGGGCTCTATTTATAGGAAAAATGGAGCAATGGATGGCCAGGATTGAAAGGTTTAATCAAGGGTCAAGCTTGAAAGTTGGGGATCCATGTGCACAATTTGCACCAATGAAATGGTGACGAGTGTCAACATAAGATTGGGTTGAGAGAAGAGGTTGGAGGCATTAAATGCCTGAGGAGACCTCATGGTTATCTAGAAGGTAAGGGTCAAGCCTAAATTAGGATTACCCACTGGATTAGGAGTTAATGCAAGGATAAACCTTTGTGCAAATGATTAAGAGATAATCATGGTCAAAGCATTAAAGGCTTGATGAGACCCTTGGGTTGGGTAGAGGTTGAGTCAAAACAAATGTTTTAACCATGTGGGAGGGTTTGAGGTAACCATTAATGGTTATTGGAGACTTTGGGGATTAAGTGGTTGAAGGTTGAAAGCCTTCAATGGTTATCAAAGACTTTGAACCATTTAGTGGTTGAAGGTTGGAAGCTTTCAAAGGTTATCCAAGACTTTGAGACATTTAGTGGTTGAAGGTTGAAAGCCTTTAATGGTTATCAAAGACTTTTAGGCTTTGAGAAGTGACTTCATTTTGCTTAGGAATGTGACAATAATTAGGGGATGGATTAAGTTAATTAGGAAGCGGTTAGAAGAATCTAGAAGGGGATTAGATTTTGCAAGTGGATTTGGTGGGTGAGGGAAAATAGGATTTTATTAAAATAAAAATTCATTTATTTCAATAAATGTGTGCAAGTTGTATTTGGATAAATATTCAAATAAATATTAATTTATTTAAATGAGAAAAAGGAAGATAAAGCATTAAAATGCTTGAAGACTTTGAGGGGAACCATTAAAGGCTTGAAGACTTTAAGGAAAACCATTAAAGTCTTAAGAAGACTATAGAAGGAAGCCATCAAGTTTGAAGACTTTAAAGCCATCAAGTTTGAATACTTTAAGGGAAACCATTAAAGGCTTCAAGTGGGTGAGGATAAATAGGATTTTAAATAAATAATTTATTTAAAATAGTTGTGCAACTTGCTTTTGTAGGAAAATACAAGTGGGTGGAGGATAAAGGTGATTTAAATAAATGATTTATTTATTTAAATGTGAGAGGTGGGATTTTGGGGGATTTAAATAAATATTAATTTATTTAAATGTGAGAGGTGGGATTTTGGGGGATTTAAATAAATATTAATTTATTTAAATGTGAGAGAAGATTTAATTAAACAAATATGATTTATTTATTTAATTAATGGTATGAATTTGGTTAAGTGAATTAAATCAAATAAATTGAATAATTTATTTAATTAATAGGAGAAGAGGGTTAAGATGAATTAATTAAATATTAATTTAATTAATTATTAATTGATGGTTAAATAATCAAATAAATACTAAGTATTCATTTAATTAAGTGGACAGATTTATGTGACTACATTTGCCCCTCTTTGAGACGGTGCAGTTTATCGCGTCGTTTCAAAGAAAGAAAAATAGGTGTGAAGAAATGCCCCATAAAATGTAAATTTAATGGGTGGTATGCCCCCTCGAGAGATGGGCCGAATTTTTTTATTTTTTTTTGAAAAATCGGGCGATCTCTCGAAAAAGAATGAAAAGTGGAGGGGAGGTAGAATAGAAGAAATTAGAACTAATGATGAAAGAATGGGAGAAAATGGAGTGAATATGAAGAAACAACAAGCCAGCGAGTACCCTGAGGTCATGCAAGAGATACATAGCAGATGTAGTGTGGGGTTTGGATTGATGCTATACAATTGATCAAAATTGTTTGGACAATCTGGTGCAATCGGTTTAATTGCCCCGGTCAAGTCAAAGCGTGACAGTTGATGTCAGTTGGTCGCTTGGACATGATAAAGTCTGAGTAAGTGAATCAAAGTGACCTGATGTGACTTAGACAATTGATGTAATTGCCCGATGAAGTCAAGGTATATGAAGCAAAATACTCGTTGAGACGTAGACAATTGATGTAATTGTCCGTTGGATTGTGTTTGATTGGTTGATCAATTGATAGTATGTGCGTGTGATGGATGGTTGTGGGGAATCATGGCAGCCCCGTTGAGACTAGGTCATTATGATAAATGCCTGATGTAGTCTAGGATTACCATAATCGATTACCTGTTGAGACCCGAAGATACGTGATCAGAGTATCTGTTGATAGTCTAGGTGTGTGTGAGTCGATGTATCTTTGTAGACAGAGTAACTGGCTTAATTTTTTTGGATGAGTGAGGATGGGAAGCGATGAAGGGATTAGGATGATGTTGATGATCAAGATAGGGAGGGTGAGGGGGGATTTGATGTTAGATAGAAGATATGGAGGACTTATGACTCATTCCTATGGAAGAAGAGGAAAATAGAGTATGCATTATTATGACTATGTATGCATGATATGCAGCTATTATGAATGTATGGATGGTTGGAATGCAATGAAATGCAGTATATATAGATGAGATGGAATGACGATCCATAGTGCTCTATTTTCATCATTGAGCTTTAAAATGTTGGAAGAGAATACAAGCATCTTGACATAATGATTCAAGATGACCAGAGTATTTCTTACATGGATTTGATATAGCAAGTTAATACAAGCAACTTGATATAATGGATCAAGTTGACCTGAGTATTGCTTGCGGAACAGACAAGGATTATCTCCGTTCATGCATGACTTGGATCGTCCTCCTTGATCTTAGGCTGATCATATCCTGAGACAAGTGCATACCGTACTAAGAAATAAAAACCTTTATCCAAATTGGATGAGGTAGGAGGAACCAAAGGAAGAGCATTGCACCTGCAAACAAACAATATATACATAAAGAATAAAGAATAAGGATCCTTGGTAATGGTTCATGCTCATATGGTCGAGGTATACGCTGTAGTCAGCAAGCCGTAGTGATCTGTGACTGTATTTTTGCCTATGATCACATAGCTTAGTGAACATCCCACGTAGACACCATTAGTACATGCCCCAGAACTTCATCGGAAATAATGCGCAAATGATACAAAACAATGCTGAAAGATCCCGATACAGATAAACAAATGAATTACTCACGAATCAACCAAGCATTTGATAGCTTAACATAATTTTCTTGTCAAAGAAAACGTCACTTTTGTCTTTGTTTTGGTAAGGAAGGATGCATCCTTGTTTTTAAAGACAGTTTCTGATTTGTTGGATGTGGATTGTGTGGTCGATTGATAAATGGTCATTGTGTGAGTACTGTGTTAATGTTGGTTTCGCATCTGCTTGAATGAATATGTACAAGGTGTTGCCATGTTTTTGTGTGATTTTCGATGTTTTCTGATGTTTTTGGATTTTGTATTGTTTTTGAATGTTTTTGGTATTTTGTGAGACATTTTTGAATGTTTTTGGTATTTTGTTGAGACATTTTTGAATGTTTTTGGATTTTGTTGAGACATTTTTGAATGTTTTTGGATTTTGTTGAGATATTTTCCAATGTTTTTGGTATTTTGATGATTGCTTGAATGAAGAACTGAATGAATCATAAGACAATGTAGAATCCACTTCCATCAATAGTTTAAAGGCATTGCCCCCAGTTTTAGACATGACTTATGAAGAAGCGGGACGCAAGATGCATGAAGTATTTATCATAATTGCAGAGAAATAACAAGCCATGGTTTTTCGGATGGATGGATGTATGTATGAAGTAGATGTGATCGCAACAAGTTTGAAAGACAATGGAGCCATAGCCTTTTTGAGTGGCGCCTGTTTGCCAGGTTTTCACCACTGTACTTACCCAAGGTGCCACCGGAGTGGTTGTTCACCGTTTGGATGCATGATTTTCCTTTGAATGTTTTTGTATTTTCTTTAGGACATTTTTTTGAATGTTTTTGGTATTTTCTAGTATGCAGGGGAGCCTGATGCTCTGTACAGCTTAGGTATAAAACCGTTTGAGGTGCATGTTGTTAATTGGATCTGCAAGCGGTTCTCCTTCTGATGTAGCCAACTAATATGCCCCAGACCCAAATACAGCAGTGACAACATATGGGCCCAGCCAGTTTGATTCAAACTTGCCTTGATGTTCTCTGTTTGGTTGGTTGCGAGGATTCTCTCGAAGAACAAGATCACCTACCTCAAATGTACGAGATCTAACTCGGTGATTGTAGCTTCTACTCATGCCCTGCTGATAGGCTTTGAGGTGATTGTATGCAGCTTGTCGTTTCTCATCAAGTAACTCTAAGTCCTGAAGACGTGAGACTCTGTAAGCTTCATCATCAATGAGATTATGCAAGGAAACTCGTAATGATGGTATCTCAACCTCAATAGGTAAGATAACTTCTGCACCATAGACCAATGAATAAGGAGTTGCACCTGTAGGGGTTCGAATGCTAGTTCGATATGCCCATAATGCTGGATTCAATTGAACATGCCAATCACGACTGACATCATTGACTGTCTTCTTTAGGATTCTCAATATGTTTTTATTGGATGCTTCAGCCTGACCATTGCCTTGTGGGTAATAGGGGGTGGAAAAGCGATGTTGGATATGAAATTTCTCACAAAGCTCACGGACATCCTGATTTTTGAAAGGAAGACCGTTATCTGTGATGATGGACATGGGTACACCATACCGGCAGATGATGTAGTTGAGGATGAATGAGGCGATCTGCTTGCCGGTGACTTGGCTAAGTGGAACAGCTTCGATCCACTTTGTGAAATATTCGGTAGCGGTAATAATGAATTTATGGCCATTGGATGAAGATGGATGAATCTTACCCACAAGGTCAAGGCCCCATTGACAAAAAGGCCATGGTGTTGTGATTGGTTGCAGTTCCTGTGCTGGTGCATGTATCAGGTCACCGTGAACTTGACATTTCTTGCATTTCCTGACAAAGTAGTAGGAATCCTTTTCCATAGATGGCCAATAGTATCCAGCTCGCATGATCTTCTTGGCTAGTGATGGACCACTTGAGTGAGTCCCGCAAATTCCTTCATGTACCTCTTCCAAAACCTTTGTTATCTCATCCTGTTCCAGACATCGAAGGAGAGTACCATCAAGACTACGTCGGTATAGGGTTTTGGCAATAATGGTATATCGAGCAGTTTGGCGAATGAAGGTTTTTCGTTGGTTATTTGATTGGTTGGGAGGAAGGGTATGATCGCGGAGATAGGTGTAGAACTCACCGTACCATGGGGATTCGGAACCAACAAGGCGACATATCATTTTAGATTCGGGGATATCATAAGCGGGGATCCAAAGCTGTTCTACCAAGAATTCGTAGCGTGTTGAATTCTGTGGAAGATCTAGTAGAGATGCGATGGTAGCCATGGCGTCAGCAGCTCAATTCTGATCTCTTGGTATCTGCTCAAAAGTGATAGTAGTAAATGATGTCTTTAGAGTGTCCACCATTTGCTTATATGGCATGAGTTTATCATCTTTGGTCTGATATTCATCTGTTGCTTGTCGAATGACTAGTTGGGAATCGCCATATACTTGTAGTTCTTGTAATTTCCATTGTACGGCTAACCTGAGTCCTATGATCAAGGCCTCATACTCTGCTATGTTGTTTGTGCATGGAAATGTGAGCCTGTAAGACTTCGGGATGCTATCACCTTGAGGTGTGATAAACAGAATGCCTGCCCCCGAGCCGTGCCTAGTGTATGACCCATCAAAATATAGTTTCCATGGTTGTACTTCTGTGATCATGAATATCTCTTCATCTGGAAAATTGGAAATGAGGGGATGATTGCCTATGAGTGGTGCATCGGCCAACTGATCTGCAATGACCTACCCTTTGATAGCTTTACTGTCCACATACTCAATGTCAAATTCACTTAGAATCATTACCCATTTGGCCAAGCGACCTGTCAATGCTGCTTTGCTGAGTAAATACTTGAGTGGATCAATCTTTGCGATGAGTTGTACCTTGTGTGTCAATAGATAGTGTCGCAATTTAGTGGCTTCTAAGATTACTGCTAGGCAAGCTCGCTCAATAGGTGTGTAATTGAGTTCATAGCCAACCAGTGTGCGAGAGATGTAGTAAATAGCACACTCTTTGCCTTCTGCATTATGTTGTGCCAATAATACACCTAGTGTTGTACTTGTCACTGAGATATAAAGTAACAACGGTCTACTTGGATCTAGTGGCATCAACAATGGTGGATTCATGAGATAGTCTTTAAGCATCTGAAATGCTTGTTGGCATCTGGCATCCCACTGAAAGCGGATGTTCTTGTGTAGCAAGTGTGTGAATGGGTGACACTTATCAGCCAATTGTGCAATGAATCTTCGGATGGATTGAAGCTGCCCTTGTAATGTCCTTAGCTGACTGATATTCTTTGGAGGTGGCATGTCCATTATTGCCTTAACCTTTGCTGGATCGACCTCAATGCCTTTGCTTAAGACAATGTATCCTAGAAGCTTCCCGGAGGTCACTCCAAAGACACATTTCTTTGGGTTGAGTCGAACATGATATTGTTCCAGTCTATCAAAGATTTGATCTAAGATGTGGAGATGCCCATCTCTAGTAAGTGATTTTTCTAGTAAGTCATCCACATAATGTTCCATCATAGTATGCATCATGTCATGGAAGATGGTGGTCATTGCTCTTTGATAGGTCGCTCCTGCATTCTTTAGACCAAAAGGCATTACATTCCAGCAGTATGTGCCCCATGGACATGTGAAGGCTGTCTTATGTTGATCTTCGGGTGCGATCTTTATCTGATTGTAGCCGGAAAAGCCATCCATGAGTGAAAGCATTGCATGTGCTGCTGTTAGATCCACTATGATGTCGATATTTGGTAGGGGAAAGTCATCCTTAGGACATGCCTTATTTAGATCTCTGAAGTCAGTACAAATGCGGATGCCCCCTTTTGGTTTGCCGACAGGCACAATGTTGGAGATCCATTCTGCATAATCAATTGGCCTAATGAAGCCAACATCTAGGAGTTTCTTGAGTTCTGTTTTGACTAGCACTGCAATCTGGGGATGCATCTTATGAAGCTTCTGCTTGAGAGGTTTGGCTCCTTCTGCTACGGTGAGGTGATGCATGACTAAATCAAGATCAAGCCCAGGCATGTCTGCATATGACCATGCAAAGTTGATCTGACGCTTCTGGAAGAACTCTATAAATTTAGGTTGTTCCTCTGGAGTGAGAAGAGATGCCAGATGTATGATATGAGGATTTTCAGGAGTCCCCACATTGTATTCTTTGGTTTCCTCAATGAGAATCGTTGATCGTTCCTGTTGTGCATTAGCAGGGAGAATGTCAAACCCTTCATCCTCAGGTGCCTCAAAGAGGTTTTCACTGTTGGATACGCTCTTTCTTTTTACTTTTGTGGGATCAAACAGTGCCACAGTGTGGTTTTCACTGGAAGATCCATGTTTCATTGTTATATTTTTGCAGCTGAAAGGTTTGGCATCCGCCCCAAAGTATGCTGCGCTATTAAGTTCAATGGCGAATCCAGCTTTGTGATCCCCGCTTGGTAGATTATCCCATAATTCCAAAAATTCAATGATAGCCTCATCGTTTTGGAAGAGGTCAAGACATGGAGGATTTGATTGGTTCCATTCGATGAGTTCAGGGTGGATAATGGGCATTACTTCATCGATTAGGTTAAGTGCATTGGACATATCAGTGAGGGTCAAGACAGTGTGGTGAAGGTCGTTGATGGTACTTTCCCTGTCAGAATCAGGTGTAGGATGAGACGTAGGGTCTGTGGAAGATGTTTCCAGCTCAGGAACCCAAGTGGTCTTTATCTGTGCTTCTCCGTAAACAGGGATGTCTTTGCGTGGTGGAGGTGGTGATGTGTCTTCCTCATTTGAAGTATTAAGCTGTACAGAATCAAATTCCCACTCATGTGAGTCGGTCTCTGAATCACTTTCCAGCATCCGATTGCTATACCATACTGGGATGTCTTTAGAATTAAACACGGCAGGTGTGATTGGTTGATGTACCTTTGTAGTGATCGGTGCTACAGGAAGTTTGATGGGGATAAAAGAATCTGGCACAGGAAGTATCGGCAGTGTTGACTCAGTGGCTTCTGCAGGAACTGCTGGTACCATAGATGCTGCTGCGGATTCTGATACAGTTGTTGCT
This sequence comes from Cryptomeria japonica, assembly GCF_030272615.1. Taxonomy (NCBI): domain Eukaryota; kingdom Viridiplantae; phylum Streptophyta; class Pinopsida; order Cupressales; family Cupressaceae; genus Cryptomeria; species Cryptomeria japonica. Next base: position 828,394,539 of record NC_081411.1, read on the forward strand.
GCTAATGGTACTATGGATGTAATGGCTGTTGCGAATGGGATTACTGGCTTGATTGGTGGGATGATTGGTATTGTAGATGGTGGAGTTGTGAGCCTCGATGGGGCAGTGGGGATAGTGCTTGATGGTGCTTTGATTATGAAAGGTGTCCTCTTTGCAGTAGGTGGGCAAAATGGTTTGCTGGGTTTTCCTTTGAATCTGAGTTTAGGAAGGATCTCTTTTTCAAAGCCAAGGCCTGTATTACCTTTGGGCTTGAATTCTGGTAGCAGAGGTTCGTGTCGTCCTTGTTTGCAGTATCCCAAAGCACTCTGACCATCATATCCCATTCTTTGCATAATGAGAAGGCCTTTGCCATACTGATCTGTAGGAAGTGTAACTCGTGGTATGTCAGTGGTGATGGGATCTTTATAGATCCATTCTGCCAGGTCCTCATCTTGTGTTTCTTCCTCTTGACTCTTTCCAAGAACGAAAGGTGTCAAAGCACATGCTGGTATGTTTAGTGGTTGCTGGAGTAACTGCTGTGGTTTACCATGAGTTCTAGGAGAAGTGGGCATTTGTCCCACACAAAAGAGTTGACTCAAGTTGTATTCCCCAGGACCTTCCTCTGCGATCTTCATCTTAAGCTTTTCTTGCTTCGGTATAGTGGTGTTTGAACTGGCAAGAGAGGTGGGATTTATATATGATGTGGAGGAAATGGCTTCTCTATTATTAGGAACGGTAATCTCTGGTTGATGGCTGATATTATGGCAAAATGCAAAGGGATTTGCATCGCCCAGGATTGTGATCTCTACACCGTTATGTGGGAACTTGATACATTGATGGTAGGTAGATGGAATAGCTTGCATGGCATGTATCCAAGGTCTCCCTAATAATAGATTATACGGCAGAGGAAGGTCCAGAACCTGACAAATTATGTGCTTTACCACAGGATCGACTCGGATTGGTAGTACCACAGCTCCTTTGGATGAACGCTCTGCATCATCATAGGCTTTGATGGTGATCTTCTTGCGAGGATCCACTGATTCTATTGCATATCCCAATGCTGTGACCAACTGTAGTGTGCAAATGTTTAGGCCTGCTCCATTATCGATCAAGACTCGCTTGATCCTGTGTTGGTTGATAAAGCCTTCAATGTGTAGCGAAGCATTATGAGGTTGTTGGAAAGAAGAGTTGTCACTTTCGGAAAAAGTGAGACAAGGTGATGACTTTAGATTTCCAACCATGGCTTGAAATTGGTCCGTATTCAGGTTTGCAGGGACTGACGCCTCTTGGAGTGCTTGATCCAAGATTGTTTTATGAGATGGCGATAGGCGCAAAAGCTCCAAAATGGATATAAGTGCAGGGGTTTTGTCTAATTGTTCCACAAGATTGTATTGCTTTGGGATGGAGGTGGTGCCTTGTGGAGCTGCCTTTATGGTGACCTTTCCACGACATGTAACAACATTGCAATTTGAGGTGGGATTTTTGAAGGTGATAGTTGCAATTTGTTCACTGGCATCATACAGGTGATTTACAGTGTAGTTATACGCAGCCTGCGTATAATCAGTGGTATCAGTGCCTCGTCTGGAAGTGGAAGGATCCCTTTGATCTTGTGATGGAAGTGGATTTTTGAACATCAGATGATCATTATTGGTTGTTTTTGGGTCATGTCCTTCAATTTCAATTTCTCCTCGATCAATAAGATCCTGAATGAGATCTTTCAATCGGTGACAATTACTTGTCTTGTGTCCTCTTCCTTGATGGAATTCACAGTGTTCAGTATCTCTCCACCATGCTGGTTTGACTTGAGGCTCATAGTTTGATAGCTTAGGTAGAGTGACCAAATTTTGAGAGAGGAGTTGTCGCAACACTGTTTCAATGGGTTCCCCTAAGGGAGTGTATGTTTGTTTTTGTTTTTGCTGACGAGGTCTTGGTTCATCATGAGACGTGATGCGACCTTGATTGGAAGGAACATTTGTGTTATTCTGAGGTGGAGAATTTTGTCCTGCAAATCGAACCACAGCTTGTGCATTTTGGATAGTTCGAGCATCCACAACCCCATCGTTGACGATATTCTTATTCTTGTTCCAGAAGTTTGGTTTATCACTATTGAAGCGCGGGCGAGGACCATCTTTTGGTTCATTAAAGATTTTGATGAGTCCTTTCTTGATGAGTGCCCTTTCACATTTTAAACCCTTGGTGATCATATCGTTAAAAGAGTCTGTGTCTTTGACATCCAAGTGAAATTCCATTTCTTCGTTTAAGTTGGAAATGAAAATTTCCACTAGTTCTCGTTCAGGTAACTGAAGAGAACATCTGCTAGACATTTGGCGCCATCGTTGCAGGAATACTGAGAATAGTTCACCTGGTTTTTGTTTGGTGTTGCACAGATCAGCCATGGTGATGTCGCGTTCAATATTATAAGAGTAATGAGATAGGAACTTCTGGATGAGTTCCTCAAATGTTCTAATGCCACCTGGTAGTCGGGAAAACCATGACGTGGTTGTTCCTCCCAAACTTTGGGGAAAAAGGCGCATTAGGTATGTGTCTTCATATGCCACTTCAAGACAAGCAGAATGAAATTCTCGGACATGATCACGGGGATCCCCCTTTCCTCTATATTTTTCAAATTTGGGTGTTTTGAATCCTCGTGGAAAGGGTGGCATATAAAGATTCCATCAAACAGATAGGGACAGATGTCGTTAAGTGAGAATTGATTGGTCTTAACACTACTATGAAGTTGTTGGGCGAGATTCTCGACTTGTTGCCGCAACATCTCCATTTCATTTGGAGGAGGAGGTGGTGGGTTACCTCGAGGAATGTTATATCTGATGTGATCTCTACCTCTTTCCTCCTCATGGCGACTTTGTCTTTTTGATGCTTGTCTTAATTGGGCAAGATCAAAGTCAAAGGGGAGTTTGGCTCCTTCTTGAGCGAGTTTTAAGAAGTGAGCATCCGCATTACTCCTGAGTATTTCGTCAAACAGTCTGTTAAAGAGAGGGTTATGCTGGGCCCTCTCTATTGTTGCAGGAGTGGGAGTATTTGGGTTTTCGTCATTCATATTTCCTCCAAGTGCCTCTTGAAATTCATTGAGATTTTCGTCTTCTTCTTCCTCAATTTCTATTTCTCGTTGCCTTGACCGTGATCGGGTTTGAGCCATTTTGTTTGCAAGTTTTGTGTGAAGTTGATTGAAGATGATGATGAGTTGTCGATGAAATGAAAGATTGATGGTTGGTGATTTGTGTTGTATGGGGATCTCTAGCACTTTAAGGTAGATGTAACCGAAATTCCTTCTTTGAATTGCTTGTTTGTTTTGAGGAGTTTGGATGTGATAAGGTGTAGAGAAATTTGAGATGTGTTACAGATTTTGACTACCTAGTAATGAGAGGATTCACTCATGAACTAGTTTTAACCTGCGTAGATGTGTCTTTTAGGATAAGCTTATCCTAGATGTAGAAACAATCTAAAAAGTGATGTGATGTGTTTGATTTCAAGCAATATCTAAAAGAGAACTTGGGACAAGAACATCTTAATGTTTTGAGAGTTGGGACAGATTGATGATGAAGTGATGATGTATGAGTGAGATGATGGATGAAAATGTTTTCAACTTCAATAAAAACTTTGTGTTACAAATGGGACAAACTCTATCTCTTCCCTTTCAGGCGTTGGTGGCACTTCTCGAGCTGTGTTGTAGGTGATACAGATGTTTGGGAAGAAGTTGGGATTAATCTTTCCTCCTTGATTTTTGTGATAACTCAGAGCTCTATATTGCATAAAAGCTCTACGATTCAATGATTCTGAATCAAACTCGTTTGTTTTACCTTGAAGGTATAGACGCATGCGATGTAGAAAGAATCTATGGGAGACAAAGATTTGTCGATTGATATAGAAGAATTTCCTCCTTTTGATTAAAGCCTTTGAGCTCAATGGTCTCCTTTTCAAGTTGATATTCTGATGACACTTCTTCTTTCTCAAGATGTGAAGAATGGTCATAAAAGTTGTGACTCTGTGTTGTTTGCACTTTGTTTTTGGTATTTTTGGTTGTGTTGACAGATGTTGGATGAATACTTTGTTTTTGGGATTGATTTTCTGATTTTTCTTTGACAAGAAAACAAAGCAAGCACCCAAACACAAAATTGTAGCCTCAAAGGCACAAATGAGTATGGGTCTAGATCAACCCAATCCTTGGACTTGTTTTTGACCCTTCCTTTAGATTTATTTTAAGGTGTATTTCCAAAGCCTGAAGTCAGCTCAATTTGCACTAGGTTTGTAAAACGAACACACTTCAAACACTTTTTATCCCTAAGGTCAAATGGCCAGTTCTGATAAATTTAGCCCACATCTTGATATTTCTTCAACTTTGGTACTACATACCTTATGAATCCCGCTGTGGCAGGTAAGGATGTGATATACTAAGTCTTGCACGAGCATAACAAATAGATGATCCCTATGATGGGGGAGTCACCACTTTTATCAAGCCACAAGTGACTTTTCAAAAAGCTATGTTTCTACTTAAGGAAATATGTATGGTGAGTATCTTGGGAGCAAAACCATCTATGCTCTTGCACTAAATTATATCTCAAATATCTTCAATCAATAGAACAGGTGGGCTACTATTTCAAGGTGTTTAGTCATGTTCGATGTTTTTGGACATAAGTTCATTCTGCAGTGACTCACTTAAGAGCCTTGTAACTGGTGGTGGGGCCCATTTGTCCTTTTGGCCAGTTACACTGTAGGAACAGCTATACCCAAAGCTATAGCTTTCGCTCTCACCTGATTTCTATAGCGGCTCGAAGAATTTACCGCTCGAGGTCGTTCCCAAGAGTATCGATCCCTTGGCAGGCCTCTCTTAAAAAGATAAAATTTTGAGTGTTACTAACACTTTTCTCTTGCACCTAGGACCACGAAAGCCAAGGGAGAGGATAGTGTGTGTTAGAAGTAGGACCACTCGACCAACTCTTTGCACAAGTGTGCCAAGCACGAAAAACACTTGTTCTTTTTAATCTATCATTGCAATGTGATCTAACTATTTGGAGATGTTGCTCCAACAATCATGGTGTTCTTTTTAATTTTCAAAGGCAATTGTTTGAGTAAACTAGAATTTGAAAATCCTGGTCAACTTAATGAAAAACACGTTTGCATGAAGTAAAATTGCTTTAAAAATGAGACAAGTTGATTGTGAATTTTATTTGCACCAAAAATGAAAGTGTGGATCGTGAGTTTTATCTTGATGCAAGAAATAAAATTTGCCTTGTTGATTTTAAACACCAAAACGAAGTTTGTTTCCTAACTTGCAAAAAAATAAAGTTGTTTTTGTATAAGTTTGTGGTTCTTTTAAACTTGGAACAATGAAATTCTTTTTAAGAGCCCCAAACAAATGTGTGATTCTTTTTTAAAAGCCCAAATTTGAAATGTGAAGTTAATTTTAAACCAAAATAAAAAGTGAATTCATTTTTAAAACCAACTTCAAAAACAAGTTAGTAAAAAATATAAATCTACTTTTTAATCTAATTTAAATCTGCACAAAAGAGAAAAATAGTTAGTAAAATCCGCCTATTTGGTGGGCTTCTACAAGCCTAATTTTTTTCTTTTTTTTTTTTGGTTTTTTTTTTTTTTGTACAACGTTTTGTTACAATAGCGCTAGTCTGCGTTTGAATAGAGGCACTATTTAACACAAACGCACTAAAAGAAAGGGAAAGACAGAGAAGGAAAAAGCACTGAAACAGGGTGAATAGCGCCAAAATAATGTCAAATGCACCAAAACAGTGTCAAAAGCGCAACCTGTGTGACATTTTCAACATTCAAACATGTTATTGGTTAAAAAAAAAAAAAAAAGTTGATCTTTTTGGTGTTTGGATTCACGTCGGGTTCACCAAATGATGCTCTGCAAAAAGGATTAGAAAATCTGTTTGATGACAACACACACAAGAGCACAAAAAACAAACGTTAGTGTTAGCAACAAAAGATTATCCTAAACAGGCATATCAAGAGAGATATTAAGCATGAAATAGAAAGCAGAATAAAATAGCTAATCAAGATGCTCATAGTTGCTCCTCCCTTGTTCCTCTCCTCTCCAAGTCCCAAATGAGTGTAGCTCTCAGCAGCTTTTTGCACTATGGATGCTTATGGAGGATTGAGATTTAATATTAAGCTTCAAATATGAAATGAAAAGCTAAATACTATGTTATTGATGCAAAAATGATTGATTTTACCAAAAAGACAAGATTTTAGTTATGCTATCCTAAATGCTCTCTAAAAATGTCTATAGCCTAAATGCGTACAAGTTTTCAGGATCTGGATTATGAAGGAATGGGCTCTATTTATAGGAAAAATGGAGCAATGGATGGCCAGGATTGAAAGGTTTAATCAAGGGTCAAGCTTGAAAGTTGGGGATCCATGTGCACAATTTGCACCAATGAAATGGTGACGAGTGTCAACATAAGATTGGGTTGAGAGAAGAGGTTGGAGGCATTAAATGCCTGAGGAGACCTCATGGTTATCTAGAAGGTAAGGGTCAAGCCTAAATTAGGATTACCCACTGGATTAGGAGTTAATGCAAGGATAAACCTTTGTGCAAATGATTAAGAGATAATCATGGTCAAAGCATTAAAGGCTTGATGAGACCCTTGGGTTGGGTAGAGGTTGAGTCAAAACAAATGTTTTAACCATGTGGGAGGGTTTGAGGTAACCATTAATGGTTATTGGAGACTTTGGGGATTAAGTGGTTGAAGGTTGAAAGCCTTCAATGGTTATCAAAGACTTTGAGCCATTTAGTGGTTGAAGGTTGGAAGCTTTCAAAGGTTATCCAAAACTTTGAGACATTTAGTGGTTGAAGGTTGAAAGCCTTTAATGGTTATCAAAGACTTTTAGGCTTTGAGAAGTGACTCCATTTTGCTTAGGAATGTGACAATAATTAAGGGATGGATTAAGTTAATTAGGAAGGGGTTAGAAGAATCTAGAAGGGGATTAGATTTTGCAAGTGGATTTGGTGGGTGAGGGAAAATAGGATTTTATTAAAATAAAAATTCATTTGTTTCAATAAATGTGTGCAAGTTGTATTTGGATAAATATTCAAATAAATATTAATTTATTTAAATGAGAAAAAGGAAGATAAAGCATGAAAATGCTTGAAGACTTTGAGGGGAACCATTAAAGGCTTGAAGACTTTAAGGAAAACCATTAAAGTCTTAAGAAGACTATAGAAGGAAGCCATCAAGTTTGAAGACTTTAAAGCCATCAAGTTTGAATACTTTAAGGGAAACCATTAAAGGCTTCAAGTGGGTGAGGATAAATAGGATTTTAAATAAATAATTTATTTAAAATAGTTGTGCAACTTGCTTTTGTAGGAAAATACAAGTGGGTGGAGGATAAAGGTGATTTAAATAAATGATTTATTTATTTAAATGTGAGAGGTGGGATTTTGGGGGATTTAAATAAATATTAATTTATTTAAATGTGAGAGAAGATTTAATTAAACAAATATGATTTATTTATTTAATTAATGGTATGAATTTGGTTAAGTGAATTAAATCAAATAAATTGAATAATTTATTTAATTAATAGGAGAAGAGGGTTAAGATGAATTAATTAAATATTAATTTAATTAATTATTAATTGATGGTTAAATAATCAAATAAATACTAAGTATTCATTTAATTAAGTGGACAGATTTATGTGACTACATTTGCCCCTCTTTGAGACGGTGCAGTTTATCGCGTCGTTTCAAAGAAAGAAAAATAGGTGTGAAGAAATGCCCCATAAAATGTAAATTTAATGGGTGGTATGCCCCCTCGAGAGATGGGTCGAATTTTTTTATTTTTTTTGAAAAATCGGGCGATCTCTCGAAAAAGAATGAAAAGTGGAGGGGAGGTAGAATAGAAGAAATTAGAACTAATGATGAAAGAATGGGAGAAAATGAAGTGAATATGAAGAAACAACAAGCCAGCGAGTACCCTAAGGTCATGCAAGAGATACATAGCAGATGTAGTGTGGGGTTTGGATTGATGCTATACAATTGATCAAAATTGTTTGGACAATCTGGTGCAATCGGTTTAATTGCCCCGGTCAAGTCAAAGCGTGACAGTTGATGTCAGTTGGTCGCTTGGACATGATAAAGTCTGAGTAAGTGAATCAAAGTGACTTGATGTGACTTAGACAATTGATGTAATTGCCCGATGACGTCAAGGTATATGAAGCAAAATACTCGTTGAGACGTAGACAATTGATGTAATTGTCCGTTGGATTGTGTTTGATTGGTTGATCAATTGATAGTATGTGTGTGTGATGGATGGTTGTGGGGAATCATGGCAGCCCCGTTGAGACTAGGTCATTATGATAAATGTCTGATGTAGTCTAGGATTACCATAATCGATTACCTGTTGAGACCCGAAGATACGTGATCAGAGTATCTGTTGATAGTCTAGGTGTGTGTGAGTCGATGTATCTGTGTAGACAGAGTAACTGGCTTAATTTTTTTGGATGAGTGAGGATGGGAAGCGATGAAGGGATTAGGATGATGTTGATGATCAAGATAGGGAGGGTGAGGGGGGATTTGATGTTAGATAGAAGATATGGAAGACTTATGACTCATTCCTATGGAAGAAGAGGAAAATAGAGTATGCATTATTATGACTATGTATGCATGATATGCAGCTATTATGAATGTATGGATGGTTGGAATGCAACGAAATGCAGTATATATAGATGAGATGGAATGACGATCCATAGTGCTCTATTTTCATCATTGAGCTTTAAAATGTTGGAAGAGAATACAAGCGTCTTGACATAATGATTCAAGATGACGAGAGTATTTCTTACATGGATTTGATATAGCAAGTTAATACAAGCAACTTGATATAATGGATCAAGTTGACCTGAGTATTGCTTGCGGAACAGACAAGGATTATCTCCGTTCATGCATGACTTGGATCGTCCTCCTTGATCTTAGGCTGATCATATCCTGAGACAAGTGCATACCGTACTAAGAAATAAAAACCTTTATCCAAATTGGATGAGGTAGGAGGAACCAAAGGAAGAGCATTGCACCTGCAAACAAACAATATATACATAAAGAATAAAGAATAAGGATCCTTGGTAATGGTTCATGCTCATATGGTCGAGGTATACGCTGTAGTCAGCAAGCCGTAGTGATCTGTGACTGTATTTTTGCCTATGATCACATAGCTTAGTGAACTTCCCACGTAGACACCATTAGTACATGCCCCAGAACTTCATCGGAAATAATGCGCAAATGATACAAAACAATGCTGAAAGATCCCGATACAGATAAACAAATGAATTACTCACGAATCAACCAAGCATTTGATAGCTTAACATAATTTTCTTGTCAAAGAAAACGTCACTTTTGTCTTTGTTTTGGTAAGGAAGGATGCATCCTTGTTTTTAAAGACAGTTTTTGATTTGTTGGATGTGGATTGTGTGGTCGATTGATAAATGGTCATTGTGTGAGTACTGTGTTAATGTTGGTTTTGCATCTGCTTGAATGAATATGTACAAGGTGTTGCCATGTTTTTGTGTGATTTTCGATGTTTTCTGATGTTTTTGGATTTTGTATTGTTTTTGAATGTTTTTGGTATTTTGTGAGACATTTTTGAATGTTTTTGGTATTTTGTTGAGACATTTTTGAATGTTTTTGGATTTTGTTGAGACATTTTTGAATGTTTTTGGATTTTGTTGAGATATTTTCCAATGTTTTTGGTATTTTGATGATTGCTTGAATGAAGAACTGAATGAATCATAAGACAATGTAGAATCCACTTCCATCAATAGTTTAAAGGCATTGCCCCCAGTTTTAGACATGACTTATGAAGAAGCGGGACGCAAGATGCATGAAGTATTTATCATAATTGCAGAGAAATAACAAGCCATGGTTTTTCGGATGGATGGATGTATGTATGAAGTAGATGTGATCGCAACAAGTTTGAAAGACAATGGAGCCATAGCCTTTACGAGTGGTGCCTGTTTGCCAGGTTTTCACCACTGTACTTACCCAAGGTGCCACCGGAGTGGTTGTTCACCATTTGGATGCAGGATTTTCCTTTGAATGTTTTTGTATTTTCTTTAGGACATTTTTTTGAATGTTTTTGGTATTTTCTAGTATGCAGGGGAGCCTGATGCTCTGTACAGCTTAGGTATAAAACCGTTTGAGGTGCATGTTGTTAATTGGATCTGCAAGCGGTTCTCCTTCTGATGTAGCCAACTGATATGCCCCGGACCTAAATACAGCAGTGACAACATATGGGCCTAGCCAGTTTGATACAAACTTGCCTTGATGTTCTCTGTTTGGTTGGTTGCGAGGATTCTCTCGAAGAACAAGATCACCTACCTCAAATGTATGAGATCTAACTCGGTGATTGTAGCTTCTACTCATGCCCTGCTGATAGGATTTGAGGTGATTGTATGCAGCTTGTCGTTTCTCATCAAGTAACTCTAAGTCCTGAAGACGTGAGACTCTGTAAGCTTCATCATTAATGAGATTATGCAAGGAAACTCGTAATGATGGTATCTCAACCTCAATAGATAAGATAGCTTCTGCACCATAGACCAATGAATAAGGAGTTGCACCTGTAGGGGTTCGAATGCTAGTTCGATATGCCCATAATGCTGGATTCAATTGAACATGCCAATCACGACCGGCATCATTGACTGTCTTCTTTAGGATTCTCAATATGTTTTTATTGGATGCTTCAGCCTGACCATTGCCTTGTGGGTAATAGGGGGTGGAAAAGCGATGTTGGATATGAAATTTCTCACAAAGCTCACGGACATCCTGATTTTTGAAAGGAAGACCGTTATCTGTGATGATGGACATGGGTACACCATACCGACAGATGATGTAGTTGAGGATGAATGAGGTGATCTGCTTGCCGGTGACTTGGGTAAGTGGAACAACTTCGATCCACTTTGTGAAATATTCGGTAGCGGTAATAATGAATTTATGGCCATTGGATGAAGATGGATGAATCTTACCCACAAGGTCAAGGCCCCATTGACAAAAAGGCCATGGTGTTGTGATTGGTTGCAGTTCCTGTGCTGGTGCATGTATCAGGTCACCGTGAACTTGACATTTCTTGCATTTCCTGACAAAGTAGTAGGAATCCTTTTCCATAGATGGCCAATAGTATCCAGCTCGCATGATCTTCTTGGCTAGTGATGGACCACTTGAGTGAGTCCCTCAAATTCCTTCATGTACCTCTTCCAAAACCTTTGTTATCTCATCCTGTTCCAGACATCGAAGGAGAGTACCATCAAGACTACGTCGGTATAGGGGTTCGGCAATAATGGTATATCGAGCAGTTTGGTGAATGAAGGTTTTTCGTTGGTTATTTGATTGGTTGGGAGGAAGGGTATGATCACGGAGATAGGTGTAGAACTCACCGTACCATGGGGATTCAGAACCAACAAGGCGACATATCATTTCAGATTCGGGGATATCATAAGCGGGGATCCAAAGCTGTTCTACCAAGAACTCGTAGCGTGTTGAATTCTGTGGAAGATCTAGTAGAGATGCGATGGTAGCCATGGCGTCAGCAGCTCGATTCTGATATCTTGGTATCTGCTCAAAAGTGATAGTAGTAAATGATGTCTTTAGAGTGTCCACCATTTGCTTATATGGCATGAGTTTATCATCTTTGGTCTGATATTCATCTGTTGCTTGTCGAATGACTAGTTGGGAATCGCCATATACTTGTAGTTCTTGTAATTTCCATTGTACGGCTAACCTGAGTCCTATGATCAAGGCCTCATACTCTGCTATGTTGTTTGTGCATGGAAATGTGAGCCTGTAAGACTTCGGGATGCTATCACCTTGAGGTGTGATAAACAGAATGCCTGCCCCCGAGCCGTGCCTAGTGTATGACCCATCAAAATATAGTTTCCATGGTTGTACTTCTGTGATCATGAATATCTCTTCATCTGGAAAATTGGAAATGAGGGGATGATTGCCTATGAGTGGTGCATCGGCCAACTGATCTGCAATGACCTGCCCTTTGATAGCTTTACGGTCCACATACTCAATGTCAAATTCACTTAGAATCATTACCCATTTGGCCAAGCGACCTGTCAATGCTGCTTTGCTGAGTAAATACTTGAGTGGATCAATCTTTGCGATGAGTTGTACCTTGTGTGTCAACAGATAGTGTCGCAATTTAGTGGCTTCTAAGATTACTGCTAGGCAAGCTCGCTCAATAGGTGTGTAATTGAGTTCATAGCCAACCAGTGTGCGAGAGATGTAGTAAATAGCACACTCTTTGCCTTCTGCATTATGTTGTGCCAATAATACACCTAGTGTTGTACTTGTCACTGAGATATAAAGTAACAACGGTCTACTTGGATCTGGTGGCATCAACAATGGTGGATTCATGAGATAGTCTTTAAGCGTCTGAAATGCTTGTTGGCATCTGGCATCCCACTGAAAGCGGATGTTCTTGTGTAGCAAGTGTGTGAATGGGTGACACTTATCAGCCAATTGTGCAATGAATCTTCGGATGGATTGAAGCCGCCCTTGTAATGTCCTTAGCTGACTGATATTCTTTGGAGGTGGCATGTCCATTATTGCCTTAACCTTTGCTGGATCGACCTCAATGCCTTTGCTTAAGACAATGTATCCTAGAAGCTTCCCGGAGGTCACTCCAAAGACACATTTCTTTGGGTTGAGTCGAACATGATATTGTTCCAGTCTATCAAAGATTTGATCTAAGATGTGGAGATGCCCATCTCTAGTAAGTGATTTTGCTAGTAAGTCATCCACATAATCTTCCATCATAGTATGTATCATGTCATGGAAGATGGTGGTCATTGCTCTTTGATAGGTTGCTCCTGCATTCTTTAGACCAAAAGGCATTACATTCCAATAGTATGTGCCCCATGGACATGTGAAGGTTGTCTTATGTTGATCTTCGGGTGCGATCTTTATCTGATTGTAGCCGGAAAAGCCATCCATGAGTGAAAGCATCGCATGTCAGTCGATATATATTTTTGTAATCATGTTTTAGAATGTAATCAATCAATAGAGAGAATCCAAAAGTATCAGATAGATAGATTGTGCCTAGTCGATAGATCTTTCGATTCAATGTTCCGGTGTGACCTATTCTACCAGGCCTGTGTGCCGGTATGTTGTAACCCGGTTGTTACCAGATGAAATCAATTTTAATACAATAAAACTATCTGTTCTACATTGCCTCCATCATATCTATGTGTTTTCATTGTGTTTACTCTTGCTGACTGGTTTGGACTGATCTCGTTGAGGTCCTTCCTCACTGGTGACTGTTTCACTGCGAGTCCTTGCTTTTTGTAATCCTTAATTTAGGCACGATGCCTTCCTAAAGTTTAGGGGAAAATTCTATAAATTGTAAAATTTGGGCCATTTAGATGGTCTAGAAATTGATGATTTGAGGTCCATTTTAGAGGTTCCATTAGAGATTTTATGCAGATTTTTATAAGTTTAGAATATTTTGTGATACTCTTTGAAGTTTAATACAAAAAGAAAGTTGTGGATTTCTTGATCTACTTATTTGTTCTATATGGTTGTGTTCTTCATGATCTGGTAACTTCTATCGTCTGAATCAACAACTAGTTCTTTTGGATGTTTTATTATTTTATGAATCATATTGCACATTTAAATGGTATATGGGGATTAAATTGATAGGGTGATTATTGGTTGAGTAATATTCATTTCCATTGGTGTGTAAATTTGTCTGACTTTATATATTTTCCAGAGTTCGTCATTCGAATGCTGATATACTGGTATTGATAATATTTGGATTACAAAATTCTAACTGTGTGGATCATTCAGTTGTTATTGTATCAATTTCATTGTTATTTCCTTGTTCCCTTGATCTATCTTTTGTTGTTTATTTTTTAGAAGGTGAAAATCAAAAAATACAAAAAAAGGTTTTTGTTTGTTTTGTTTCAACCAGCATGCCCCTTGATAGGTACAATCGCATCAACCACTGAGGCACCCATCACCGTCAACACCCAACTATAGAGACCCTTGAGTGGTTAGTTTCCCAAAACTTACTTCTTTTCAGGAGAGGTGGTGAGTGTTCACATAAAATACCCAACTATTGGTGAGTGTGTCAAAACACTCGTCAACAGGACTCATGGCAAACCACAAATTTCACTCAAACCATTTATTGCAACCACTACCTATACATTTGATGGATTCACCCCAAGTAGATCACACAAACATGAAACTATTGATGAAGACTTGGTAGGATGGATTTACAGGGGCCCTTCAGATAAAGGTAAATAACATATCAATCTCCTAACAAAGAAGTATGGCAAAGGTTTTACCATGATGAAAAAGATGGGCTATGATGGCCATAATGCATTAGGATCCTACAAACAAGGTGTACGAGAGCCATTACAACCCTTGTTAAAGCCAAAAGATACAACATGACTCAGATTCAATTCTAGTTCAGAGGGATCTTCTAAACTTAATCTTACCAGTAAACAAAGGCAACCAACTTCTAAATCCATCACTCCTAGAATCAGGCTAATGTCAATTGCAGACAAACCTATAGCCTCAAAAAATCCAAATTACGCAAGCACTTCTCAATCAAAGTCCACACCTACTAAAAACAAGCCAAAAATTTATGTTGCAATCACTCCAAGGTTAAAGTTCTTGTCCACTTTAGAGACCCAAGAAACACTAGCGATCCCATCAAATACAACACCTATGGTAGTTGTCACCAAAAACCACACCCAGAGGCATCCCCATAATATACAATGACAAAGTTCTGCCGAGTGACTCTAAGATGGATTCACAGGAATACGAATGAGGTTCTTTAGCTTCACATGAATCTGAAGAGGATTCTCATGATACTTTTGAAGAAAAAGGAGTTGAAGGAGAGGCATGGATCAAAACTTTTTGGGATCAAGATACTGAAGATACTTCTAGAAGAAATAGATAAACTTCCTAAGCCCGATTATGAAGAGGAGAGTATGAATGATGACCTCAATACCTCCATCCTAACCATAACTGACGAATTCTATGAGCTTAACCTAATCAATTAAGGAATGCCAATTATCCACCCCAAACTCATTGATTGGGATCAACAAAATCCCCTGTGCCTTGATACCTTCCAAAATGATGATGCAATCACAAATTTTCTACAATTACAAGATAGCATACCAAGCGGGGATCACAAGGCTGGGTACGCTATTGAAATCAACAACGTGACTTAATTTGGAGAGAATACCAAACCTTTTAGTCACAAAAATATTACAATCAAAACATGATCCTTCAAGTGAAAACCATACTGTGGCACTTTTGGATCCCAAAAAAGTAAAAACAAAGCATGCATCCAAGGGTAAAAACCTCTCTAAGGCACCTAAAGATGGAAGGTTTGACATTCTCCCCTTTAGCACTAAATGGGAGAGATCGCCCACTCTTATAGAAGAGACAAAGGAAGTCAATTTGTGAACACCCAAAAATCCACACATAATACATCTAGCAGAATCATTAACTCCAACAGAAGATCTTGATTTTGTAGAGTTCTTTTAAAAGTGAAAAATCAACTTTGCATGGTCATATGCAGACATGCCAGGGCTATATCTAGATCTAGTAATGCATCACTTAATAGTAGCAAAAGGAGCGAAACCAGTAAAACAAAAACTCAGGAAAATACATCCTTAAATCACATTATTAGTGAAGACAAAACTCAAAAAGTTGTCAAATGTTGGTTTCATATGACTAATTGATTATGCAAAATGGATATCAAACATCGTACCAGTGGAAAAACCGATTGGGGGCATCTGTATCTATATAGATTTCAAAGATCTAAACAAAACATGTCCTAAGGATGACTTCCCATTACCCAATATTGATATGATCGTTGACCTAACAATAGGGAATTCTATGCTCTCTCTCATGGATGGGTTCTTAGGATACAATTAGATTCAGATTTCTCCCGAAGATCAACATAAAACTGCTTTCACATACCCATGGGGAACATACTATTGGAATGTGATGTCATGCGGTCTCAAAAATGCAGGGGCCACATATCAAAGGGCAATGACTACCATCTTCCATGACATGATGCATACATTGATGGAAGACTATGTGGATGATTTACTAGCTAAATCATTAACAAGAGAGGATCACCTCGCAGTGTTGGACAAAATATTTACTAGCTAAATCATTAACAATACAATGTCTGCCTCAATCCAAAAAAGTGTGTCTTTGGAGTGACTTTCGGGAATCTCCTAGGATACATTGTCTCAAACAAAGGAATTGAGGTTGGTCCTACCAAAGTAAAATAAATCATGTAGATGCCACCTCCTAAGAACATCAACCAGTTGAGGACATTGCAAGGGAGGCTATAGTCAATCTATCGGTTCATTGCACAATTGGCCAATAAATGTCATCCCTTCACACATCTGCTCCATAAAAATGTTCTCTTCGAATGGGAAGAGAATTGCCATCAAGAATTCCAACAACTTAAGGACTACCTGATGATGCCACCATTACTGACACCACCATCTCTAGACAAGCCCTTATTGTTATACATATTAGCTATAGCTACGGCTCTAGGGTCTTACTAGCACAACATGATACCGAAGGAGAAGAATGTGTAGTATACTACATCTCAAAGACACTAGTAGGCTATGAACTCAATTATACCCCTATTGAACGAACCTACCTCATAGTGATTTTAGTAGTAACCAAACTGAGGCACTATATGTTGATACACAAGATACACCTCATTTCCAAAATAGATCTACTCAAGTACCTACTCAATAAAGTAGCACTAATAGGTCCCTTGGAAAAATGGGTTATGCTCCTCAATGAATTTGACATAGAGTATGTGGATCAAAAAGAAATCAAAGGGCAAGTCATTGCAGATCTGTTAGTTGAAGCGCCACTCATAGGAGTCCATCCTCTCATTTCAAATTTTCCAGATGAAGAGATCTTCACAATCATGCCAACACAACAATGGAAGCTATATTTTGATGAGTCCTACACTAGACATGGTTCAGGAGCTAGCATTCTTTTTATCACACCTTAAGGTGATAGCATTCCTAAATCATACAAGCTCACATTCCCATGCACGAACAACATAGCGAAATATGAGGCCTTGATCACAAGACTACGAATGGCCATACAATGGAACTTGAAGGAGCTACAAGTCTACAACGATTCATAGCTGGTCATCCGACGGGTTAATGATGATTACCAAACAAAGGATGAGAAGATCATGCCTTACAAGAAAATGGTTGACAGTTTCAAATAATTATTCACAGCTATCAACTTCGATCAGATTCCTCGAGAGAAGAAAAGAGATGCAAATGCAAAGGCTACAATAGCCTCTCTTCTTGATCTTCCACAGAACTCAACACACTACAAGTTCTTAGTTGAACAACTTTGGATCCCTGCTTATGATATCTTAGAATTTGAGAAGGTATTTCAACTCATCGGTCCCAATTCCTAATGGTATGGTGAGTTTTATGCTTACCTACATGATCAAATCTGTGCACCACACCAATTGAACAATCAACGAAAAACCTTCATACTCCAATCCGCCCGATACACCATCATTGCCAAAACCCTATACCAACGAAGTATCGATGGCACTATCCTCTGATGTTTAGAGAAAGTTGAGGTGACCACAACTTTAGAAGAAGTACATGAAGGTATTTGGGGAGCTCATTCAAGCGGCCCGTCATTGGCTAAAATGATCATGAGGGTAGGATACTATTGGCCCTCCATGGAAAAAAACTCCTATTACTTTGTCAAAAAATGCAATAAGTGCCAAGTACAAGGAGATTACATACATGAACCTGTGTTAGAACTGCAACCCATCGCAACACCATGGCCTCTTTGTCAGTGGGGACTTGACCTTGTGGGTAAAATCCATCCATCTTCATCCAAAGGTGACAACTTCATCATTACTGCCATTGAGTACTTCACAAAGTGGATCAAATTCCTTCCACTCATTCAAGTCACTGACAAGCAGATCACCTCATTCATCCTAAATTACATCATCTATCGGTATGGTGTACCCATGTCCATCATCACAGATAACGGGCTTCCCTTCAAAAATTAGGATATTTGAGAACTCTGTGAGAAATTTAATATCCAACACCATTTCTACACCCCATATTACCCACAAGGAAATGGTCAAACAGAGGTCTCAAACAAGAACATATTGAGGATCTTAAAGAAAATAGTCAATGATGTCGGTCGTGATTGGTACATTCATCTAAATCCAACACTATGGGTATATCGAACTAGCATTCGAACCCCTATAGGTACAACCCCCGACTCACTTATTTATGGAGTAGAAGCTATCTTTCCTATTGAGGTTGAATTACCATCTCTCCAAGTCTCCTTGCATAATCTGATTGATGATGATGAGTGTAGTCACATAAAGCTGTCCATTTTAATTAAATGAACATTTGCTATTTATTTGATTAAAAACCCACTAGCCATCAATTAATTAAATTAATATTTAATTAATTCATCTCCAAACATTCTCCTATTAATTAAATAAATTATTCAATTTATTTTAATTCATTCATTAAACCAAAATCACAATCAATTAAATGAATAAATTCTATTTATTTCATTTAATCCCCTTTCCTCTGTTAAATCAATTAAATAAAACATTTATTTAAATCATTAAATCCCCCCCCACTTGCATTCTCCTAAAAATGCAACTTGCACCTATTTGTTGAAATAAATGAATTTTATTTCAATAAAAATCCTATTTTCTCTCACCCACCAAACCCACACCTGATTCTGACAAGGAGAGTACCATCAACGACTTTCACCACAACATCTTAAACCTCACTGACACATCTAATGAACTTAACCTGATCGATGAGGTAATGCCCATTATCCATCTTGAACTCATCGAATGGAACCAACCTAATCCCCCATGTCTTGACCACTTCCAAAATGATGAGGCGATCATTGACTTTTTGGAACTACGGGATAACATACCAATCGGGGATCAGAAAGCTAGATTTGCCATTGAACTTAATAGCGTAGCATACTTTGAGGGGGATGCCAAACCTTTTAGCTGCAAAAATATAACAACAAAACATGGATCTTCTAGTGAAAACCACATTGTGGCACTATTTGATCCCACAAAAGTAAAAAGAAAGAGTGTATCCAATGGTGAAAACCTCTTTGAGGCATCAAAGGATGAAAGGTTTGACATTCTCCCCTCTAGTACACAACAGGAACGATCAACGATTCTCATTGAAGAAACAAAAGAATACAACATGGGGACTCCTGAAACTCCTCACCACATACATCTGGCATCTCTTTTGACTCCCAAGGAACAACCCAAGTTTGTCAAATTCTTCAAAAAATGTCAGATCAGCTTCGCATGGTCATATGTGGACATGCCTGATCTTGATCCTGATTTAGTCATGCATCACCTCACCGTAGCAAAAGGAGCCAAGCCTGTCAAGCAGAAGCTTCGCAAGATGCATCCTCAGATTGCAGTACTAGTCAAAGTAGAACTTAAGAAACTCCTGGATGTTGGTTTCATTAGACCCATTGATTATGCAGATCAGATATCCAATATTGTGCCTGTTGGCAAACCAAATGGGGGCATTTGTATCTATACTGACTTCAGAGATTTGAACAAGGCATGTCCTAAAGATGACTTCCCCCTACCAAACATCGACATAATAGTGGACCTAACAAGAGGACATGCCATGCTTTCACTCATGGATGGCTTTTCAGGGTACAACCAAATAAAGATTGCACCAGAGGATCAACATAAGAAGGCCTTCACATGTCCATGGGGGACATACTGCTGGAATGTAATGCCTTTTGGTCTAAAGAATGTAGGAGCGACCTGCCAACAAGCAATGACCACCATCTTCCATGATATGCTACATACCATAATGGAAGATTATGTTGATGACTTATTGGCAAAATCACTAACAAGAGAAGGTCATCTAGAAATATTAGAGAAAATCTTTGACAGACTAGAACAATATCATGTTCGCCTCAACCCAAAGAAATGTGTCTTTGTAGTAACTTCAGGGAAACTTCTAGGATACATTGTCTCAAGAAAAGGCATTGAGGTTGATCTTGCAAAGGTCAAAGCAATCATGGACATGCCACCTTCGAAGAACATCAATCAGCTAAGGACATTACAAGGGCGGCTAAAATCCATCCAAAGATTCATTGCACAACTGGCAGATAAGTGTCACCCCTTTACACACCTGCTACACAAAAACATCCACTTTCAATGGGATACCAGATGCCAACAAGCATTCTAGATGCTTAAGGACTATCTCATGAATACACCATTGTTGATCCCACCAGATCCAAGTAGGCCTCTACTGCTCTATATCTCATCAAAAAATACAGCATTGGGTGTACTACTAGCACAACACAATATAGAAGGGAAAGAGTGTGGTGTTTACTACATCTCTCGCACACTGGTTGGCTATGAACTCAATTACACCCCTATTGAGTGAGCTTGCCTAGCAGTAATCTTGGCAGCCACCAAACTGAGGCATACCTGTTAACACATAAAGTACAACTCATTGCAAAGATCGATCCACTAAAGTACTTACTCAACAAAGTAGCATTGACGGGCTGCTTGGCCAAATGGGTGATGATTCTCAATGAATTTGACATCAAGTATTAGACTGTAAGGCTATCAAGGGTCAATTTATTGTAGATTAGTTGGCTGATGCACCACTCATAGGAGATCATCCTCTCATTTCCAATTTTCCAGATGAAGAGATATTCATGCTCACAATAGCACAACCATGGAAACTATACTTTGATGGTTCATACACTAGGCATGGCTCGGGGGCAGGCATTCTGTTTATGACACCTCAAGGTGACAACATCCTGAAGTCTTACAGGCTCACATTTCCATGCACAAACAACATAGCAGAATATGAGGCCTTGATCACAGGACTTAGACTAGCCATTCAATGGAAATTGAAAGAGTTACAGATATATGGCGACTCCCAACTGGTCATCCGACAAGTAACCGATGGATATCAGACCAAGGATGACAAACTCGTGTTGTACAAACAAATGGTGGACAATTTAAAGGCATAATTTACTAATATCACCTTTGAGCAGATACCCAGAGACCAGAATTGAGTTGTCGACGCTATGGCTACCATTGCATCTCTCCTAGATCTTCCACAGAATTCAACACACTACGAGTTCTTGGTAGAACAAATTTGGATTCCCGCTTATGATATCCCCGAATCTGAGATGATATGTCACCTTATCGGTTCTGAATCCCTTTGGTACGGTGAGTTCTACACCTATCTATGCCATCACACACTTCCTCCTAACCAATTGAATAACCCACATAAAACCTTCATTTGCCAAACCACTCGATATACCATTATTGTTGAAACCCCATACCGATGCAGTCTTGATGGTACTCTCCTTCGATGTCTAGAACAAGATGAGATAACAAAGGCATTGGAAGAGGTACATGAAGGAATTTGTGGGACTCACACAAGCGGTCCATCCCTAGCTAAGAAGATCATACACGCTGGATACTATTGGCCATCAATGGAAAAAGACTCATACTACTTTGTCAGAAAATGAAAGAAATGCCAAGTTCATGGAGACTTGATACATGCACCAGCATAGGAATTGCAATCAATCACAACACCATGGCCTTTTTTATCAATGGGGACTTGACCTTGTGGGTAAAATCCATCCATCTTCATCCAATGGCCATAAATTCATTATTACCGCCACCGAATACTTAACAAAGTGGATCAAAGTTGTTCCACTTACCCAAGTCACTGGCAAGCAGATCGCTTCATTCATCCTTAATTACATCATCTTCCGGTATGGTGTACCCATGTCCATCATGACAGATAACGGTCTTCCTTTCAAAAATCAGGATGTCCGTGAACTCTATGACAAGTTTCACATCCAACACTGCTTTTCCACTCCCTATTACCCACAAGGAAATGGTCAGGTTGAAGCATCAAACAAAAACATATTGAGAATCCTCAAGAAGACAGTCGATGATGCCGGTCGTGATTGGCATGTTCAATTGAATCCAGCACTATGGGCATACCAAACCAACATTCGAACCCCTATAGGCACAACTCCCTACTCACTGGTTTATGATGCAGAAGCTATCTTACCTATTGAGGTTGACATACCATTACTACGGGTTTCCTTGCATCATCTCATAGATGACGAAGCATACAGGGTATCACGTCTTCAAGACTTAGAGCTACTTGACGAGAAACGACAAGCTGCATACAATCATCTCAAAGCTTATTAGCAGCGCATGAGCAGAAGCTATAATCATCGAGTTAGACCTCGCACATTTGAGGTAGGTGATAACCAACCAAACAGAGAACATCAGGGAAAGTTTGAATCAAATTGGCTGGGTCCATATGTTATCACTGTTGTATTTTGGTCCGAGGCATATCAGTTGGCTACTTCAGAAGGAGAACTACTAGCAGATCCAATAAACAACATGCACCTCAAACGATTTAATACATAAAGCTGTGCAGAGCATCAGGCTCCCATACATATCGGAAAAACATCAAAAACATTCTGAAAAATGTCCTGAAGAAAATACAAAAACATCAAAATAGTAAAGAAAAATCATGCATCCAAACGGTGAACAACCACTCTGGTGGCACCTTGGGTAAGTGCGATGGTGAAAACCTGGCAAACAGGCGCCACTCCTAAAGGCTATGGCTCCATTGTCTTTCAGACTTGTTGCGATCACATTCATTGCATCCACACATCCATCAGTCAAAACCATGGCTTGTTATTGATCTGCAATCAAGGATAGTACTTCATGCGTCTTGCATCCCGCTTTTTCATAGTCATGTCTAAACCGGGGGCAATGCCCTTAATCTATTTGATGGAAGTGGATTCTACATTACTTCTGATTCATTGAGTTTTTAATTCAAAATTGTCTCATAAAATCCAAAAACATTCAAAACAATCATCAAAATACCAAAAACATTGGAAAACTATCTCACAAAATCCAAAAACATTCAAAACAATCATCAAAATACCAAAAACATTGGAAAATTGTCTCACAAAATCCAAAAACAAGATAAAAACATCAAAAATCAATAAAAAACATGGTAGCTTTATACATACGCATCCAAGTAGATACCAAACACACATTCTGAAATACTCAGAAGACAATCACTTATCATATCAACCAAATAATCAACATCAACACGCCAACTGTCTTAGCAAGGATGCATCCTTCCTTACCAAAACAAAGACATGATAACATTTTCTTTGACAAGAAAATTTTATTTAAGCTATCAAGTACTTGGTTGATCTGTCGGTTATTTCTTCATTTTATATCATGGTTCCTATGCTACTCCGGGATATCCACAAGTGATTAGAGTGGCCTAGATGGTTCCTAAGCATTGTTTATGTATGTTCTGTGCATTTTTCCAATGAAGTTCTGGGGCATGTACTAATGGTGTCTACGTGGGAAGTTCACTAAGCTATGTGATCATATGCAAAATACAGTATGGATCACTATGGCTTGTTGACTATAGCGTATACCTCGACCATATGAGCATGAACCATTATGGAGGGTCCATTTTCTTTATGCTTTATTTTTTCTATTTGTTTACAGGTACAATGCTCCATCCTTGGTTCCTACTGCCTCATCCAAGTTTGATATTACCATGCTCAAAGATGAAAATAAAGCACTACGGATCGTCATTTCATCTCATCTGTATATATTGCATTATGTTGCATTCCATCCATCCATACATTTATAATAGATGCATATCATGCATACATAGTAATGACAATAGATACTCTATTTTCCTCTTCTTCCATAGGACTCAGTCATAGGTCCTCTATTTCTTCTATCTAACATCAAACCCCCCCACCCTCCCTATCTTTATCATCAACATCATTGTTTCCCATCAACCTAATCAAGCCACGTTCATCACCATCTATCTCTAAATAGGAGGGATTGTGTTTCCCATCCTAAGTCATCCTATAAGCCAATCACATTACTCTGTCTGCATAGGTACATCGACTCACACACACCTAGACTATCAACAGATACTCTGATCAAGTCTCTTCGGGTCTCAACAGGTAATCGATCATGGTAATCCTAGACTACATCAGACATTTATCATAATGACCTAGTCTCAACGGGGCTGCTATGATTCACCACAACCATCCATTTCACGCCCACACTATCAATTGATCAACCAATCAAACACAATCCAATAGACAATTACATCAATTGTCTAAGTCTCGACAAGTATTTTGCATTAGATACCTTGACTTCACCAGACAATTACATCAATTGTCTAAGTCACATCAAGTCACTTTGAATCACTTACTCAGACTTTATCTTGTTCAAGCAAACAACTGACATCAACTGTCATGCTTTGACTCGACCGGGGCAATTTAACCAATTGCACCAGATTGTCCAAACATTTTGATCAATTATATAGCATCAATCTAAAGCAAAACACCACATTTGCACCATATCTCCTGCATAACCTACGGGTACTCACTGGCTTGCCATTTCTCCGTATTCACTGTGTTTTCTTCAATTCTTTCACCGTTATTGCTAATTTCTTCTATTCTACCTCCCCTCCACTTCTCATTCTTTTTTGAGAGATCGCCCAATTTTTTGAAAATTTTCAGCCCATCTCTCGAGGGGGCATACCACCCATTAAATTAACATTTTATGGGGCATATTTCTTCACACTTATTTTTCTTTCTTTGAAACGACGCGAAAAACCACACCGTCTCAAAGAGGGGCAAATGTAGTCACATAAATCTGTCCATTTTAATTAAATGAATATTTTCTATTTATTTGATTAAAAACCCACTAGCCATCAGTTAATTAAATTAATATTTAATTAATTCATCTCCAAACATTCTCCTATTAATTAATAAATTATTCAATTTATTTTAATTAATTCATTAAACCAAAATCACAATCAATTAAATGAATAAATTCTATTTATTTCATTTAATCCCCTTTCCTCTTTTTAATTAATTAAATAAAACATTTATTTAAATCATTAAATCCCCCCCACTTGCATTCTCCTAAAAATGCAACTTGCACCTATTTGTTGAAATAAATGAATTTTATTTCAATAAAAATCCTTTTTCCTCTCACCCACCAAACCCACTTGCAATCCTAAATCCCATTCTAGATTCTTCTAAACCCCCTTTCTAATTAGCCTAATCCATCGCCTAAATATTGTCACATTCCTAAGCAACTTGGAGTCACTTCTCAAAGACCTTAGAGTCTTTGAAAAGCATTAAATGCTTTATGTGTCCAACAAGCTAACCTCTAAAATCTTCCAAACCACTAATGGCTCTTACATGATCATTAGTGGCTCTTACATAACCATTTATGGTTAAATCCACTTGCACCCATGGTTAAAGACTTTAACCCCTAACTCAACCGTCATGTAACCCATGTGTCTCCTCAAGCATTTATTACTTTGACCAAGGTTATCCTCACTAACTCTTGCACAAGAGTTTATCCATTGGATAAAAGCATTATTCTTTGAACAATGACTTTATTCACTCAACCCAACCTCAACCTTAACTCCCAAGTTAACTCTCAGGTCATGTCAACCATTTAATGCTTCTTCCCTCTCCTCTCAACCTATCTCATATTGACACTTGTCATCCTGGGATTGGGTTGAAAGCCCTCTCATGGATTGAATATCATTCAATCCTGACCCTTGTTGAGATTACTCAATCTCAACCATCCATTGCTCCATTTTTCCTATAAATAGAGCTCACATTCCTCATTTTCAAATCCTCAAGCCTCAAGCATCCTCAATCCTCAAGAATCCTCAAGCATTTAGCATTCATAGCCATAATCCTAAAAACTTGTATGCATTTACATTATAGCCATTTTTAGAGAGCATTAGACAATCAATCATATTCACTCTTTTGTTTTAAAATCAACACTAGCTAATTAGATAATCTCTTATTTTAGCTCTTGTTCACATTTACATAACATTTTAGATTAATCATCTTTTCATCTTGAATCTCCATAAGGCATCCATAGTGCAAAAAGCTACTGAGAGCTACACTAATTTGGAACTTGGAGAGGAGAGGAACAAGGAAGGAGAAGCTACCAGCATGGTAGAGAGCATATGGGGATGTTTAGTTACTTTTTGTAGATTCCTTAAGCTTTCTATTTGTTTAGTAGTGTCTTTCTTGATATGTTTGCTTAGGATAGTATTCAATCTTTGATTTGCTAACACTAATGACTAACTTTAGTCTCTTGTGCTTCTATGTGAGTGTTTAGCTATCAAAACAGGTTTTTATTAATCCTTCCATTTTGCAGAGCATCAATGAGTATCAGGTTTCCAGTCTTTAGGACTTGGAACTGCTTGATAAGAAGTAACAAAGTGCCTACAATCACCTTAAGGCATATCAACAATGCATGAGCCAAAGCTATAATCATAGGATTAGACCTCACACATTTGAGATAGGGGATCTTGTTCTTAGAGATAATCCTCACAGTCAACCAAACAGAGAACACTGGGGCAAATTTGAATCCACTTGGTTAGGTCCATATGTCATCACTATTATCTTTGGGTCTAGGGCATATCAGTTAGCAACTTTTGAAGGAGAACCACTAACAAATCTAATAAACAACATCCATCTCAAAAAGTTCCATACATAAGCTATATAGAGCATCAGGGTCATAAAATCTCAAAAAGGCCAAAACATTCAGAAAAAGTCCTTAAAAAGGAAAAAAAAAATAGTAAAGAAAAATCATTCATCCAAATAGTGAAAACTACTTCGGTGGCACCTTGGATAAGTGCGGTGGTGAAAACTTGGCAAACAGGTGCCATTCGTAAAGGTTGTGGCTCCATTGTCTTTCAGACTTGTTGCAATCACATCCATTGCATCTGCTCATACTCCATATCTACCATGGGTTGTTATTGATCTGTGTTGGTGTAAATAATTATTCATCTTGGATATTATTAGACCTTACTTAAGTTTACTTAGGAAATTCATTTCATAGTAGTTTGGGTATGAGACACTTGGGTGTTTGTGCCACATTGGGATAGTGTGTGTAGGAGAATTTCCACCTTTTGTGGACTTATCTTGCTGTTACATTCCACATTCAGTGGGTGATCCACCTCATGTGGAATATTTTATTGTTTCTCGTACCTACCCACACCTATTTCCTACCTACCCTTGTTTCTTATTGAGCCACATGTCATGTTTGTGTGCTCACATATCCATATAGCCTTGCCTATATAAGCAGGCTCATATTCATTGTATGTAACGCTTGATGATCCAGTTGATCAGTATTTTTATCTTGATAGAATACAGTTTATTCCTATCATCTATTTTGTTCTCTCTTATTTGTTCTTTCCATTGCCTCTTGATCTTGGCAAAATCTCACAATCTGCAATTAGGGTTATTACCTCATGTGTCCCGCTTCATGCTTTCACACTGACACCTAATTGGGGGCAACTTTTTCACCTATATGATGGGAGTGGATTCTCAATACTGGCAATTCAACGAGTTAAAAATTTGAAAATGTCCAAAAATAATCCAAAAACATTTATAAAACATTAAAAAAATGTCTTGAAGAAAACACAAAAACATCCAAAACATCGGAAAACATCAAAATCAATCAAAACCACTTCAATAAGATTGTTCATTGTACATTAACATCTAACCAAACACAAAGCAACATTTGAGCTACCTAAGCGATGACCACCTATCAAATCCACAAAACAATCAAACATTTGAGCCAAAATTAAGCAAGACCATCTTAACAAGGATACATCTTTCCTTACAACAAGACATGGTGTGATATTCTTTGACAAGAAGATTTTGTTTGGATAATAGGCACTTTGTCAGATTATTGCTATATATATCAGGTTCCTTTGCTACTCCAAGATATCCACAAGTGATTAGAGTGGCCAGAATGGTTCCTGATATCTTTTTCTTTGTTTTCTGTCTACGGATTGTTCCAATGAAGTTATGGGGAAAATACTAATGGTGTCTACATGGGAAGTTCACTAAGCTACTAGATCCTATGCAAAAATACAAAGTCATGGATCACTATGGCTTACTGACTACAATGTATACCTCGACCATGTGTATATGACCCAAAATGGAGGGGAACCTTCCTTGTCTATGATGTTTGTTTACAGGTGCAACGCTCAACCTTGGTATCTGATACCTCAGCCAAGATCGGTACTGCAACGCTCAATGAGGAAATCAAGCATTATGAATAGCCCATGGATCGCCCATTTCATCTCATCTATATATATTGAATTTCATTGCATATCACCCATACATCTGATCATTCATACATTGTAAATATTTTGTGTGCATACATACGCAAGGAATATAGTTTCTATGAGATTGCTAATGAAAAGCCTATCCCTAAAATCATGACTAAGTACAATAATATACACATCGTTCATGTCAATCAATACTCTATTTGAACCTCTTCAAAGGTAGCCTCAAGATAAAAGACTGGGTACTAGGGGTCCAAACCTTCTCTCTACAACTACCACCCCTTCCCTCCCTATCCAAGTCATCACCTCATACCCTACATCATGTTCCACAAGCCGATCAAGCCAAGCACATTGGAGTCCATCTATCATAGGAGGAGTTTCATAGCCTATGTCATCTAGGTCATCCTATAAGTAATATATGTTACTATGTTAGCCATTTTGACCCAACTTTCAATTGGTCAACCCATCAAACACAGTCTAAATGGACAGTTACATCAATTGTCTAAGTCTCAATGGGTACTTTGACTCAGATACCTTGACTTTATTGAGCAATTACATCAATTGTCTAAGTCACAATAGGTCACTTTGACTCAATTACTCAGACTTTATCTTGTCCAAGTAAACAAATGACATCAACTGTCATGCTTTGACTACCACTGCAATTGCACTAGACTGTCCAAACAATTTCACCAAGACCATATTGATCAACTGTATCTCATCATCCAACGACACCACAAAATATTGCATTTACATAGCCTCTCTTGCATGACCTAAGGGTACTCATCGACTCATCCTTCTCCTCCATAATTCACCCCCACCTCATCCCAAATCCTCCATTCTACTATGACTAATTTTCTTAAAATTTTTTGAGAGATCGCTCAACTTTTTAAAATTTCATCCAATCTCTCAAGGGGGCATACTTAACCACCAACTTGGTGCATGCTTGGGCATCTACCATGCTTACATGTTTTTCTTTGAAATGATACGATAAACCGCACCGTCTCAAAGAGGGGCAAACGTAGACACCCAAATCTGGCTACTTAATTAAATAAATACTTAATATTTATTTGATGATTTAACCATCGTTCAGCTATTAATTAAATTAATATTTAATTAATTCATCTTAACCCTCTTCTCCTATTAATTAAATAAATTATTCAATTTATTTGGTTTAATTCACTTAACCAAATTCAGACAATTAATTAAATAAATAAATCATATTTGTTTAATTAAATCCCCTTTCTCACATCTAAATAAATTAATATTTATTTAAATCCCCAAAATCCCCTTTCTCACATCTAAATTAAATTAATATTTATTTAAATCCCCCAAATCCCCTTTCTCACATCTAAATAAATTAATATTTATTTAAATCCCCAAAATCCCCTTTTCACATCTAAATAAATTAATATTTATTTAAATCCCCAAAATTCCCTTTCTCACATTTAAATAAATTAATATTTATTTAAATTCCTAAAATCCCTCCCCCACTTGCACTTTCTAGAAAATGCAAATAGTTAACCCTCAAAGTCTTCAGGCCTTGAATGGTTTCATTCTCGAGTCTTCTCAAGCCTTTAATGGCTTCCTTCTAGAGTCTTCTTAAGCCTTCAATGGTTTCCCTCAAAGTCTTCAAGCATTTAAAGCTTTATCCCCCTTTTTCTCATTTAAATAAACTAAGATTTATTTAAATAAAATCCAAAATTCACATGCACGTTTAAATAAATAAACATTTATTTAAATCCTATTTATCCTCACCCACTTGCATTCTCCTACAAAACCAACTTTCTCACTAACCCATCTTCTAGATTCTTCTAATCCCTTCTAAATTATCCTAAATCCTCTCCTCAACATTTGCACAATCCTAAACCCAAAATAACACTCAAAGACTTCCAAAACAATAAAGGCTCTTACAAACATTAAAAGCCTTCCATAACTTAAACTCCAAAGTCTTCAAAACATTTAAGGCTCTTACAGAGTCTTAAAAGCTAACTCACCTTTTGACCCTAGGTTAGAGACTTTTCTCTCTAACTCAACCATCCATCTAATGCTCAAGTCTCTTCAGGCATTCAATGCTTTCACCATGGTTATCCTTTAACCCTTGCACATTCATTTATCCATTGGATAAAAGCTTTATCCAATAACCCAACCACATGAGGTTACCCTCGTGTCCTCTTAAGCATTAAATGCTTCTTCCCTCTCCTCTCAAGCTCTCTCATATTGACACTTGTGAACATGGGATTGGTTTGAAAACTATCACATGGATTGAAGATTATGAAATCCTAGCCCTCCACAAGCCAAATCAATCTTGACCATTCATTCAACCATTTTTCCTATAAAAGGAATCCTCATCGTCAAGTAAAGGAGGAAGTATTTTTAGCATTTTTACTATAGTTACATGAGCATTCGCACTTAGCTTTCTCATATCATAGAGATTATAGTTTGAGTATTTGCATAGCATTAGCATTTCATCTTCAACCACGTTCAATCCTTCATTTGGAACCCATGGTTTCATGCTAAAAACTAAGAGCCACACTCAAGCATAGCTTTAGATCTTGGAGAGGAGAAGGACAAGGGAGAGCCATCAAGCATCATGGGAGAATCTTAGGGAGTCTTCTTGCTCCTCTTTTATTCTGTTTATGCTTTCTTTTGTATGCTTTTATTCTCTTTTGATATGCATTTGAAGGATTTTAGTTCATTTGTTTTAGTTTTGGTTGGAAACTAACTTATTAACTCTTGAGCTTTGTTTTTGACAATGTCTCATTTTGAGTGCATCACATTGTATCTCAGTTTTAGTTTTGCATCTATATGTCATTTACTATTATCTTAGTTGTTCTCATACTTTCACTAGCTTAGTTTTTTTGTATCCTACATTTGACTCATTTCCCTTTCATATCAACAAAGGAATAGAATCCCTAAAAGTATTCCTTGACTCTCTTTCACAAGAGGAAGTCAAAGTGATTCACTTCCTTAGGCTCTTTCGTATTCCAATGTATGAATGAGAGTGGGATTTGGTCTTGGTTTACCTGATCCCATTTTGATACATCACAACAACATAATCATTATTCTCTTTTTCATGAATTTATTGATATTTTTGCTTTGATGTACTTTGATACGCATGACATTGATGCTAAAATTGTTATTCATAACATTGTCTTGCTTTCTGATGCCAAGATTGTTAAACAAAAGATAAGAAAAATGAATTCTAACATTGATTTGCTTGTTAAGATTAAAATTGAAAAACTTCTTGAAGCTAGTTTCACTAGACCTATAGATTATTCCCCTTGGATTTCAAATAGTATAGTCATTACTAAACCTGATAATAAGATACTAATGTATACTAACTTTCGTGATCTTAATAAAGCTTCTTTAAAAGATGACTTTCCTCTTCCCAACATTGACATGATAGTTGATTTTATGGTTGGTCATGCGTTGTTGTCCTTTATGGATGGATTTTTCAGTTATAATCAATTTTTTATTAATCCTCAAGGTCAATACAAAACAACCTTCACAACACCTTGGAGTTGATGGTATGATGAAAGAATAAGTATCTGATAGATTACTGAGGGGGGGGGGGGCGTGAATCAGTAAATAGAAAAACTAATATAAACTTCCCAAACTCAAACTCAAACTCACAAGTAAACTTATCAATGAAATACCACTGCCAAGATCAATACTCATAAATATATCGGTTGACTATTATAGAAACTTAACATTTAACAACATTCAACTTGTAAACATTCAAATGCTTCACTACTCAATGCTTCTGGTTATCATGTCTCGTCATAAATAGTTAAGTAGTTAATCAAATTAACAATAAGATCATAACCACAAAAACATTCACCACATGACACAAGTATTTATACGTGGAAAACCCAAATAGGTAAAAACCACGGTGAGATGGGACACAAAAGAAAATATTTTAACTCTTCTGAAGTTCGCCCTGTTAGGAGCCTAGCCTGTTAAAACTTCTACAAAAGTCTTGTTAAGAACTGATCTTGTTAGGAATCACCCTGACCTGGTTAAGGGATTGACTACAAATTCCTTGTTAGAAGCAAATACTCTGTAAGGAGTAACCTCAATAGAGGATTTGAGAATCCAATCTAATGGACCACCTTGTTAGAGGATTTAATAGGTAACCAAGCTTGTTAGATCTTACCCAGTTAGGGGATTTCAATTCTGCTGTAATTGTCAGAAAACAACAGAAGTTTCTTGATCATTCTGAATAGCACCACATTTGCTTGATCAGATCCATTTAATCTTCTATCTGCCTTTACTCAAACTGCAAACTCATTCTCCGGTTAGGCAACCACACACTCAACTGATTTCTACCAACTCTTGCCAACACCAAAACAAAAACAACTTCATCGACCTTAAATACAAATCAATTAGGTCGGTAACACAACAAAAATCTAATCAATTGAGATTACAAATAAGTTGGTACAAGCATGACCGTTGGATTTCATAGTAATCTCATCACATTAATCAAGAAAACCTCAACCATTCCTTGATTATAGCTTCCTCAATCTCAACAACTCATCACGCGCTTTGCATTAGATGCAATACACTTTACTCCTTCCCTAGACCAAAAAATGCGCCAAAACAATTTGAACTTGTCTTCATACAATGACCTTACATGTCACCATCATTACTACTCAAATCATAAACCAATATAACCAATTCAACAACCTTAACCGATTAGGGTTTAGCAAAAACAACTGGTAGGGTTTACCGGTTACATAACATAGAAAGGGTTTAACCTTATACACCGGTTTACCAGTTCAACTCACAAACTTACATACTAGTTTACAATATCTTTTACAAAGTTATTCCTACCGTTTCAAGACAATATCAAGATTAACAATATTATCATTACCGGTTCAATTGACATCAATGACAAAATAACATATCATTAATGCAATCTTCATGCTAATGCCAACAATCTCCCCCTTTGGCATTGATGGCAATACAAATATCAACACCATTGCTTGTTGCTGTGAGTGTGAATAGGAATCTTGGTTTACATTACCAAGTATGCACATCCTCTCTCTGTCTTCAGTTGATCACTGGTTCTCCTTCACATAATCACATAATTCTTCACCCCCTTTGACAAAAATGCCAAATTGAAAGTAAAACATGTAATATCAAAATTTCAATGTGTGCCAACAACATACTACAACTTGATGCTCCCCCTGTGGAATACATCCACTTCTACAACAACCCTTGTAAGAATTTTGCAAATAATTTAGGGATTGATGTAATCAACATCATATTCAACTAACTTCATGAAGAGGGACAACCCCTAACTAACTTCTAAGATACTCAAAAGTAGTCTTAGGTAGAGGTTTGGTAAAAATATTTTCCAGCTTCTCCTTGGTAGAAAAATGCTCTAAGATAACATCTTTACTCTGAAATTTTTCCCTCAAGAAATGATACTTCAATTCAACGTGCTTGGTTTGTGCATGCAAAATAGGATTCTTAGAAATATTAATGGCACTTGTGTTATCACATAAGATCTTTATAGGTTCTGAGATATTCATCTTAAAACCTTCCAAAATGTGCCTCATCCAAATAGCCTATGTGCAATTCATATAAGCTGCAACATACTCAACTTCAACAGTATATTGTGAAGTACAACTCTGCTTTTTACTACTCCATGAAACAATCCTTCCTCCAAGAAAAAATGCACCACCGGTTGTGCTTTTTTGGTCATCAACATTTCATGCCCAATCAACATCTGTCTATGCCTTCAAATCAAAGTTTCCTCCATATGGATACCATAATCCATAGTCAACAGTATCTTTCAGGTATCTAAAAATTCTCTTGGTTTCTATCAGGTGTGTTTCCTTCGGATTCTTTTGGAATCTAGCAACTATGCCAACTGCATGGGCAATGTTCGGTTTGCTGTGAACAACATAGTGTAATTTGCCAATCATTGACTTGTATTCCTTCTCATCAACAGACTTATATTCATCTTCCTTAGACAATTTACAACCTGTAACCATTGGTGTCCCAACTGGTTTACAATCACTCATGCTAAATATCTTCAACTCCTCTTTCACATACTTAGACTGTGTAATGAAAATACCATTCTTCATTTGTTGTATCTGTAAGCCTATGAAATTTTTTATTTCCCCTACTAAAGACATTTCAAATTCATTTTTCATTTCATCTACAAAACTGTTGCTCATGACATCATTACCTCCAAATATAATATCATCAACAAATACTTCATTGGCTAGTATTTCATCTCCTTCAAACTTGAGTTATATGTTATTATCATCATTGGTTCTCAGAAAGCCTATTTTCAGTAGATGTGTATGAAGCCTTTCATACCATGCTCTGGGTGCCTGCTTTAATCCATATAAAGCCTTATGCAATTTTCATACCATGTCTTTCTCACCAGTCAACGCATAAGCATCTAGATGCTCTATGTATACCTCTTCTTCCAATATCCCATTCAAAAATGCAAACTTAACATCCATCTGATATACCTTGAACTTCTTATGGCCTGCAAATGCAAGTAAAGTTCTGACACCTTCCAGTCTTGCTACTAGTACAAAAGTTTTGCCGTAATCTTCTCCTTCCTCTTGAGCATAACCCTTGCACACTAATCTTGCCTTGTTGCGAACTACAACACCATCTTCATTCAATTTGTTCCTATATACCCATTTAGTACCTATAACATTCTTATTTACTGATCAGGGTACTAGGGTCCAAGTGTTCTTCTTCTTAATTTGATCTAATTCCTCCTCCATAGCTTTAACCCAATAATCATCACCAAATGCCTCCTTAGCAGTTCTTGGTTCAATGGTGGAGATCATGCAAGAATTCTCTCTGATTCTTCATCTGGTTAGAACTCCAGCATCCTTATCTCCAATAATCTTCTCAGGATTGTGATTCAGTCTCATATATCTAGGAATAGCATGATCATTATCTTCAGGTTCAACTACTTATTTGTCATCATCTTCTTCTAAATTTATTTGTTCCGGTTGGACTGTTGCATCAAAATTTGCTTTGTCATTTTAGATTTCACGGTTTGTGGTTCCAAAAACAAAATGCCCTCTTCATCCTTTTTCTCTGAACTAGTTCCTTCTGAGACTTCAGGAAATTCATCCACTCGAACATCAACACTCTCAACAATTCTCTGTGTTCAGTTGTTAAAACATTTGTAGCCCTTACTCTTGGTGGAATAGCCAAGAAATATGCCTTCATCACTCTTAGCCTCAAATTTTTTAATGTAATCACCTCTCTTAATAAAACATTTGCTTCCAAATATCTTAAAATAGCTAACATTAGGTGATCTTCCATACCAATATTCATAAGGAATCTTTTCCTTACCCCTTTTTACCAAAACCTGGTTCATTGTGTAGACAGTTATGCTGACAAACTCTCTCCAAAAGGTTTTTGCTACACCTCCTTGTATCAATATTGTCCTAGTAGCTTCAACAAGTAACCAATTGTTTCTTTTTGCAATGCCATTCTATTGTGGTCTGCTTGGTTCAGAAAGCTATCATTTGATATCATTCTCTTCACAGTACCTAGTGAATTCCTCAGAAGTAAATTCACCGCCTTGATCCGTCCTCAGACATTTTATCTTCTTACCGATCTCTTTCTCAGCTAAGGCCTTGAATGCCTTGAACTTTCCAAAAGCTTCAGTCTTATCTTTCAAGAATGTAACTCACATCATCCTTGAGCAATCATCAGTGAGAATCATGAAATATCTATCACCTTGAATGCTTTGTGTTCTTATTGGTTCACATAGATTTGTATGAACCAAATCTAACAAGTGCTCTGTTGAAAAGGATTTTCTTTTGAAATTTGAAGGTCATCTTACCTAACTAACATTCTTTGCAAAGAGCATTAACCGGTTTGTCTAACTAAGCCAAACCTCTCACTGTCTTGGACTTACTCACTTTAACAATGTTATCAAAGTTTATATGACAAAATCTCCTATGCCAAAGCCGGCTATCATCTATTTTTTTAATAAAATAATTGCTAACTTTAGAATCGAGATGAAACAGGTTACCTTTAGTTTGTTTCCTGATTGGAATCAATTCACCTTTGTTGCCAAAGATTTTTCACATACCATTTTTAAACTCCAGATGATATCCTTTGTCATTGGGTTGTGCCACACTCAAAAGATTGTGCTTTAGACCTTCAACCCAGTAGACATCGGCTGCACTGCTCTTCCCATTAAGAGAAATAACTCCTTTACCTTTAACCATGCAGGGTGAGTTATTGCCAAATCTAACTACACCGCCATCAAGTTCCTTCAAGGAAAGAAATTTGCTTCAATCACCAGTCATATGATGTGAACAACCACTATCAATGATCAAATCATCAGAGTTATCCATCCTAGATACTAATGCCTTCTGGTCTGATATCTCTTCCTTAATAGCTACAAATGCAATATCTTCACTAGCATCATCATCAGATCCATCAGTGATACCACTATCAATAACAATAAGACAATCTCTCTTGCCTTTACCCTTATACTTCTTAAATTTGTCTCTCTTGTGTTCATTTTCACCATTAGGAAAATTAGTCACTATGTGACCAATCTTGTTGCATGCAAAACATTTTAAAGGTAGTTTACCTCTATATTTACTAGTGCCTCTGGGCAACCGCTTTGCCAACAATTATTTAAGCTCCACTAAACTGTCTTCATCATCAACATCTCTGCTGGATCTAGATTCATAACCATGACTAGTATCTCTACTTTTTCTCACAGATGGGTTAGAAATAGAAGCTCTAAATGCAGACTCAGATTTCTGTATACTACCATCATAACCATTTAGTTCAAAAGTAGTAAGCTTGCTAATGATGGAGTCAAGATTTACCTTAGTTTTATCAATGGACTTCAGCTCCTGAATAGCTGCAACTCAAATAGCATAGATCGGTAGCAGGGTTCTTAGTACCTTACTGATCACTGTGGCATCTTCCACTTTCCCTCCTGCACTCTTTATTTCAATGATTATCTCTTTTATCCTTTGACCATACTACTAGATATGCTCACTTTCAAACATCCTCATGTCATGAAATTTTCCTCTTAGACTCTCCTCTTTAGCAATCTTAACATGTTCATCACTGCTATAAATCTCTTCAAGTTTTTTCCATACTTCATATGCAGTTTCAAGACCATGAACATCTACATATTCAACATCAGACATGGAATTGATAATAGCTTCCAGTTCTTGATGATTTTATTGTTATTCTTTCTTCTGATCATTAGTCAGAGTTCCAATAGGTGCAATATATTGAGTTTCTACATGATCCCAATACTAACTTCCTAGAATCTTAATGTAAATCTTCATTCTACCGCTCCATATCCTATAGTTATCTTTGTTGAACTTCAGGCCTTCTTTCTTCATCATGATCTAGCATATCTCCTCAAGGTGTTAGGCTTATATCTTAGAGGACCTGAGTTGTTCTAATACCAATTGATTGTATGATGAAAGAATAAGTATCTGGTAGATTACTGAGAAGGTGGGGGGGGTGAATCAGTAAATAGAAAAATTGATACAAACTTCCCAAACTCAAACTCAAACTCACAAAGTAAACTTATCAATGAAATACCACTATCAAGATCAATACTCATAAAAATACCGGTTGACTATTATAGAAAGTTAACATTAAACAACATTTAACTTGTAAACATCCAATTGCTTCACTACTCAGTGCTTCCGGTTATCATTTTTCATCAGAAATAGTTGAGTAGTTAATCAAATCAATAATAAGATCATAACCACACAAAAAATTCACCACATGACACAAGTATTTATACATGGAAAACCCAAATAGGTAAAAACCACAATGAGATGGGACTCACAAGAAAATATTTGAACTCTTATGAAGTTCGCCCTATTAGGAGCCTAGTCTGTTAAATCTTTTACAAAAGTCCTGTTAAGAACTGATCCTGTTAGGAATCACCCGGTTAAGGGATTGACTATAAATTCCTTGTTAGAAGCAAATACCCTGTAAGGAGTAACCTCAGTAGAGGATTTGAGAATCCAATCTAATGGACCACCTTGTTAGAGGATTTAATAAGTAACCAAGCTTGTTAGAGCTTACCCGGTTAGGGGATTTCAATTCTATTGTAATTGTTAGAAAACAACACGAGTTTCTTGATATGTCTGAAGAGCACTACATTTGCTTGATCAGATCCATTTAAGCTTCTATCTACCTCTACTCAAACTACAGACTCGTTCTTCGATTAGGCAACCACACACTCAACTGATTTCTGCCAACTCTTGCCAACACCAAAACAAAAACAACTTCATCGACCTTAATATACAAATCAATTAGGTTGGTAACACAACAAAAATATAATCTTCTCATCATCAAGATTACAAACAAGTCAGTACAAGAATGACCATTGGATTTCATAGCAATATCATCACATTAATCAAGAAAACCTCAACCACTCCTTGGTTACCACTTCCTCGAGCTCAATAACCCATCACGTGCTTTGCATTAGATGCAATACACTTTGCTCCTTCCCTAGAAAAATAGACGTGCCAAAACAATTTGAACTTGTCTTAACACAATGACCTTACGTGTCACCATCATTATTGCTTAAATCATAAACCAACATAACCAATTCAACAACCTTAATCGATTAGGGTTTAGCAAAAACAGCTGGCAGGGTTTACCGGTTACATAACATAGAAAGGGTTTAACCTTATACACCGGTTTACCAGTTCAACTCACAAACTAACATACTAGTTTACAATATCTTTTACAAAGTTCTTCCTACCGGTTTCAATACAATATCAAAATTAACAACAATATCATTACCGATTCAATTGACATCAATGACAACATAACACATCATTAATGCAATCTTCATGCTAATGCCAACAGGAGTACTATTTGTTGGATGGTTATGCCTTTTAGATTAAAGAATGCTAGAGCAACTTATCAACATGCTATGACACTGATCTTTCATGACTATATTCATAAAATCTTGTAGGACTATGTCGATGATATCTTGGCCAAATTTGTTTCACACCAAGATCATGTTGAAATTCTCCATCAATTTTTTGAGCATATTCATAAATAAAACATGTGTTTGAATCCTCGAAAATGTGTTTTTGGTGTGGATAGTGGAAAGATTCTAGGTTTCATTATTTCACATCATAGTATTGACGTGGATACAAAGAATATAGATGATATTGTTAATATGCCACCTCCTCGAAACATTTCTCAACTTCGTAGTTTGAAAGGGAAAATTCAAGCTATTCATTGGTTTGTTCCACAACTTGTGGATCCAACCCTTCCTTTTACTTCATTTCTTAAAAAAGAAAAAATTTCTCAATGGAATAGAGATTGTCAGAGATATTTTGATGACATGAAACATTACCTTGCTAATCCTCCTATCTTACAACTTTCTCTTCGTAATCATCCTTTTCTCTTTTATATGTATGCTTCTTATAGTGCTCCCCCAATCTTATTAGCTCAACATGATAGTGATGGTAAAGAACATCCAGTATATTACATAAGTCGTACTTTATTGGATTATGAAGCTAGATATATTGTGATAGAAAAACAATGCCTCCCTATAGTCTTTTCAACTCAAAAGTTAAGGAATTACCTCCTTAATGTTGAAACTCAAGTCATTGTTAAATTTGATCCTTTAAAACATTCATTTTCTAAAGAAGACCTCTCAAGATGCTTAATGAAATGGGTTATGATGTTAAGTGAATTTGTCCTTTAATTTGTTTCTCAAAAAGTAATTAAAGGACAAGCTTTAACTGACCATTTGATTGATGCTCCTTTAGCTTTTGCTATTCCTAATCAAGATTCTTTTCCTGATGAATTTGTTCTTCCTGTAGATGTGAATAACAGTTGGGAATTATTATTTGATGGCTCTAGATATCAAACGAGATACGATACCGGTGTCATCTTAGTGACTCCTTTAGGAAATCCAATTCCTTTATCTTATCGTCTCAATTTCTTACGTATCATTACTATTGTTGAGTATGAAGGTCTTATAACTAGATTAAAATCAATGTTATCTGTTAAAGATCAACACTTTCATATATTTGGTAACTCACAATTGACCATAAGACAAGTTATGGGAACCTATCAAGCTAAACACTCAAAAGTTTCTCAACACCATTACTTGGCCTTTTGAATGCATGCAAATGTGATAAGTGGAATATGCATGTAAACTTAACCTATTCAACAAACATATGCAAACCTCAAAATGATAGGTAGCTTGATATGTTGATGATTGGTTGGATGTGGTTGCTCATTGATCCAGAAAAATGATGGTGTGATAAGGGTGATTGAGTAATGAAATGGACAACACAATGATAGTGTATGAAGAGATGGTAAAAATGAGAGAGGAGGCCTCAATTTATAGATTTTTCATGAGAAAATCAATGGCCAAAATTAAAAGATAAATGGATGGTTGGGATTAAATGGGAATATGGTCGAATATTTGGAGGCTTATCCTTGTGAAAAGTGTCACAAGGAGAAGTGAGGTGTAAGGGCTAAGTATACCCACACATGTGTGAGCACGCATGGGGAAGCTCATGAAAGGGACATGCCTGCGACATGTGTAAGAGAAAGGTTCACTTGTGAAAGTGGCATGTGTAAGAGGTAGAGGGCTTGTGAAAGTGACATGTATAAGAGGTAGGGTGGCTATGATGTGACTTTTCACGCTCACACATGTGTGAGAAAGAAGAGGGTAGCGACACTTGTCACATGATGGAAATTTTAGATCTTGATCCATGTAGATAGATTAAAGTGCTAGGATTGAGTGGGCAAGGATTGAGGGAGATGTACAATTAAATAATAGGGAAAATGGTAATAAATATTAATTAGATTAAAACAACTAATTATATATTAATTTATTTATTTAGTAGGAGGATTTGTTGGATAAGGTTATACATAATTAAATAAATAAATTTATTTAATTAATGGTGAAGGATAAAGTGGAGGTTAAAGTTAATTATATAAATGTAAATTTATTTAATTAAGGGTGAGGGTTAAAAGTAAAGGTTAAATTAAATAAATAATAAATATTTATTTAATTGGAAACAATGGAATAAGGTCAAGTATGGTCAGGTATGGACAAATTTATGTGTCTACACTTATCATTATTGAATACATTCATTTCTTACACCATCAATCCTTTACCACCAAAAGATAATCAACATGCAAATGCCATGGCAAGCGTTGCTTCTCTCATATCCCTCGATGATCATTTTGTGGACTATCAACTTACCATAATGCATAACCTTTTATCTCCCACTATTTTTGAAAGTTATAGTGATGTTTCCTTTTGCTTTAGTTTAGAACCAGATGAGTGGTATTCTCATATATTTCATTATTTGCGTGAAGGTACCTTTCCTGATTCTACAAGTGAGAACACTAGAACTCAAATTTGGAAACTTGCTAGAAGATATATTATTCTCTCTTATGTCCTTTATAGAAGAGGTTATAATGGGCTTCTCCTTCATTATTTGAATACTCTTGAAATCTCGATTGCCCTTGAAGAAGCAATTAAAGTGCTTGTGGGGGGCATTTTAGTGGTAAATCTCTAGTTCAAAAATTACTCTGAATAGGATACTATTGGAAAACTATGGAAAAAGATTCTTTTGCTTTTGTCAAAAAGTGTCACCGGTTTCAACAACATAATAATTTGATTCATGCTCCTACTAATGATCTTAGATCCCAAGTAGCTTCTTGGCCTTTCTCATTATTGGGTTTGGATCTTATTGGCAAAATCTCTCCTCCCTCATCACAATGACATATTTTCATCATCACAACTATAGATTACGTTACAAAGTGGGTTTAAGCTATTCCTTTCCGATCCACAACTTCTGATGTAATTTGATAATTCATCCAAGGTAACATTATATTTCATTTTGGTAAACCTTCCACTTTGGTTTCTAACACTGGTACTTCATTTAAGAACAAAGATGTGAAGAAATTCCTTGAGAAATATCACATTCAACATTACTTCTCTACTCCTTATTATCCTCAATCTAATGGAAAAGTTGAAGATTCTAATAAGGTAATTGAGCAAATCCTTCATAATTTTTTTAGTAAACATGGGAAGGATGCGTACACTCAATTGTCTTATGCTTTATGGGCTCATCGAACAAGTACTCACATAGCCACAGGTACGACTCCAGATAACCTAGTTTATGGTGTTAATGCAATGATGCCTTAACATTAAGAATCACTAATAGATTGGTACCTCTCTATGTGAGCCCTGCATAAGACCAAGCTATCATCTCACTCTATCAAAATAGAATGGCATGATGATGTACTCATGGCAATGTCTGCCCATCTCTAGCCATATATACATCCATCTATACAACCTCCATATGATGTCCTCAAGCTATTGGCGATCTATCACAACTATATAGTACAACAAGTCTCCTCTTTGCCATGTACCACAACAAGAATTAGTAAATCCTAATGGATCGCTATGTGAGATGTCTAAAAAAAATCCCACCGGCTTGGTACACAATATATGCTCAAACATCCAAACCTGTAGTAATTTACACATGCTCAAACTCTTCCACTTGCCATAGAAGTATCTACTAAGGTGATAGTAGAGGTGTGCAAGCATACTATGTCACCATGCGAAGATTTTATGCTCCTCCTCTAGGCTTCAAATCATATGAGTGAGGCCTACCCAAAAGATTATGCCCCATGCAACAAGAGTAGACTAATGTGATTGTCACTACCATGATGATATCTCTCCTCTCTCTAGGTATGCCTCAATCGGGACAAAATATCTGATCCTCCCTCACTGGCGCATCAACATGGTCTCCATCAAATCTCACTATCTTCTTGTATACATGAAGCCTCATGATTCAATTTACATCCTCCAATGTAACCATCATCTCATGTCGGAAGATGGAAGGTAGACTAGGTATTCGCATCCCATCGCTCCATGAGTGTCATTGGTATGACATCATTATACTACATGACAGGCATACAGTATTCACAACACTAGCTCATCTCTCTTAGGAGACCTAAATCCCCAGCTAACATATCTTGCATCTTCCCTTGTAAGTGGGTGATAATGCAACCATCTACATGTTCTCGCATCTTTGGAGGTGCCTACATTCACACAATGACATATTGAATCATCATCCTTCTCAAATCATCTCTTTTTATAATCTTTAAGTGTTATGTGGCCCTTCCTAGGACTCTAGCACCTAGGAAGGACCATAGTGCCCAGATAGGACTATGGTGCCTATTTGAGATTCTAGTGCCCTAGGGGAATTCTAATGCCTAGCTAGGACTATGGCACCTAGATAGGACTGAGGTGCCCCCAAAGACCATAAGGCCTAGGTTAGTGGTTCCCACTCTGCCCTAGGGTTTGTAGAGCAGTTCAAAAAGATAAGAATGCAAAGCAAGGCAAGTTCAAAGGCCTACCTCATGAGTCTAAACTCCATCTTTGATGGGTTGCCTCATGATATCGATCTTTGTCGAATTCAGTGGTCGTCTTTGTGGAATCTTCATGGATGCCTTTGCACAAATCAACAAAATCTGAATAAGACAAGGAATAGTAATTTTGTTACTATTTAGAAATTAAATTTCCTAAAAAACCCTAATTTTTCTTTCTTTACCTAGTTTATTACGTCTTTCATATCTCGAGATAGACAACTTCCATTTTCACACTATTTACTACACCGAGATCATGATTCAGATCTTTATTGTTCCAAATTCTTTATTAGTGGTTATGGATTATCCTTGACCCTCATTTGTTGCATTTGTCATTGCACATTGATAACAATTCAACATGGTTAACATGATACCCTGTTTAATTATGCAAGCAAGAGGAATAGTTTGAAAGTTGTGGGCAGGGAGATCGACCGAGGAAGTCTGTGACTCAATTCGCTAGTAGTTTTCAAGGTGTGCTACATGCTAAATAGGAAGGGGAAGGGACAATAGTTTGCCAGTGATGAGACACAACCATCTGCCATGAAAGGGGTTCGAAGACTTTGTCATTTGTAGATACTAGGGTTTTGTCAAATTCCACCATTGGTTTGGTGCGGTTGTGTTCATTGAGTAGAGGCAAACTGGTGAGGCTCCAAGGTCATGACAAGGGAGATGGCCATTTGATGGTGGGTTCATTCCTGTTGTAAATGCTATCTGTGTTAATCTGAAAGTGGAGATAAGAGGAAATAGATCAGAATGTTTTTGTTTTTTCCACACAAGGTGTGATATATCAGTTTAGGGGTTTTTGGCCTAGCCTCCCTCAACTGCATACTTGGATCTTAGAACAATGGGAGACTCTTATTACTGGTAAATTTCATATTTTACCCATGGCTAAGGGGTTTTTTATTGCAAAGTTTGATAACACTTAAGATAGAAATAAAATCTTATGCGATCAT
Source organism: Cryptomeria japonica (assembly GCF_030272615.1). NCBI lineage: Eukaryota > Viridiplantae > Streptophyta > Pinopsida > Cupressales > Cupressaceae > Cryptomeria > Cryptomeria japonica. The sequence continues at coordinate 828,439,118 of NC_081411.1, forward strand.
TATTTTAGCTAGGAGGACAAATTTTTATTGATGATTAAGCCCCAACACTCTGATTTCAACCCTTCTTCTGAAATGTTTAACATGATACCGATTTGGGTTTGGCTTCCTAATCTCCCCCTTCATTTATGGGTTGATCCTCTTTTAAAGGAAGTTGGTGATGCTATTGGAGATTTTTTGTTGGTAAATGATGAATCATCTGATATTTTTCACTCCACCTTTCCTCACATTTTGGTTGAAATGGTTGTTTCAAAAGGGCTTCCTGTTGAGATACTACTCAAATATTCTAAGGGTTGTTGGGTTCAATATTTGGACTATGAAGGGATTCCCTTCTGGTGTAGAAGATGTTTTAAAACAAGTCATGCGATTGCTCAATGTGGATTTGAGAAAAAGGCAATGATGACAACATGGTGGAAAGGTGCTTCTCAATAACATTATACAGTTGAGAAGAAATCTAGGCAACATATGAGTTTTTTTTAGGTGGTTGTGATGGACTCACAGGGTCTTGGGGCATCCTCTCTAAGTGTCACAAATGGTGGGGTTGTTGAAGCTATGCAAGATAATCATGTTGAAACCCCTAAAGAGAATGTTTTGTGATAGCATTTTGGCTATCAAATATGGTGGCTTTTTTGACAATGCCATGCCTGTAGGGAGGAAAACTGACGATATCTATGAGATAGTGGAGACTCTTTCTGTAGGCATTCATTCTCAGGATAATGGTGGTCTTTCATTGGCTTGGGATGTTATGGCAACACAAGTGGAAGAGGGTTGGATTTCTGTTAAGGGTAAGAAAGCTAAGTTCTCTAAGCCCTCTTTTGACATGACTCTTTGATCCCACAAGAGTAGATCTAAATGTAAATCCTGATGGTTCTTGGTTGGGGGTTGGCTTTAGGCTGTCTGTTGGCTGTTCTTTTTGTAGCTTTAGTTTTTGGTTGTGGGAGCCTATTTTTAAAACCAATGTATATGGCTATGGTAGTCAAAATTACCCATGGTTGTCTAGTGCTTTCATGTTCCTTTTCTTAGGATAACTTTATGATTGAGGGTTCCAGATCAATTCAAAATTTGATTGTAAAGGGTTTTGGGTCCCTTCAAAACCTATTTTTGCCTTACTAAAAAACATGATACCCTATTTATCCATCCCTAATAGAAAGCATAAATAGAGGGGCATGTAGCTACCCTCAAATTTCATTCTCGATAGTAAGATCTAAGTAATTTCTCATTTTTACTAATGAAGTGGTTTTGCAAAAATGTGATTCCTAACATTTCATTGCAGGTATGGATACATTGGGGGCTTCATTCCACAGTTTTCGAAATATCCTTTTTCAGTATTTACTTTTTGTCTTTTAGCTTGAATATACACAGTGTCAAATGACCACTAAATGGGGGGCTAAATGTACCATTGTAAATTATACACCTTTGTTAGGGTGTCTAATTCCACACTTGCTTAGAACCCATTTTAGTATGTCTCATTATAGAATACATTATAGGACTTCATTATGCATTTATTTATTAAATGTGAGTCCTTCCTCAATCTCAATATCAATAAAACATTGCATGGGCACGTAAATTATAGGTGCACCCTTTAATTCACTCATCTTCTCATTCATCACCTAATTAGGCCCCTTTTTAACATGTGTAGCTCTCCATATTTGATCCAGATCTCAAAACCCAATTTACATTCAATCCTAGCCTCTTCTTCGCATTTCAAATCTCTAGTTTAAATTTGGGACTGTATTCAAGGGAGAAAGGCACCTAAGGCACCCCAATCCTCGATTTTTTGGCTCAAATTTGAGCCACATAATGGTCAGCTAGATTGAGTGGGAAATATTTTCTCATGTCCTCCTTATTTTTCACCTTGAATGCTTAGTGAGGTATAAAAGAAAGTTATCTCATCTCATTTTGGAGAGAAAGAAATTGTGCAAGACTTAGCTCTACAATTGGACAAATTCCTATGAGTTTAAGATCTGCAAATCAAAGGAAGAATCAACAAACATCAAGATTTCAATCTATTTTTCATCATCAACATGGAAGCTTCAAGAAATATTGGAGGATAATAGGGAATTACTAACTAATGATTGGCTAGTACTTCTCCCTTTAGGTGTGGTGTAATTTCATGTTATTCTCATGTTTCTACCTATAAGCTTCAAGATATAAGTTATGTGATTTAGGAAATTTCATTTCAATATCATTTAAAGTTTTTCTCTAACACACTTGGGCAGATCTCTAGTTTACTTTTATGCATTTTAGCTAATAACAATCTTATTTACACTTAAGATTCAAGAGCGCACACAATTCCAATTTTCAATATTGGCTATTTGTTAAGGTAGAAATCACCAAAATAGGGGGTTGACCAAGACAAACCCCTATATAGATACACACACACCCTATTTTTATCTTGCAGATTCAAACTCAATTCTGGTAGAAGAATCTGACTTTTGACACTATCACAAGCTCAGGTTTCAAGTTTCAAGCAAAATCATGGGGAGCTAGTCGCCCAAGGCATCTGAGTTAGTGTTTCAAGGCACCATGGGCACCATTGTCCCTCCATAAACATTTAAAATTTTACCTAGGAGCAGACCCTCAAAAAACCTAGATCTAGATGCTTAGTCAATTCTGCAGTCTTGGGAACTAGTTGCCTAGATTGGCTTAATCCCTACAAAAATAGCTCAGATTTGGTCTATAGGTGCACTATCATATTCTTTCTTTATTTTCATATTTCATTTATAGTTTGTAGAAATTAGTTATAGTCATTTTCATATTAAAGTTTAGAAATCCTAGCCTTTCGTATTGTTCCAATTTTCATCTTTAAGCAACAAAGGAAAAGAAACCCTAAGAACATAGATATTGAATTGACTCTCTTGAAAAATGGGTTAGTTAATCATATTTTCTTCTTGGTGATTTTGTATTCTAATGTGATTGGAAAATGGGATTCTCCACCTATTTTGGCCTATCATATTTCCTTCTTTAAAAAGCATTTGAAAGACAACTAACCTTTATACTTACCAAAACCTCTCTATAATTGTTAGAATATTTAATCTTTACTTAGCTTAGGTTTATTTGTATTTAGTTTAGGATATTTCTTTGGAATTCCTACATGTAATTTTTCCTCTAGTACATGTGTGAGGATAGGTCATTTCTTTTATTTTCCTTTATTAAGGAATATTAGATTTCCTCTATAAGAGGATGTGGACACATGGCACACACATTTTATGAATGGTGGCATTCATAGATTTGGGAGTTACTTTGTAACTCCTCTCCTCATATCTATTTAAGACATGTCTCCTCTCTCTTTTCTTCTTAATGAAATTATTGTAAAGAGCCTCTCTCTCTCTCTCTCTCTCTCTCTCTCTCTCTCTCTCACACACACACACACACACACACACACATTTTATGCATTGCCTCATTCATAATATCACAAGGGGTTTTTCTTTGCCTTTCCCCTTTCAAAAGTTCTTGTGCCTCCTTCTTCACATTTGGGTGATTGCTCCAAGGTTTTTGCATTTCTCTTGGTAACATTTACTTCATCAATAAACTTTCTTGGATTTTATTATTCTTTCCTTGCTTTTGTATTTCCTTTCATGGTATTAGAGCAGGTTTCTAATCCTTGTTTTAAGTTGACATTGATGAAGGTTACCATTTTGTGGAGTTCACCTTGTTGGAGGCATTCTTGAGAGGAGAAGAAGTTCTTTTTCTAATATTTTCTATTGTGCAGGTTTTGGTTTCAGATTTTAATTTTTTTTTTCAAACTTGTTAACAAGTTTGCCTGTAGGTTTAATCTTCTATTCTAGTTTTTTTTAATTAAAAAAAAAGGGCTTTGGAAGGCTTGCCGCCAAAGTTTCTTCTTTCTAGTTTAAATTTGTGTCTTTGGAAGGCTTGCCGCCAAAGTTTCTGGTTTTTTTAGTGTGAATAGTTTGGAAGGTTTACCGCCAAACTCAGCCTTCTTAATCTGTTTGGTCGGCTTGCCGCCAAATCTGATTTATTATTACATTGCATCTCTGATTTGTTTACAGGTTTTAACATTTATTGTGTCTGCGGGATTTTGTTAAAAAAAAAATTCATATTGATCTCTGTATTATAACTATCTCTGTTTTTACTATTATTTTCTCTAGTTTTGTGTATTGCCAGTTTTTTATTCCAGAAGTTTAATATTCTATAATTTCTGCTTGCTCTATCTAAATCATTCTGAGTTTAACATCTTTTGTATTGTCTGGTTTTTTATTCCAGTATTTTGTATTGCAGATTTTTGTTAACAAATATTTAATATTGTTTTGTATTTCTTTTTCTAACCTTTCCTATAGGTTTTGTAATAAGGCTCTTATATTTAATCTTACATCTTTTTATTTAAAACTGTTTAAAATAATTATGTCTAAATCAAAATAAAACTTATTACAATATAAATTTGAAATTGTAATCTTTCTCTTGTCTTTGTATATTATACTCTAAATCGTATTCAAATCCAATTCAACTAAAAGTTTTTTAAATTCTCAGATTTCTCACTAAATTCATATTAATTCTCAAAACAGAAGCATTTTTTTATAAAATCAAATCTTTGTATCATTCTCTGTTTGTTGTGTTATAAAAAACAAAAAAAATGTTTTTTTTTTCTCTTTAAAACATCTTTGCCCAATCTGCATTATCGTCTTTGTTATTTACCTGTAGTTTGCACTTCCTGCGTTCCTGTAACGTTCTCCTCCTACCTCTGTTTGTAATGTATTTCTTTATGCAAATAACCTGCCTCTGAAAGTAACGTATTTCTTTCTCTAATAAGTGTTTGACTTAGTTTGGCTTTTTCAAATATTCTTTAAATATTTTACTTTATTTTAAAAAGGTAATTTAATATTATATTAATTTTCATTTCATAAAGTTCTTAATTTATAATCGTTGTTTTTTAATAAAGTTTCTTTTTATATATAAAGAAGTTTCAAAATTTAAAGAGTTCAAAAGTAAAAAGTTTATGATTTTTTAAAAAAAGTTTTTATTATTATATAAAGTATTTTAATTAAGTGTTTAAATATAAATAGTTTTATTTTTTAATTGTTTAATTTCAAAATAAAGTTTATTAAAAAAAAAAATTTAGAACTTTAAATTTGTTATTAAAAATTTGAAAATAATATTCTTTTATAAAAGAAATTAAATTTTTTTTGTTATTGTTAAAAGTTATTATTCAAATTTGGTTAATTTTAATCATAGAATTTATTTTTTTATTTTTTAATCAAAGGGGATATTTTTTACTCATCATTATTTTGCTATCATGTCTACATTAATTCCGGAAATTAAATTAAATAGTTCCAATTATCATTCATGGAAAACACATATCTCGTTTATTTTTCGTTTCAAACACCTTTTGATAAAACCTTTGAGCCCACTACAACTGCTCCTCAAACCGACCAAGATAGATGGAAGGCTCAAAATGAGGAAGCACTTGGTTTAATGGTATTTAAATGGTTCCTGATTTGTATGTTTTAATTGGAAATTGTACAAAAGCGTATGAAGCTTGGGAAATTTTAAAAACAACTTATGATAGCTCAAATGAATCCCGAAAAATTCAGCTTCAAGATCAACTTGATGATCTCAGGTATACAGATTTTAAAACCATGGATGAATTCTTATTAAAGTTTGATTCTGTTAATAGTCAATTAACTGGTTTAGGAGTTACTCTAGCTGATTTACGTTTAATTCATCTTATTCTTAAAAAATGTCTTCCTCATCAATTTCAGCAATTTATTACGAATATTCATGCTCAACTTGCTATTCCTAGCTTAGCTACTCAATTAACTTATGATATTTTTCGTAATTTATTGCGTCAAGAGGAAGCTAAATTAATTCAATTTGGTACTCTTAAAAGTAGTGAACATGCTTTTATGTCTAAAAATCAAAATCATAATAATAATTTTAGATCCAATAATAATAATAATCATAATCATAATAATAATCACAAATCTTCTAATTATCAATCTCATTCTAAATCCTATCATAACAATTCTCATAATAATAATCATGATAATACGTACAATAATCAAAGGAATAATTCTCAAACAAGACCCCATTGCACATATTGTGGGAAAGATGGACATATTACTAATAATTGTTTTAAGAAGCAAAATGGTAAAAAGCCCATGAACCAAAATAATCAAAATAATCAACAACATAAACCTCATTATAAGAAAGGTAATAACTAGTATACCTATATTTAAAAAATTTAGGTAAAATACGCCGAAAGATATCTTATCAAGAAGAATTTATCACCTTAAGATTAACTCTAATTAATCTCTAGTTAAAATCTAACCCTAACCTTGATTTCACTCTAATCATATTTTAAACTAACATTGACCTTGACCCTAATCCTAATTAAATTTATAATCTTAAATATAATTAAAATCTCATATTTTAACTCTTAGTAAACCCCAACCCAAATTGAAAACTAACCTTAAACTTACCTAATTAAACCCTAAGCCTAACTTAATAATTTTCCCTAATTGGTCTCTAAACTTACCTTAATCATAACCCTAATTAAACTTAAATCCTAATCCTAACTAAACCCTAACCCTAATGATAATGAAACTATAATCATAATTTAACCCTAACTCAAAGATTCCTCCTATAACTCTTAACCTCAAATTTAACTTTAATTAAACCCTATCCCAAACCTTAACCATAATTCAATTCTAATCCTAATCATATCTCTAATTCTTTTTCTAACCCTAGCCCCAAATCCAATTCTAACTTTAACCATAATCATAACTCAATAGATAATATTAACCTTATACCTAACTCTAATTAAACCCTGATCATAATTCTAATTGAATGTTGACTCTACTTTAACTCCAACCCTAACCATAACCTTAACCCTTATTTAACCCTAACCCTAACCTAATCTTTAACCTTACCTTATTTGAATTCTAACCATAATTTAATCATAACCCTAGAAATGGAATATTTATATTCTAACATAAATTGAACCTTAATCTTAAATTTAATTAAACCTCAGTGTTTAAGCCTTTACTAAACCCTAACCCAAATTGCAAACTAACCTTAACCCAACCTTAACCCTAGCTCAATACTTTCCCCTAATTTAATTGTAACTTAACCTTAACCCTAATTGATCATATAACTCTAATTGAATCCTAATCTTAACCCTAACCATATGTGAATTATAATTATAATTTAACCCTAACTCTAAGATTTCTCCTATAACTCTACTTTAACCCTAACCCGAATTAGTAACCATAACTGCACCCCAAAATAGCGCTAGGCAAATTGAACATTAACCTCAACTTTAACCCTAATTGAACTGTAACCCTAATTTTAACTATAATTTAATCCTAAACCCTATCACTAATTCTAATTCTACCTATAATCTGACCCTAACTGTAACCCTAATCCTAATCCTAATTGAATGTTTCTCATTTGCCTTTCTTATATTAATTAAAAACTATATTTATTAATGTTCAATTACCTCCAAAACTATATTTTAAAATGTATTACCTCCAAAACTATATTTATTAATGTTCAATTTCTCATTTGCCTTTCTTATATTAATTAAAAACTATATTTATTAATGTTCAATTACCTCCAAAATTGACATTTCCCTTTGTTTAACACATCCATTTTAATTTTAAAATGTATTACTTTCTTCACATTTAACATTGTATTCATTTAGAAGGTTTATTATGGATAAGAATTTTATATAGGTTTAATGGAAACATTAAAATAATTAAAATCAGGATTAATTTTGGAATGTACTAATTTTTTTTATGTTTTACATTATGTTCATTTTCATAACATTGTTATGATAATAATTCTATATAGGTTTAGTGGAAAGAATGAAAAAATCAAAATAAGAATTAATTTTAGAATATACTAATTTCATCACATTTTATTGTGTTTATTCTTCAAATTGATAGTTTCCTTTGTTTAACATATCCATATTAATTTTATACATTATGCTCATTTTAGTAAGTTTTTTGTTGATAAGAATTCTATATAGGTTTAATCCAAACAATGAAAAAATAAAAATAGGAATTAATCTTGTAATGTACTAATTTCATCTTATGTTTTTTTTGTGTTTATTTTAGTAGGTTTATTGTTGATAGATTTTTGTATAGATTTAATCAAACCAAGTTTCCATAAATTATGTTTTTTGTGAAGAATAATTTTATAAAAGTTTAAGTAAAACATAGGAAAAAAATAGAATGAGGATTTCAAGAGTTTTTAGAGATTAGAGTTTTTCCAAAGCAAATTTCAGATGAATTTTTAACCCTAATCATAATTGCACCCCAAATTAACTCTAAACAAATTGAACACTAATTGACCTATAAGCCCCACTTTAACCATTATTTAATCCTTAACCCTATCTCTAATTTTAATTTTAACCCTAACTCTAATTTTAATTCTAACCCTAACCCTAATTTTAATTTTATCTCTAAGCATAATATAACCCTACCCATAATTCTATTTATTGCACTAACTATAACCCTAATTGAATATGAACTTTAAGTCTAACCCCAATTAAATCCTAATCCTAATCTTCATCGAATGTTGTTCATTTACCTTTCTTCTATGGTTTGTTACTAAATTTATTAATGTTCAATTACCTTGAAAATTGATATTTTCCTTTGTGGAACACATCCATATTAATTTTAGAATGTATTAATTTCTTCACATTTTACATTGTGGTCATTTAGAAGGTTTATTGTGGATAAGAATTCTATATTGGTTTAATGAAAACATTAAAATAATTAAATGAGGACTAATTCTAGAATCTACTAATTTTTTTTATGTTTTACATATTATTCATTTTAGTAAGTTTGTTGTTGATAAGAATTCTATATAGGTTTAATCAAAACAATGAAAAAAATAAAAATAAGAATTAATTTTAGAATGCACTAATTTCAACTTATATTTTATTGTGCTTATTTTAGCAGGTTTTCTACTGATATCCTAAAATTAGAATTATATATAGATTTAATGCAAACAATCAAATCTGTTTTATTGTCTTTAGTTTAGCAAGTTTTTTGTCAATAAGATTTTTATATAGGTTTAATCAAAACACTAAAACAGTCAAGAGGAGGATTAATTTAGAATGTATTAATTTATTCCTTTTACATTTAGAATGTATTAATTTACTCACCGTTTGCATTGTTCATTTTAATAGGTTTGTTGTGAAGAAGAATGGTTGTAAACCCAAATGCCCACAGTACATGGAACCTGTATTTGGCAGGTTGCAAGCTATTGAATCCTCCAGCTTATGCATCCAAAAACAAATCAATGGTAGACTAGAGAGAAGGAAATTTTGCAGAACTAAAATGGATCTTATCTCAGAAAATGTATCTCTGCAAAAGCATTCGAATGATTGTATCTTCTTCCACCTCTCAATAGTTACTAAAACTAGTTGTAGGTCCACAACTGTCTTTCCATTTGGCAGTGATAGAGGCTGTACAATTGTTCTATTTCAGAATGCTACATTCACTCTATTGTTGGACAAAGGCCCTGGCCATACTTGATCAAATTGACACAGATTAAACACATAAAATCTGAGAGATATCTCATATTATGTAAGCACATATATATAACCATACACTTAAATAATAAAAACTTTTTTTAATCCATGGAGCTGACAAAGCGTCCATTTTTCTACAGAGCTACGACTACAATTTCGAAAAAAATATAAGATTGAAATACAACAATGGTACCTATGTGCGATGTGTTTCTGATGTGTAAGAGTTGGCAGAAGATTATGCTTCCCTTGGCATGTTACCAGGGGAATGTGGAAACCTGCAAAACAAAACCTCATCAACAATCCTTCAATTAAAAGGCTTATAGAAGTATTAACACCAACTTTTAAATGCATGCATGACCTGCTAATTTTAAATGCATGCATGACCTGCTAATTCTTCCAATCCCTTGCACATAATGAATGGATGAGATTCTTGCTCGAGAAGACAATGGGTGATTATTTGCATGTTATTGCTATCCTGAAGAAATGGAGATTTTTTCTTGCAGAGAATATCAATTTGCAGCTCTTGAAATTGAGATGTCATGCCCATATATAAGGTTATTGTTTCCTCCATTAGATGCCTGATCTCATTTATTGTTTGCAAGTCGCCACTCTTCCCCTACCCTTCTTGGCATTAGATTCTATTTAGGGCAACATATGTTCGATTTGCTCATTCCACATGGTACTCCATGTCATAACGGTTTTGTAAGAGTAAATGGTTTTGCAATTCTTTATTCATCGCTAGGTTCTACCAAACATCCAAACGTTTCATGATTTTGCCAAATGGAGTACTACCTTGCCGCCACTGCCAACTATCTTGTTAGGTTTTGGAAGACCTGCATGCAAACGTCAAAATTTTTTTAAAGTGAAATTTTGTTGACGGACAGCATCGATGCCATTGTAGATTGCCTCTCGATGAAAATAATAGTAATTCATCTCGTCATGCATTTACATGTACTTATAATGTTTCTCAACCACTTGAGTGGATTATTGATTCTGCTGCATCTCAACATTTTACCTCTCATAAAGAATGTTTTGAATCTTTGCATCCTAATACTTCTAATATCCCTGTTCAATTAGCTAATAATCATAGTTGCAAAGTTGAAGCTATTGGTGATGTGAATGTTCCTAATGGGAAATTACATGATGTTCTTTATGTTCCTGAATTAAAATCAAATTTGATTTCAGTTCCTAAACTTTGTCAAGATTATAAGATTAAATTTTATAGGGGCATATGTTATATCATTGATCCAAACACTAATCATGTTATTGCTACTGCTAAAATGGATAGTGATAACTTATTCAAGTTCTATGAATTTGCTCCTCCAAAGTATTCTTTGCTTACTACTGTTGATTTTACTATATGGCATGAAAGACTTGGCCATCTCAATTATGATTATATTTCATTGATGCAAAAAGCAAATATGGTTGATGGATTGCCTAGTATTGTTCCTTCTCAAATTGTTTGCAATGGTTGCATGAATGGTGAGATGCATAGGGAACCCTTTCCTCATGGTCAATCTTGGAGGGCATATACTAAATTGCATTTAGTTCATAGTGATCTCTTGGGTCCCATGGAGAATCCCTCCATCCAAGGTTCAAGGTATGCACTTACCTTTGTTGATGATTTTTCAAGGAGAACATGGATATATTTCCTTCATAGTAAGGATCAAGTGCTTGATGTGTTTACTGAATTTCATATGTTTGTAGAAAGGCAATCTGGTTCTAAAATTAAGATTCTTCATACTGACAATGGAAGAGAATATGTCAATAATGCATTTAATGCTTATTTAAAATCTTTTGGAATTAAACATGAGCTTACCATTCCTTATACACCACAACAAAATGGTGTGGCAGAACGGAAGCATAGGACAATTGTTGAAATGACTAGATGTTTATTGCATGCAAAAAATATGGATTACAAGTTTTGGGTTGAAGCTATGGCTTGTGCCACTTATTTAATTAATAGAACACCTATCAAAGCCTTAAAGGATAAAACTCCTGAAGAAGCTTGGTCTGGTAGAAAGCCCAATTTGCAGAATTTAAGAATTTTTGGTTCCGTAGCTTATGTTCACAAACCTAAGGAGAAAAGGAAAAAATTAGATGCTAAATCTTCTCCTTTTATTTTTGTTGGTTATGATGAAAATACAAAAGGTTATAGAGTTTACAATCCTATTACTAACAAGGTAAAAGTTGCAAGAGATGTTTGTATTGCAGAAAAAGGCATTCATGATTGTTCTAAAGTGGAGGATGACGAACTTTCTCAAAGCAAAGTTGTGCTTGTGGAGGACCAACCTCCTTCTCTTAACCCTACTACCAATGCATCTCTTTCTATTCCTTCTAGTGATAGTGATGATGATAATAATAACTCTACTCCTCATGACTCTTCTTCTAGTGATGAATCCATTACTTCTAAAAGAAGACCTAAATGGTTTAAATCTTTAATTCAAGATAGTGATGAATACTTAGCTAGAATGGATAGACTTCAAGCTAGAAGAGTTAATTATTGTAATTATTCTTTAATGACTACTATTATGAATTCTAATGATCCTAAAATATTTGATCAAGCTAAAAATCAACCACATTGGCAAAAAGCAATGAAGGAAGAATATGATACTCTAATTTCTAACCAAACTTGGGATTTAGTTCCCTTGCCTCATGGTAAAAATCTTGTTTCTTGCAAGTGGCTTTATAAAACTAAATTGAATGCTAATAATCAAGTTAGTAAATTTAAAGCTAGATTAGTTGCTAAAGGTTTTTCTCAAATTGAAGGCTTAGATTATACTGAAACTTTTGCTCCTGTTGCTAAAATGCCTACAATTAAACTTGTGCTTGCTTTAGCTTCTAGAATGAATTGGCCTATTCACCAAATGGATGTTAAAAGTGCTTTTCTTAATGGTGATTTACATGAGGAAATTTATATGTCTCAACCTCCTGGTTTTATTAAAGAAGGTAATGCACACTTAGTTTGTAAATTAAAGAAATCAATTTATGGATTAAAGCAATCTCCTAGGGAGTGGTATTCAAAGATTAATGCATTCTTTCTTTCTCAAGGCTTTATTAGAAGTAAAAATGATCCTAACTTGTATATTGAACATAGTGAAGATGATATTATCATTATTATCTTGTATGTAGATGATTTGATTCTTACTTCAAGTTCCAATACTTTGATTTCTGATATTAAGTTTCAACTTAATCAAAAATTTCAAATGACTGATTTAGGTCTTTTACATTATTTCTTAGGAATGCAAATTTGGCAAACCTCTAAAGGAATTTTCTTATCTCAAAGTAAATATGCTCAAGATCTCATAGATAAGTTTAAAATGAATGATGCTCATCATGTTTCAATTCCTATTGAATTAGGCACTAGTTAATGCTTGATATGCAAACTCCTCTTGTTGATCCTACTTTGTATAGACAATTAGTTGGAAGTTTGAATTATTTAACTCTTACTAGGCCAGATATTGCTTATAGTGTTGGTTTGGTTTCAAGATTCATGTCTAAACCTCAACAAACACACTTTAAAGTTGCTAAAAGAATTTTAAGATATATTAAAGGAACTATTAATGTAGGTTTGTTTTATGATGCAAATTCTGATTTTACTTTAAAAGGTTTTACTGATCCGATCTAGGTGGAGATCCCAATGATGGGAAATCTACTTGTGGTTATTGTTTTTTTGTTGGTTCTGGAGCAATTTCTTGGAATAGTAAAAAGCAACAATCTACCTCTCTTGGATCCACTGAAGCTGAGTACAAAGGATGCACTAATGCTTCAAAAGAAGTCTTGTGGCTTAGAAGACTACTTGAAGATTTGGGTCTACCTCAACACGAACCAACTCAATTGTATTGTGACAACCAAAGTGCCATTGCCTTGGATAAAAATCCAGTTTTCCATGCAAGGACAAAACACATTTCTCCACACCACTTTATTAGAGAACAAATTGAAGACAAGCAAGTTTCACTCCTCTATTGCAAGGGGGAAGACCAAGTTGCAGATATTTTGACCAAGCCACTTTGTAAAGAAAAGTTCCAATTTCATTGTAAAAATCTTGGCTTGCATCCCATTGAAGGGTTTGATGTAAACTCCCCAAGTAAAGCTTAAGGGGGGGTGTTAGAATATTTAATCTTTACTTAGCTTAGGTTTATTTGTATTTAGTTTACGATATTTCTTTGGAATTCATGTAATTTGTCCTCTAGTCCATGTGTGAGGACAAGTCATTTCTTTTATTTTCCTTTATTAAGGAATATTAGATTTCCTCCATAAGAGGATGTGGACACATGGCACACACATTTTATGAATGGTGGCATTCATATATTTGGGAGTTACTTTGTAACTCCTCTCCTCATCTCTATTTAAGAGATGTCTCCTCTTTCTTTTCTTCTTAATGAAATTATTGTAAAGAGCTTCTCTCTCTCTCTCTCTCTCTCTCTCTCTCTCTCTCTCTCTCTCTCTCTCTCTCTCTCTCTCTCTCTCTCTCTCTCTCTCTCTCTCTCTCTCTCTCTCTCTCTCTCTCTCTCTCTCTCTCTCTCACATTCATTTTAGGCATTGCCTCATTCATAATATCGCAAGGGGTTTTTCTTTGCTTTTCCCCTTTCAAAAGTTCTTGTGCCTCCTTCTTCACATTTGGGTGATTGCTCCAAGGTTTTTGAATTTCTCTTGGTAACATTTACTTCATCAATAAACTTTCTTGGATTTTATTATTCTTTCCTTGCTTTTGTATTTCCTTTCAATAATATTCTGACAAAGTTTTCTTCTTTTGGATCTAATTCATCATCAAAATTTAACCCACCTTCCTTCTTAGATGCCTTGTAGAGGAATCCTTCCTTGAGGATTTGTCATTGGCAAATCTCATATTAAAAGCAGTTAGAGATCTATGTAACTCATCCAAAGTTAAGTTGTTCATATTTTAGCTTCTTTTACAATCTGTAGACACCTAAAACTGCCACAACTAATTAAATGGATTTTATTCATTTAATCATCATTAATTCTTCCAATTAATTAAATTAAGATTTAATTAATATCCCTATTCTTCTAATCGCCTATTAATTAAATTAAGATTTAATTAATATACCCTTCTTCTATCTAAGCCATTTAATTAAATTCACATTTAATTAAATACCACCCCCCCTTCTATCCATTTTAACTAAATTCACATTTAATTAAAAATGTCAATTTATTCCCTTTCCCATTTTAATTAAATCTACATTTAATTAAAATCTCCTTTGCATCTAAATAAATCCAAATTTATTTGTAAATCCACCCCACTTGCAAAATCCTACAAATACAAATTGCATCCTCTTTTGGCTAAATTAAAACTTTTTAATTTACTAAAATCCCTATTTTCCCTCACCCACTTGCCAAATGCTACATTTCCCACTTGCCCTCCTAATTTCTTCTAGAATCCCTCTAATCCTCCATTAATTAACCTAATTCTCCTCATCATGTCCAATCCCTAAATTTGGGGAGTCACTTCCCCAAATTTGGAGAAAGTCTTCAAAATGCATTTAAAACCTTCTCCTTTCAACAAGGTAACTTGTTGAATACCCCCAAATTTGTAAGGCTCTTACAATTTTGTCCCCTAGACCACTAGTGGTTTTCCTCTTGGAGCAAGTTAGCCTCCAAAGTCTTCAAAAGGCATTTAATGCCTCTTACAAGCCCACACTCCTAACCCATGATGGTTGTCCACTTGACCATCCTTTATCCTTGCACAAGAGTTTACCTCTTGGACAATTGCCTTCTTCCTTGGATAAAAGCACTATCCAATGATGTCACCCCTTGAAGCTTTCCCTAATGCTCAATTAGTATCTAATTATTGTTTAGCATCTCTCAAGCCCTCTCAAGATGACATTTTTCAACTTGGGATTGGATTGAATCCCTCATATGGATTGATAACTTTCAATCCTAGCTCTTGTTGAGATTGCTCAATCTCAACCATCCATTTCTCTATTTTCTCTATTAATAGAGCCCATTTCCTCATTCTTAGGATCCAATTTTTTTATCCATTCACTTATATTGCATACAATCTATAGTCTAATTGTGTTGTGTAGGTTATCAAGGAGCTCAATCCCCATCACCAAGCATTTAGGCCATTTTAATTGCATTATAGCTTAGTTTGTTTATACATGTTAGAATATCTTGCTAACTTAATCCATATCATTTCCATAGAATTCTCATATCTCATCCTCATATTATCTTAATTAGTTAATTTAATCTTTCAATTTGGAACTCATTTCATATCTTCATCTTACATCTTGCATCTTTATCCATCATCTCATCTTAGCTAGGATCTTAGTTGTAGTCATTTTGATCCTAGAATCATCATTCCTAACTCTTTCTCTAGGTTTTCATCTTGAGGATCAAGTTCTCTTCCAAGTGAGGGTCACCTTGAATCTTAGATATCTTTAGAGATAGAGGAGTATGGGACGGGCTTAGCAATCTTGAGATTTCTTGGACTAACAACTAGTTTAGTTTGTATTTTTGTTCTCTTGATTTCACTAACGTAATGTCTCATGTGTGTGTGAGATTTGTATTTTCTTGTAGGTGCAGGCATCCCCCACATTTTAACCACACATTAATTGGCACCCACCATGGGGCCAAACCCCTAAAATCCACATTTTTCTAACAAATTTTCCACGGGATTCACACAAATTCGTATGAGTGTTTCTGTCCAGTTGTACGGGAACCTACCATTTGTCGTATGGGCCTGTGAAGAAACTCGTATGAGTTTATGATTAAAACAAAGAGTTGTTTTCTATTTAATTTTGTCTTTTGTCTCTTTTCTAAGCTCGTACGAGCTAGTATTTGAACTCGGACGAGTAAACTATTTTCTCGTACGAGAAAACTGTTTTGTCGTATGGGCCTGTAGGAATTGTCGTACGCGATAGTGAGAAACCTCGTACGAGTTTCTACTTTAACAAAGGAAAATTTGTAATAGAGATTTTAAAATAGGCTTGGAGAAGCCTCCCATGTGATTCTTGATTGTTCTAACTTATGTTTTCTTGTAGGTCTAATATTTGATACAAGGTTGAAGAAGTTAAAGTAGGATTTGAATCTAATTTTTCTAACTTTTGCAAGGTTGGATAAAATTAACTCATTTTCCTTTTAAGATAAAAAGAATCTCATTAAGTTTCGATTGGTGAAAGAATATCACATTTCAATTTGGGGGTTTTAAAAGAATCAAATTTGCAAGGTTAAAAAGAACAACAACTTCACATTTTCCTTCTTGCAAGTTAGGTTCACACTTCAAATTTTGGGGCTATAAAAAGAACAACAACAATCCACATTTCATTTTGCAAAGAGATTTCCATCTCAAAGCAACGTGCATTATTTTAAGTTGACTAGAATTTCATTTCCTAGATTAAACAAACAAATTGCTTTGTGGAACTAAAAAGAACACCATGCTTGTTGGAGCAACATCTCCAAATAGGTCTTACCCAATCATTTCTTTGAAAAGGATAAAAAGAACATTATTTTCCTTGTCTCGAAAGTGGTAGGTATATGCTCTCCCCTTAATTGGGTGACCAAAAAACCAAACCACTCTTTTATGCTTTCTTTGACTTCAAGAAATTAAATCCTTTAGAAGGCCTGCCCTCCCGAGTTTCCCTTAGGGCACCATTAAGGTCGATGAGAGGGGAACGACTTTATCACCAAGTGTTCCAACCCACTATAATCAAATGTGGAGGCTAACAAAAGTCCCCTCTAACGGTTTTGCTCAGTGATTAGCCTTCCCCCAGTATCTTTAAGATATGTAAAGCCTTTGTTCTAAAGGTTGGGAAGCCTCCCAAGGGATTTTATCATTGAAGACCAAACGAAAGCCTGATTACAAACCGTAGCAATAGAGACTTTGAGCCGAGTCAGTTGCCAAACATTGGCAATATCATAGTGCAAGAGTGGGGAAGAATCCGCCCCCAAGATCACTCACCCTATATCTCCCAAGATAACTATCCAATTGTGAAGCAATTCACTTTAGGTTAATTTCTAGAAAAAGGCAAAAAAAATGGGCGCCCTCTAGGGGGTGACAAGGCTGTTTGAGTTGACGAAGTATCAAGACTAGTGGGCTATGATATTGCCAATGACATTTGAATAAAGAGTCTATCTGATGTGTCTTTTGTTGTAAATCAAACCAGTGCAAACATCGGGGATTTGAAAACATCGTCACAAAAACATACACTCAATGTTTAGCATAGGGATAATCATTATCTTCATGTGTGCTATGTACTCTTGTCACAAATGCTAAAACATCTTGCAAAAATATCAATCAACCAAATAAAAAATCAGTTCAAACAAAGGAATCATAAAGTGGAGAAGATTTCCAAATCCAACAAAGCATCTATTGAGGTGGTTATCAACATTTCAGATATCTTTAGGCAGGACTTTCATCCAACAAGATTAGGGGAGTATCAAACCAAGTGATCAAGAGTTTATCATCCAACTATCTCAACGACAATAGTACCTAGCTAGGTATTCAAGTTAATAAAATCAAGTTTCCATATCGAGAGACTTTATCCATATCATTTGGCATGCTTTGTCATAGGGGCCTATCAAACAAACCCTCTATTCGACTTAGTAAGCTTGAGTATCTGAAACAAAGTATCCATCAAGTCAACAACATCAACCTATCCAAAATGAAACTTTGATCACTGATGTGACCATCCCTTGTCACTTGAAAAGAAGAAGCTTATTCAAAGGAAATGAGTCCTGGCCTAAATCAAGATCAAGATATCATGGCTCTCCATTCTAATCCCATTTTTTATCAAGATCCCACCTATCAAGATTCTTATGATGATACCCTAATATTTTGGTATTCCATCCATGATGGTCCCCTTTTATCTCAAGAGAAGAGTCCCATTCAACATCCACCTCCTAAGCAGGAGCATGATATCCCTTCCATCCCCTTCACTAATCTAATTCAAAATAAAGAGAAAAGCACAAACTCAAATGATCCTACTCCAAGTCAAGATCAAGATCAAGGAATCCATTCATCCTCCAAATCCATCTTAGATCCTTTCATTCTAAATTCACACTCTTCATCCTCCAAATCCATTTTAGGTCCTTTCATTCCAAAGTCAAACTCTTCATCCTCCAAATCCATTTTAGGTCCTTTCATTCCAAAGACAAACTCTTCATCCTCCAAATCTATCTTAGGTCCTTTCATTCCACAATCAAACTCTCCATCCCTTCCATCCATCTTGGGTTCTTACCTCCCTCCATCCACCAATCCATCACCTCAAATGATCCATAATAAAGATCAACAAAGGCACACATCTTTGAACTTCTTTCAACCATCTATCTAAACTTCTTTCCAAAACTATTATTTCATCATTTCCTTTATCTATTTTGGGTCCTTATGTCCCAAAATTCAATTTTCCTCCATCTCTTCATCACTTCTCGAGTTGTGTACCAACACTCATCTTGAATACATTTCCATCTATCCTCGCACAAATCTTCAAACATTCTATCTATTATCCAACACCTCTTTTCTATCCTTCCATCCCTTTCATTCAATCCTTTGCATAAATTTAAAATCCATGAGATAGGTGTTTGTGTCATTTTATCACATGCTTGTCTGTGCTCGAATCTCATGTTCAGTCCTTTTCCTATATATCTATTCATGAAACACTTCAGAATTCGAGGTTGTTCATCTTTAACATTTTCTTTTGGTTGGGATACACACTCAATCTAGAAAAGAACCACTTATCATATCTTGGTCCCGATATCTTTTGATTACTATATCTCATACACTTAATCAATTACTATAAATCATTGTGATCTCTTACTTGAAGACATGGCTACTGAAAAATCTAAAATCTTGCTTCAACGCCACTATAATTATCAAACCCACGTAAGTTTCATCACTTACAAGCCAATGTAAGAAAAATAAGAAGAGAAAAAGGCAATATCAAAAGCTCAAAAGCACGAGCAATAAAAGAAATATCAAGAAAAGAAAAAAATGCAATGAAATGCAATATCAAAATGTTTGGCTATGGGAACATGCAAATAACTCCATCGGGGTTATGGACGCCTCACTGGAAATGGAGAAATATTTGTGATATTACAACAATAACCTCGTCAGAGCTATGGACGCTTGCTGACAGCGAGGCTCTATCTAGGATGCTTTTGAAGTCAGGGTAACTCATGTAGCTAGCCAAGCTAGATTCTGAAGATTACAATGATCATATGAGCCAGAATGAACCCACTTGCACACACATGGGTAATCAAAGACTAAGTACCTTGATCCAGTTTGGGATTCTTCTTCCCTTTTGGGTCTACTTCCTAGTTGCTAGAAATGTTCGGTTGAATTTTTCTGAAGGTTCTCAATGTGGGTTGGGTCTCTATCTTTGAAAAGTTCAAGAATACTTATTCGGGTGGTGTTAGATGTTGTGACAATCTTACATATCACCTCTTTGTAAATGGAAACATCTATGCTTGGGGGAAAAGTTCAACCAATCTATTCTTCCTATCCATATCTCCCATTATCCTTCCTTCAATATCCATTACCCTATCTAAATTTGTCATTATCTACGATCTTGCTTCACTTTATCCATACCATCTATCCTATCTATTCATTGCTTCCATCATCCCTCACTATCTATGATATTATTTCTCCTATCCATATCCTATCTCCATCCATATCCCCTTTTTCATCCTTGATCTAGATCAAAACTAAGGACAAAAACATGATTTCAAAAAGCTCTTGACTTGTCTCCTCATAAGCTACCTTCATCTTTCTCCTATCCATTTCCACCTCAATGGTTCAGTCATCCATTCCTTATCTTTCTATACATTGGGGAAACCAAATACATCTTTCTTCTAATCCAAAAATTCTACAAAATCAAAAATGTCTAAAAACAACTAAAAATCGACCAAAAAATAAAATAAAAAATAAAAATTGAAAATCAAAGCATGAACGCATGGCCCATCCATCAATTCAACAACAGGAAAACTCTCGAAGTCTGCAATCAAACTGATCACATGTCTTGTTAATCAATTCATCACTTGAAATCTATCAACATCAACATGTCTTATACAAGGATAGGTACACTTGAAACCAGATAGATCAGTCTTATACGAGGTACTCACTCTTTGAAACCAAAAATTCCTATCAATCATCAAGTCTTGTTAATCAATCCATCTATCAACATCAACATAAATTCATCAACATTTTTTATACAGGGATAGGTACAGTCGAAACCAGACAGATTGGTCTTATACGGGGTACTCACTCTTTGAAACCAGACATTCTTATCAATCATCGAACAAATTAAAACAATGACATAGATCAGTATGACTGATGGATTTGGTTCTAGTTAGCCTTATCTTTATCAATTGATGGTAGTACATGTTTCATCTTTCAAAATCAACAAAATTCAAAAGTACAGTAAAAACAAAGGGTGAAAACTTGGCAAAAAGCACCACTTGAGAGAAAACAACTCTTCTATCTATTAATACTTGCATCCTATCTTTGATCCATTTGATCTAAACCAATAGCCATCGCAGAACGCTTATACACGCAGTATCAATCTTGGACATACTTAGCATAGTCATTGTCCTTTATTATCTGATCAGTTATCCGCATCATATCCCACCATGGCTTGGTGATCAATTGTACATATCCATATCGAGTATAATCTATAGTGGGGGCAGGTTTTGTGACCTCGCTAGGGGCATTTCATCTTTGGGTTTCAACATTGGAACAAACACATAGCAAGACAATAAGGATCAGAACAACCAACAAATGACAACAACAGTGCAAGAAGACTAGATAACATGGAATTAAATTGACTGGAATTGAACAAAAAGATATATTTGCAAGATGTTTTACTTGACAAGAATACATTTCCAATAGCATGCATGCTTACTTATGGTGGTTAATTTTTGCTTATCATATCTCCTGAGCACCTCCGGGATGTCTTACGACTAGAGAAGCTAGGAAGGAATGTGATGTTTTATTTGTTTGCTATCTGTGAGTGAAGCCTTTTACTATGCAAATTTTTCCTACGAAGCAATTAGGTGGCATATCGCTAAGGACATTTTGGATTTGTATGGGACAAAGGTTAAATCTTGTCTGTTAATGCAATCAACACTCAGGTCATCTTGGTTCAATTATACCTTGACGCTTGTGTCATCTTGCAATATCAAAACTCCTGTAAGTTATACTCAGGTCGTTATGGTTCAATTATACCATGATGCTTGTATCAACTTTCAACAAATCAAGGCCCGATGATGAAAACAAAGGAAGCACTGGCACTTTGATCACAACAGATGGCAACATTGAGAACGAATGCATATTAAGCTTTACATTAGCTGCACATCATTAGAATCTTAATCTTGCATTAGGTTGCATACCATTTTAGTCTTGCATTAGTATCACTTCATTATCATTATCATCGTCATGTCATTCTAATATCTCACATCATACATCTCATTTTCAAGATGCATCTCATCATCATCATCTATTCACATTCATAATTGCATCCATCACATGCAGATCTATCACATCATCATGGAATCTTTCTTCACTTTCATATCTTCATCATTCTTCCAACTATCATCTATCATGGCTTATACAGGATGTATCTTTCCTAAAACCAGATGTTTTGATCATGTCTTATACAGGATGTATCGTTCTTAAAACCAGACACTTTGATCATCTTTGTCTTATACAGGAGGTGTCATCCCTGAAACCGGACTTGATCTCAATCTTATCAATTCTATCAATCCATTGCATCTGATTCATTCTATCATGTCTTATATAGGATGTATCTTTCCTAAAACCAGACATTTTAATCATGTCTTATACAAGATATATCGGTCCTGAAACTAGATGCTTTGATCATCTTTATCTTATACAGGAGGTGTCATTCCTGAAACCAGACTTGATCTCAATCTTATCAATTCTTATCAATCTTATCAATCATATTGTTATCCCCATCCATGAGCATATCATATCAACAACATGTAGAATGCTAGATCGCATTATCCACAACACAAAAAACCACAAAACATGTTAGAAATATCAGCATTCATCAAATCTAACCATCATCTGCATATAACCTTCTAAACATATAGTATCATTACAAACATCATATAAGCATGTAAATCATAAAAAAATTAAAAAACACACACATCACATCATCTGCAAAAGTCATATAGATTAAAAGCATATCATATAGCTCATCAAAATCAAAATCACTATATCCATATCATATCATCATGCACATGTGTGACCACATGTCAATCCAAAGGAAAATTAATGATACAAGTTATAACCAATCGTTAGTCAGAACAAATAAATGTCCAAAATCCCTAGATATCAAGTTCCATATCGAAATCAATCAATCCAAGTTCCATATCGAAATCAATCAATCCAAGTTCCATATCGAAATCAATCAATCCAAGTTCCATATCGAAAATCAATCAATCCAAGCTCCATATCGAAATCAATCAATCCAAGTTCCATATCGAAAATCAATCAATCAGGACCCATATCGAATCAGGACCCATATCGAATCAAGACCCATATCGAATCATAACCCATATCGAATCAAGACCCATATCGAATCAGGACCCATATTGAATCAAGACCCATATCGAATCAAGACCCATATCAACCTTTGGAACATATCTACAATCGGGATTCATACCAACATGACCTCGGTGGACGTGTCGAGCATGTACACACTATGCCCACATTAGTCTTCCTCATTTCTTCAATATTCTTTTTAATAAAATTTATCGACAGATAAATATCAAAAATTTAACAATTCAAATCATCCAACTTTCAAAAATTGTACTACATCGCAACACTACCCTGAAAATCATAATTTTCTCAATTTATCTCCTGAGGGGGGCATATCAACATCAATTTCATATCAGTCTCATATCGACACCAACTTCATACCAACTTTTCATATCATGTCAATTCTTCATATTTGGGGCTTCATATCGACAATTCTGGCAACAACATTATATCAAAAAATCTTGATGACAAATTAAACATTTTCTTTGAATCAACATGTGGTCACACGTTAACTCAAAGAGGGGCAAAATGTAGACACCCAAAATTGGCACAACTAATTAAATTAATTTTATTCATTTATTCATCATTAATTCTTCCTATTAATTAAATTAAGATTTAACTAATATCCCTATTCTTGTAATTGCCTATTAATTAAATTAAGATTTAATTAATATACCCTTCTTCTATCTAAGCCATTTAATTAAATACAACCCCCCTTCTAGTCATTTTAATTAAATTCACATTTAATTAAAAATATCAATTTATTCCCTTTCCCATTTTAATTAAATCTACATTTAATTAAAATCTCCTTTGCATCTAAATAAATTAAAATCCTACAAATGCAAGTTGCATCCTCTTTTGGCTAAATTAAATCTTTTTAATTTACTAAAATTCCTATTTTCCCTCACCCACTTGCCAAATCCTACATTTCCCACTTGCCCTCCTAATTTCTTCTAGAATCCCTCTAATCCTCCATTAATTAACTTAATTTTCCTCATCATGTCCAATCCCTAAATTTGGGGAGTCACTTCCCCAAATTTGGAGAAAGTCTTCAAAATGCATTTAAGACCTTCTCCTTTCAACAAGGCAACTTGTTGAATACCCCCAAATTTGTAAGGCTCTTACAAATTTGCCCCCCAAACCACTAGTGGTTTTCCTCTTGGAGCAAGTTAGCCTCCAAATTCTTCAAAAGGAATTTAATGTCTCTTACAAGCCCACACCCCTAACCCATGATGGTTGTCCACTTGACCATCCTTTATCCTTGCACAAGAGTTTACCTCTTGGACAATAGCCTACTTCCTTGGATAAAAGCATTATCCAATGATGTCACCCCTTGAAGCATTCCCTAATGCTCAATTAGTATCTAATTCTTGCTAAGCATCTCTCAAGCCCTCTCAAGATGACATTTGTCAACTTGGGATTGGATTGAATTCCTCACAAGGATTGATAACTTTCAATCCTAGCCCTTGTTGAGATTGCTCAATCTCAACCATCCAATTCTCTATTTTCCCTATAAATAGAGCCCATTTCCTCATTCTCAGGATCCAAGTTTTTATGAATCCAAGTTTTTTATCCATTCACTTCTATTGCATCCAATCTATAATCTAATTGTGTTGTGCAGGTTATCAAGGAGCTCAATCCCCATCACCAAGCATTTAGGCCATTTTAATTGCATTATAGCTTAGTTTGTTTATACATGTTAGAATATCTTGCTAGCTTAGTCCATATCATTTATATAGCATTCTCATATCTCATCCTCATATTAGCTTAATTAGTTAATTTAATCTTTCAATTTGGAACTCATTTCATAGCTTCATCTTACATCTTGTATCTTTATCCATCATCTCATCTTAGCTAGGATCTTAGTTGTAGTCGTTTTGATCCTAGAATCGTCATTCATAACTCGTTCTCTAGGTTGTCATCTTGAAGATCAAGTGCTCTTCCATGTGAGGGCCACCTTGAATCTTGGAGATATTTAGAGATAGAGGAGCATGGGCTTAGCAATCTTGAGATTTCTTGGACTAACAACTAGATTAGTTTGCATTTTCAATCTCTTGATTTCACTAACATAATGACTCATGTGTGTGTGTGATTTTTGTTTTCTTGCAGGTGCAGGCATCCCCCATATTTTAACAACACAGAGTCAAATCTTGGCGATAGCTATCTAAGTATCTTCTTTACAATTACTGGTACTTTTAGCTCTTCATGAAGTCCTCTAATAGAATAAACTATCTCATCAACCTAGATAAAAAATGCAACTAATATGTTCATCGTCCTTCATCTTTAGACTTCCAAACTAAGCTCTACAAGTTTGATTTTTTTCTTCCATGACCTTCTCATCTCCTTCATTTATAGTATACCATTTCATATCCATCCAACATAGATTACCAAACCTCAAATCATAAAGCCATCAAATAGGATTCCATTCTTCCACTCTAAAAAACATAACTAGATCCATCAAACAGTGGAGTAGGTTAGCGGATAAACCTTGTTGAGAAATTGAGTATGCCATCTCTAATCTACCTCAAGCTATTAAGCTTTATCCAAGGAAATTTCACTCTAACACAAGTTAAAGGGCACACAATATACTAAGAAGTGGGGTGTGAATCAATATATCCATTTTCCACTCAAATTAATCATTAATTGACATTACTAACTTCTCCAAAAAATGATTAATAATCACCAACTACTTAACTCAAATTCTTTAATGATGCAACAATTAAACAACATAAACCGACACACATTCACATGATGAACACTAGATATACGTAGAAACCGAATATGGTAAAAACCACAATGGGAGTAGCTTCTCAGATCTATCCTCACAAAATAACAAATTACTTACAATAATATAGTAGGCACCAACCTACTGGGGACACCAATCCCTAATGTACTTGTGAGCACCAACCCACTGGAGACATCAATCTCATACACCCATATATGAGCATCAACTCAATAAATAGGACTTCATTATGAAGAATATGAATGATATGAATTAATGACCTTCAAATTAAACATACAACTTGCATATGCTTTGATCAACTTTCAAACAATCTCCTACATAACATATGATATTTTAATAATGGCATACATAAAGTAAGATACTACACTTAGCATCATTCTCTAATTCACATGATATGAACTTGTAACCTCAGAAGTACACATAGAAATGAATGTAAGAAACTTACATATATGTGTTACAATTACAATTACAATCATAAGTAAACCCAATGCATAATTAATCATTTTCAAGTCAACCACAAAAAAAAAAATTCACCAAACATGTAATAGGCCAGGTCCAATCAACCCACATGCTACTCAAAACAATTGAAAATTCCACATGCTTCACAAGGTAGCTTAATCTAGTTCAAAAGGTTGTCCACATGCAATCTCTAGTGGACACACACACTACAAATCATGTGCAAGTCGGCCTAATCAAATGTGTAATAGTTCCAGCCTAAAAATATCATATACAATACCATACAAGGGAACACATCATGAAAATCCTATTAATGATATATCATCCCAAGAGACATCCAACCTTAATCTACAATAGTGCATGCATCAAACCTTTATTGCATCACTTCGAAACATGAACCAAGTTGGCCAATAAAATAGTAGCATCATTAATAAGACAAATACTATGCTCCACTACACCACATATCCAAAACTTTGGATACTAATAAAACATGTGTAGAAATACTCTATTTTCAAACCATGGGACATAACTCCTAAGCATGCGTAAATGTAGGTCACAACAAGTTACCAAACTAAGTTCACTATCTAGGTAACCTACCTCATTCACTCTAGATAAGACTTCCAAAATAATTCCATCTAGATGGATTGATGCACCATGATATTGCAAACATATCCCAATTTATTCTACAATCATATCAATCAATAGTATTACTACATCTCAAAATTCTTTGACATGACAACACAGTTTTAATTTTATTCGACCTTCTAGGTGCCATACAAGTAAGTCGCATGTCTGGTATTCAACTTAACAACATATGTCCAACAATCTCTCTTAGTGAAAATATCCTTTTGACATTTGTAATGGGTGAAAAATTAGGGATTCCACCATGAGAGGGATGGAAACCACTAATTTGCCATTACATTAAAAAGAGGGGTGAATCCAAAAGATTCAGTCACAAATCAGTAATGATGAGGACTGAAATACTAATTGGATTCAAGGGAATGATGTTGATTAGCACTGTTTTGTGAATTGAAATGCTAAAATTAGGGAAAAGTGTTGAAAATGAAGGTAAAGATGTGAAAATAGTTAGCTACAATCATCAAATTGAGGCATGCACTTGGACTTGAGCAATATATGTAGATTCGGATCAGATCCTTGAAAAAGGTCCAAAAATTTCGAGACCAGAGTGCCCATCTCTTTGGTCCTCCTAACTTTTCGCACAATAAAGAGGGTTGATTCATCTCTTTAAATAATGCCTATTTTGAAGATTGCATCTCCGTACTTGTTTCCTATACACAAAAAGAAAGGGAAATAGGTTGGGAATAGGGGCTTGCCTAAGTCAAACCTCAGTTTTGGAATTAACCATGAAATAGAGATAAAAGATAATTGAATTGTTGTAAATGAAGATTCTCCTTTTGAGGGAGATGTTTAATAATGACTGAAAAATAAATGATATACCTCTATGTGAAGTTTTGTTTGTCTCCACAATGGATTAGGGTTTCATGAAGTCTCTGCTAAAGTATGATGTAAATCTCCACTTCAATGCTTGAATCTTGACTTTGCTGCTACTCCAAGACTTGAAGGAAGACTAATTGCAACTCAGTTGCTCTTGAATGCTTGATTGCTTGATGTCAAATTCAATTTCATGTGTGTGTATTTCCAAATGAGAGGGGAAATATTCCTTTTATACATGCCCATCAAAAAACTTGCTAATTTCTTGACATGAGCTGACATGGAGCTAGAAATCCCAATCAAATTTGAAATAGGGAAGAGGGTTTGAAAGGGGCCCAAAATAGGGAGGACAAGCGCATGATGCCTTAGTCCTAATTAGGACCAGAGTGTGGCACTTTAGTCTTACCCCATTTTGGGGTGAGGACAAGGTGCCTAGCTTATGCAAAAGGTAAAAAATAATGTCATTCTTAATAAATATGAGTAGAACCAGGTCTCAATCAAGCCTAGGGGTGCAAACGCTAAGGTAGGGACCCAATGCAGTCAAAATTGTACAAGGGTGCAATTTTAAGACGCTACAACATCAATGACAATATCTGTCTAGCATATATTGGGTGGCTTTTGGAGTGTCAGTTTTTTCTCCCAAAAAGGTTTTCCCCACATAAATCTTTTTGTTGTGTTATGCATGATATTTAAGTTTATTCTTATTAAATTATTGTAATTTTTGCAAAGATCTAATTTTTTTTGCATAACTCTTGTCTCAAGGTTAGTGAACGAATTTTTTTTGCTACCTTAACTTCCTTTCACAACCTTCATGGACTCTCATGAGAGTCAACAATCCCTTCAACAATAGTGGGGTTGTCACCTTGTTTATCTTGTCATTACTATTGCATTAGCCATAGGTTATAGAGTGTTATCATTCATTGAGGTTAATACATTGTATTTCATAAGGATTAGTTTTATTTCAATTAGGAAGGCTAATGTTGAAACCTAGACCATCAAATTCACTAAAAGTAATCCAAGTAAGGAGAGAATGCTCATACAAAATGAACGCCAAGGTTATTAACATATAAATGAAACTCAAGAAATAATAAGAACTTTTAAATTTAATTAGAGTAGTCCAAATAAGGAGTCATACAAAATGAAGCATCAAGATTATTAACATACAAATAACACTCAAACAACAATATGACTTATCAATTGTCATTTGGGGTGTTGTAGTGTCATAAATTTTACATCTTCATTAGTGTGTCCAATTTCACACTCTTAGCTCAAATTTTAGTATTTCCCTTTTCTCTATGCATTATATGACCTTTATCATAATTAATTAATATTTAATTCAATATGGTGGTTTTTATTCCACTTTATTACACCATCACACTATTATTTGGCCCCTTGACTCTAGGTGTGCCCTTTATCCCTTTTTATCCCAATTTATCGTAATCCTACACCAATTTCAACTTTCAAACCGTATTTCACATACCTATGCATTATGGTTTGAGCCACAAAACTAGAATCAGAATTAGAACTTCGTTATATTGCATTCCTTGAAAGTCAAAAAAGTTTTGTTGGGACCAGGGTGACCTACCACTCTAGTCCCACACTTTTTTCCCTAAATTTCAGGAGGATAAATTGGTAGTCTTACCTAATTCAAATTCTTCTCTGTATGAAAATATATCAAGTCTGTGTCAGCCTACAGGTTATTTCAATTATGAAATCCCTATATAAGGCATCCTTCTCAATTCATTTTCATAATCTAGGATCATCTTATCTTATGCTAACATTATCATCCAATTCAAGAGTAATTTTTCTTCCTCAAGAGTAGATAGATGATTCAAGGAGCAAAAAACTACATCAAGGCATCTTCCATATTATTTCCAATTATGATTTCATGATGGATTTTATGTGATTTATCATGTTATTGGATCAACACATGGAGAACTTATCCTAAGAACATTGCATCACCTATTGAAGGTATAATCATCTACATTCAGGCATTTCAATTTTAGATCTATCTTGCCCTCAAAAGAAAATCTTTCCAATTTAATTCATGTTCAATTTTTATTTCAATCAGGGTTAATTCCAGACTTGGGGTTTGACCTAAGGCAAACCCCTATCCACAACCCCTTTTCTTTCGTCTTGTGTGCAGCTATAGGTACCCAATGGAGCCAAAAGACCTTAAACAACATCAAGAGCTCAGTACAGACCCAATCCCAAAATTTGGACCTAGTTTTCAAGGACCAAGGTGTTGAAGCATCCTTGTCCTAGGACCAAGGCACTAGGGCACCTTGGTCCTCAAAAATTTTCAGTAGTTTTCAAGGGTGGATTCCAGACATCTTCAGCTTCTAGATCTTTCAACAAAACCTCAACCTCGGAAGACCAAGGCATTTTGGCCCCCTGGCCCTACCATATCAGCATCAAATTTTAGTCATGGTTGCACAGTCAAATTATCCTCCTATTTATGTGTC
Organism: Cryptomeria japonica; assembly: GCF_030272615.1. Lineage (NCBI taxonomy): Eukaryota > Viridiplantae > Streptophyta > Pinopsida > Cupressales > Cupressaceae > Cryptomeria > Cryptomeria japonica. The sequence goes on from NC_081411.1 coordinate 828,469,246, forward strand.
TATTCTTCTAGTTCTATAGTTGGTCTATCTATTACAGTAGCTTTAACATTCATTTTCCTCCATACCTTAGCCATAGTTTTGCATTACTTTAACATACCTCCATAATTCATTCACTTTTGATAAGAGTGAAGGAATAGATACCCTAGAAGTGTCACTTGACTCTCTTTTACAAGAGTTAGTCAAATATGACCACTCCTCTAGCTGATTTTGTATTTCAATGTTGGTATGAAAGTTGATATTGGTATTATGTTCTACCCAATTCCATAAGGAGGTTATCAAATGTGCCTATCAACATAATGTATGCAAATACTATCAAGGCAGTTATAAACAAACAATGTTGTCCAACCCTATCCTTAACATCATAATTCAATAAATATCAATATGATGGGAAATTTTGGAGCTTAAAGTTAATCATGTATCTATAGGGTGGTCAAATGCATGGTGATATCAATTTTAATATACTCCAAGGACAATCATAGAATCTAAGAATACTATAAGGGAAATGGTGGATACCCATTTATGTCACGAGGTTGTATAGATAGAAAGTACACTTACATCCCTAAATAAGATTGTCAAAAAACCCTACCAGATACCATAATAATATCCTCATAGTTCTTGGGGTTGTCACCATGTTAACTAAAGAAAAATAGATTCATTGGGGTAGCCTATAAGTACTTTTACAGTTGATCTTCCTAGAAAGTTGATGCCTCACTATTCTCATGGTAAGAATTGAGCACAACTATTAAAGGTAGGGATTATTTAATTATAATTATTGATTAGACTTCATAACAGTTTGTAACATCTATTTAATGTAATAATTGAGAAAAAAATAATCTTCCAATGCAATAGCATAAAATAATGAACATATTGTTAGAATTCAAGTAGACTGGAGCAACTAAACAATATCAATATAATGCAGATTACAATGCAAAAAGAACAAGAATTCACAAAAACATGTTTTTTTAACATGGTTTAACCAATATGGGCTACATCCATAAAGTAACAACTGTCCAAATTTCTACTATTATCCAGCAAAAAACATATTACAATCTTGTAATAGAAAATATTCTATTGAGTGCTATATCAAAGCACTCATACAGGCTCAAATATACTGGCTTTCACATTCCACAACTACTTATTTATCAATCCTTTTTTATAGTTTAAAAAGTTAAGTTTACATTCCAAACTAACAACTAATTCTTTTATTAAATAATAGGGTCAAAACAAGATTGTCAAAGTCACCAAAATTGAGCAATTGCAACATACCAACACATACCAACACCATTTTAAATCAATGGAGCTTTTTTTTCAATACCATTTACTTTGTTTGTACTTTCAATGCATTTTTTACATTAAATGAAAAAAGAATATTACAATACGAAGGCAACCAACAAGATGCCAAGAAAAGAAGGAATAACATTACAATAATCCAACAAAATATAGCAAAAGATTGCATGAAACACTCCTAAAGACTAAAATAGAATTAGATTCCAAACTTTATCATCCACTAGAGTTATTTTCATCATATAATATCTTCTTTATGTAGCTGAATATTTTTCCATTGATTTTGTCCAAGTGATTGTTGATATTCATGTTTTCTTTGGGAACTCCTTGTAGCTAAGAACATAGAGAATAGTTTGAAAAATAATAGTAAAATCTTAGCAATTTTTCTTTTTGATAAACATTATGGTTTGAAAATATAGTGTGCCTCAAATTTCCCATATATGAAATAAAAATGTTCACCTCATAGAATGAACAAAAATAATATTTTGTAGACCCACGTCAAAATGGCTTCTTTCAAACATAAAACATAATAATAAAAAATAGCAAGAAGATAAGTTTAAAAAAGCATTCCATTTATTTTTTTCCCACAAATAGTCCCAAAATATGTGTTTCAAACTTTCAATGTAGGATTTTTAAGCCAAAATTTGAAATCTAGATTGATCATAAGAGCATTTTGGTCCAATTGTTGGGCCCATTCTATTATTACCCAAGCAAAGATGAGGTTACTTTTCACCTAGAAACCTAGTTTCTTCAACTTGATAATCTCTTTCACAACCAATTCAATTTTTCCATCTATTGATTTAGCAATAATTTTGTAGGAAGTGTTAAGCAAAGTGATGGGACACAAGCTATAAATAGGGCCCTCATATTTTTATTTCAAAAGGAGTTTAATGAACCATGTATTTATACTATGGCCCAAAGAACCTTCCTCCAAATCCTCTTAGTGTACCATATATAAATCATCTTTAATATAATGTCACATTGTTTGAAGGCACTCCATTGAAAGCTTGTCAACCCTAGGACTTCTATTAGAGGGCATAAAAAACAACAACATTCTCTAAGTCTTCCATGGAAATACCATAATATGTAAACCAAGTATAATCAATCTTCATGTGGATAAGATCTACATTCATGTCTTCCAAAATTGATTGAGCATCTTGCCAATGAGGATATTCTTTAAAAATTTCCTCATAATAGTTCTAAAATAAAACTTTAATCTCTTTTATATTGGTATAAAAATGTCCATTATCATCTTGAATAGATCCAATAAACTCCTTCCTATGCTTATAGTTATGATATTTGAATAAGTATATGGAGCCTATATTGCCCTCCTTAACCTATTGTGACATAGCCTTGATTTTAGCTCCCTACCCCCTATAAATATCCATTTTATAAATTTGAGTTTCTAAGGCAGCCATCGAATTTTGAAAATTGATATTATTTGGATTAGAACTTTGTAATTTTCTAGTGTGTTCAAGCTTCCCTTGAAGGGAATTTTGTTTACATTTTCATTGCCATGCCATTCTCTTACCAAAGACTTGTAAGAAATCAACACATAGAGAAATAGAATAGTTCCACCATTCTCTACATTAATCCCCTTCGTTTAGCTTGAGAAAGGAACTAAAAAGCCAAATAAATGAGAAACATTAAGCTTGTAAGGAAACATAGAAACCTCTCTATTATTTTCAGCCACTATAATAGTACAAATAATATGGAAATGGTTTGAAAGAGTGCAAGAGTAATCGACTTTGACAAAAATCCTAGAGAGGTCTTAAAAAACAAAAAGATTAGGGGATATATAGAATAAACTAGGTCTATTGAGCTACCTTCCATACCCACATCTAAAATTTGACCAAATATATAAATTATCGTCATTTACAACCATTTTTTTATAAACAAGATCTAACACCAATTGTATTATGATGAAATAAACATTAATCAAATTCTTTTTTATTCAACTTGACTAAGCCAACTATGATCAGTATGGTGTTCCACTATATGAAAGTCTCCTCCTATAACCTAATTAGCATTGGGAAGGTATTTAGAAATCCATCCCCACAACTCACATTTGTCTTTAGCAAAATTTGAAGCATATACCAATCAAAAACCCATAAAAACCATGACCCCAACATAGTTGTGAAAAGGGTACTCACCTTTATCAATTAAAAAAATTGTAGACCCAAGGAGAAAATCAATGACCGCCCTTGCCTTCTCTATGGTATGTATGAAGAAAAAGAAGCATCTTTTTGCACATTAGATAAAGAAGAAGCAATATAGAGGTTATTGATTTTAATCTCCTAGAGAAACAAAATATAAAGTTTTCAATTAGCAATAGCATCCCTTATACCATATTTACGATGAGGGAGAGACATCCCTCTTCATTACCAATCAAAAATTTGTAATTCATGGTAAAGATGAGATAAAAAGATTTATCTTCTTTTGAGAAAGCTCTAAACTAATTAGCCAATGTGATAGATGGATTAGAGGTACCAAAATATTTTATAGTAGAAGGGGACCTAGGGGCTAAAGCACAATTTTGTGTCGCACTTGAGGCCAATTCAATAAGTTCAGTTGAACTTAGTTCGCTCGAACCTATGTGGTAGTCGCGTGGCGCCTAAATGGCACAACAAGTTTGGTTGAAATTAGTTCGGTCGAACCAATTTTCAAAGAAATTGGTTAGGTCAAACCTAGTTTGACCGAACCTGTCTATGTGTCATGCGATGTGGCAACCAAATCACCATTTCCTCTGCATTTCCAAAACTTACCATTTCTGTTGTATTTTTCTTCGGGCAGAATATTTTTTTACAAAAATCAAAAAATACCCTTTTGTAGATCTCGAAGTCAGGAAACTAGACATATAATTTTATTTTATTTTTAAATTGATTAATCTTACTATTTTTTATTTTTTTAAACATTGCAAGTATGTTTTTAAAGTTCGGAAAGAGGCTGATTTGAAATTTTTTTAAAAAAATTAAATGATATTAAAAACATTTACAAAATATATTTTTCACTAGATGAGAGAATCTTTTCCAAAAGGGTATAATTTGTTTTTTGATAATGATAAATTTAATAGACAAAAGGTGATGCCAAATGAAAAATACTAAATTCAACTATGTTGGACTTAAAAATTTTATTACGAGAAAATTATACATCAAAATTTAATTTTTCTTTTTTTAGCACTGCATATATGTGTCATCTATTTGGAAAAATAAAATCAGGAAAAATAAGTTTGTTTTCATTTCTTTGGTGAGGCCAACTAGAGCCCCTAATTTTCAACATTTTTCATCAATAAAAAATCTCTCTTTGAATATATAAAGAAAATATAAATTTAAAAAATAACAAACATAAATTTCATTAATATTTCTAAATTTCATCAATTTACATCATTTTGAAATTCAATTTAGAAATGTCACTTTTATGCGGTTGAAGTTAAAAAGTTTGAGTGGTGTTGGCCACTTCCTTTATAAAAGTGTGACACAGGTTTATGCTTTTACCCCTAGACCTTTGCTTCATAGAAGGAGAAGGTGAAGTAAAAGAACAACCCACTATACTTATTGTTTTGGTTGGAGGAGGATTGATGAAAGCCTTGGGACAAAGTAAAATCATCCTGACTTACAATAGATCTTGAAGGTTTCTTTCTTTTTCTTACAACTTTCCATCTATCCCTCATCATAAAATCTTTGAAAGATGAGTTATTATGATTGGAGGATTATTATTATTTTGAGTTTTTGAAGGGGGTTCTATCATTTTTTGTGAATAAGAACTCTTAGGCAATGCAAAACAAATAAACTAGTTATTAGTTTTTTGTTGGTTGAAAGATGTTAAAACATGAGATTATACTAATTTGTTTCTTTTGGTAGGATAATCTCTAATCAAATGGACTTCTTGTTAATAATAAAAATAAGAATTAGATTTGTTCAAATATACACTGGTTGATAAAGCTCAAACCCAAGTCCAATAAGTTTAATATTTTCATGCAAGTGGTGGTTTAAATCCATTTCCACATAAACCCTAGTTAGCACGATTAGATGGGACAATTTGTTTGATTTATTCTTGCACCAAAGAACCTTTCCAAGTTGTGAGATATTTTACCACAAGAAAGACCTAAAATAATGGTTCAAAAATGGAAGTTCCACCCACATGGGATAATGAGATCTAGAAGGGTCTTTCAAGTAAAAATCTAAGGTCCAACCTTGTAAATAGTAGACTTGTCACATATAACCCAAGTACCATAGTGCAGAATTGCTTGAGTATGGTCAACTAATTTAAATTTGCAATACACATATCCTTTGCCTGACCCCCTCAAGGCTTCAATTTTTCAAACCTTGTTTTCCTAGTTTAACTTTTTCCACTTGTAGAAGCCTAATTTAGATAGAATGCCTGTAAAAAAATAAAATAACATCTATTATGTTGACACTCAACAATATAGTCCAAATATCATCAGGAACATAAATTCTAATGTTTTACCCATTTTCTCACTACTTTGTTCTTCCATTAGATTGATCTTGCCATCATTTTAGATCTATTGGGTTGAAAGATTTTTTTAGAGCCAACCCTACATTCTCTACATTGTTCTTAGTTTTCTTTGCATTAAGGTTATGCTTCACACCTTCTTTCTTACTTGGACCCCCTCCAGAATTTGTAGCTTCTAACTTGAATCTTGTCCTAAAGAACTAAGGCAATGGCTTCAATAGCAACAACATGAAAAACACGGCTAGTGTTAAAGATATGGGCAAATGTTTCTTTGCTCTCTCCCATATGCTCACTCCAAAATACTTCTCTTTTGTATACTTTCAATGCCTTATTTTTTTCTTTGATATCCAACCACCAAAAATTTTAGCAACAATATTAGTGTTATGTAACTAGAAATAAGATATTATAAGGTATTTAGGTGGATGGAGATGAAAGGTGGTATTTCTATGAAGGCTTACTCGACTTCTGATATTAATCGCTCAACTCATGTGAAAATTGTCGTAATTAATTATAGTAGGAGCTAAGTAGACCTTCATTAGGATTTGGCCTTCCATTGTATCATTAGGAGGTGTAAATAAAAGAAGATGATTATCATTGTAAGGGATATATGTGTGAAGTATGATAATGTATATAGGATCTCTTGGTGATATAGCATGAAGTAAATTTCTCTATAAGGAGTATTGTATGGTGTTACCCTACTTCAAGGGTTTATTATATTTTTGTATATATTGGATATTAGGGCATCTAGACGGGCATAAGCATCTCTTGTGTTATATGATATATATCTTTTGCAATATATTATTTCTATTATTATATATGTGGTTCTTATCAATTAATACCTTCTGCTAAAAAATCAATGTCATCTTTTCATGAATATTCCTACTTTATTTTATATTAAAATTAAAATAGTGTGATATTTCAAAATGTCTTTTTATCACTATTCTCATGTTAAACACATATTTTAAACAAATAAATTGCCAACAATTACTTTCCTTTCCACAAATAGCTAACATCTAGGGAGATGCCTTAGTAGTTAAGCATCCTAACTTTGCACTTCTCAAAATCATATGTGGCATTTCAAATCTCTCTCATTATTTTTTATAGTAGCTTACTTTGCAAAGCCCTTGCTTATAACTAAGATTTTAGGTCTACATCATAAAATATTAAGCCACAATAACATGTCTTTTTGTTGAGGTGTCTAAACAGATCTTTAAAAATAGGCTCATAGTTTTATATTAAGTTATAATAGTTGTGTATTAAGTCATAGTTTGTTGGTGGGCTAATATGATATCACATGGTTTGTTACTTTTAAGATTTAAAGAATATATTTCATTCAATTATAAGTACTCATATTCAACACTAACAACTTTGAAGTCAAAACTACTAATGCTATACTATTAAAAATGTTGGACCTTAAATTCACAAATACATATCATAACTATTGGACCATGTTTAATTGATCATGTCCCCTAAATATTTTATAAATATTTATGTATACAATCCTCCTCCTAATTGGAAATGTTACATATTTGTATAAGGCACAATTTTTTTTAATGAAAAAATGCTAATTGCATAGGACACAAATTTTTGGAACAAAAATTATTGTAAGGGGAAAAAGGGTTATAAAAATGTTAACACATTATGTATAAATTTGAGCACAAACTTTAGGACCTTCCATATCTCTACAAGATCAAACATGAAAATAGAATAGAAAAATTATTCAGAACAACATAAAATACCACACATTGGACACCAAAAATCCCCATATCAGACATAGCCTAGTGGCTTAAGGTCTATGTGACCTTAAACACGGTCCTTCTCCTCGACATCTAGGTAAAAGGGGCTAGTTGAGGAAACATAAAAGGAGGGTGAGAATGTAGAGGAAATAAAAGAGCAGGATGTGATGGATGTCAATGGTACACAGCCTAGAAGGTCTAATGGCCTTGCGGGCCAATCTAAGACCAGTGACAAGGAGGTTGTGGTTGAAGCCCTGTTCATGAGGGGGGAAATCTACAAATTAATTTTGGGTTGTGGGACCAACCATGCACAATATGATGAATTGTGCCTTGTAAGTTTAAAAATAGACTATCGCCATTATCTATCAAAAAGAAATCGAGGTATGCATATAATCATATACATGTTTAGAAAAAAGAAATGTCTATATTGGTTCAAATTTCTTATCATTTATTTTGATCACATACTCCAAGATCTTAAGAATGCACTCCAAACTCCTTCGAATAAATCTACATCTTAAACATCTAAGAATTTGAGTTCCTTCATTCTCAATCATATCAAAGAGTCATGATAGTACTAATCTTCGTTTATCTCCCAACTTCACATATCAATAATACACTCATAAAAGATAATACATAAATATCTCTTTAAAAAATGATTAAATATAATATTCATTAAAAATAACTAATATTATAACTCTCCATAAAATTTGTCTATCCATTTAAAATTAAAAATATTCATTTATATATTACTAATAGCAAACCCTTACACATTAGATTATGATTACTAATTTAAATTATTGTTTTGTTTGGATTGGTATTTTTTGTTTAGTCGTAGAGGTGGTGAAATGTCTAAAGTTTATGCCACCGCATGGTTTCATTTGTTCAATGTCAATTTAATATAGGTGGAGGATAAACATTACTTGATGATGAGGCCAACAATTTAATTAAAACAAACACGTGATGTGATACCTAGATTAAAGTGCGTTCACACGTACTTTCGATTCTAAGAATATGTTTTCGTGTCTTCCAATAAATGTCAACCAAAGATGCAATGTATAATTATTTTTTTAATTTTAGATAAGAAATCAAAGATGTAAGTTTTGTTATCTTCATTATGGTAGTTAGCATCATTATTACTACTTCATTTACAAGAATTATAACTTACTATATTTTTTATTTGTGGTTAGGAGTCACTATAAACCACCTCTTTTTAATGAAATTCAATTAGAGTGAGGGAGACCCCCATGACATAGGATTTGAATCATCAACCACACATCAACAAGCACTCAAGAGTTGATCTTTAATCTACTAGTCATGTCTAATAAATTAAATTTTAATAGATATGAGAGTATATATAATCAATTTAATTTAAAGTTGTAATTAATTATATGAGAATTTTTATAAGTTGGACATTAATATAAATAAATGTATATTATTTATTTTAGTATTTGATTTATAATTGTTTATTATTTCGATTATAATTTATCAATTGTGACTTAAAATTGTATGTTTTGGGATTTATTGGAAGGAAATGATAAAATTTCGATTGGGTTGTTCTTAGAATTTGGAGATGACTGATTTCATGGCATAAAATTAACTTGGATTGAATATGTGATGCACCCTATTGAACTGGTTCAACATTCGAATGACAAATGAGACTAATCTAAAGGTGTGGGGCCTTGTAGATGAGATTAGACCTCTCGAGAAGGTCGACTACCTCGCTAATCTAGATGCAAAGTGTTGATCCAACTCAACATTAACAATATCCAAAATCCTAATCCTATTATACCGATTTTTACGAGGAGAGGGAAAGAAGGAATGCATAAATGGAAAAGGTGATGCACCAAGTATTAGAAGTGTTTCTTTCAGTCCACAATAGCATAAAGAATCAATAAGAAATTCCAAGATAACCTAAATGGTTCTCTGCTATTCCATTTCCTAGAGGTGTGTGAGGAGGTTTAGATACAAATTAAGAGGGGAGACTAAATCCATAATTAGCCTTACAAACCTAGTTTACATAACACACAAACATAGGAAATGACAAACAATCATTCATACACAAAGGTAAGAAGGTTTTACACAAAATGCATAAATTGAAAAGAGGTGGAAGTGGCAAATTTTTATTGATACAGAGGCATGAGATGTTTTACAGTTGTATAATATACAAAATTGCATGTAATATGTTATAGAAACGAAAGGAAGAACCCTTTACAACAATCACAAGTTGTTATTTATTATTATGTAGGGTGCAAGATAGAGAAAGGGCATATGGTAGGGGATAAAACCATACCCCACATCTTGCTAATGAGTTTCAAACATGTATACTTCGAAAATTCAAACTAGAGGCATGATAAAATATTCTTGACACCATAATGATGCATCAACATTGATGAATCCATGAATGAAGTGTAGAAAATCTAGCAAAATTTACTAACCATTAGGATGCATGGATTTGACAACCATTAGGATGCATTAGCTTAGTCAAGCGAAACTTTGGTCAAAATATGGATAACTTCAGTTGACCTTGAGATTCCTACAAGATCTTTGAGACCCTAAAATTCTTGCTAGATCTTGGAGACCCTATAATTCTCACAAGATCCTAGGAAAATGCTCCCAACTAACTAGGAATGTCCAACCATACTTACCTTTTACTTCCACTCCTCCTTTCTCCACACTTGGAAATGGTTCCTCTTGCATAATAAGACTTGGACTTGTATTGAGAACCTATCGAAGGTTCCAAAGGTTCCTAGAACCTTTAAATCCTCCAATTACTTCCTCTTCTACTCCTTTATCTTTTATCTTTTTTATTTTAATCCTTGGTGTTTTCAACCTCATGTAGTTAATTCAATAAAAAAAACCTTTAACTCGCCTTTTGCTTGGATTTAAATCCCTACAAAAAGTTTCAGAGGTTCCCCTTCTTCTTATGGTGCTTGTCCATTATTTATCTCCTTTTTCCTTAACTATTGAGGCCAAGGGACTCATTAGGAACATATCAGAGGTTCTAAAGGATCTTGGAGTCTTCAAATCCTCCAATCCTCTTCTTTATTGTTCTTAAATTTTTTGATCCTTTATCTTCTTTTCTTTCTATTTGGTTCCTCTTAAATTATTCATCTCGCTCCTTATCTTTGATCTTCCTTAGGCACTTAGGTCAAAGGTTCACCTAAAACCAAGAACCAATCGAATTTTCCATCAGTTCCTAGAACCATAAGAACTTTTAACAAATCTCCATGTTTGTTTCTTCTTTTATTATTCTCTCTTTGGTAACCTTCTTTGCTTTGGCACCTCTTAGTGGGAATTCTTGAAGTTCTAGGAATCCATGTAACTCTCAATTTTCTTCTTATGATTTGTTCTTTGTTCTTAGAATATTGCTTTGATGCTTCCCTATTTTCCTGATTAAAAATTCTCCCAGAACAAAGAATCAGCGAAGTTTCTTATGATTTTGGGAACCTTAAGAAGTTTTGATGCCTTTCTTCTTTTCTTTTATCTTTAGTCCTCTTTGCATTGCCACCTTCTTTACATTATATTTTATTTTGGAGGAAAAGTCAGGAGCATGAACCTTGTCGAGGTTCCCATGGTAACTTCAACAACTTGTCTTTTGTTTTGTGTCATTTTTTCCTTTATTACCTTCTATTTTCCTTGATGAGTTCCCTTTAGCATTTGACCCCTTTTTTCTTACCTTTTGATAGAGGATGAGGTACAAAATCAAACTTGTTAGACATTCCTATGGTTCTAGGAACCATAAGAAGCTTTGAAAACTTTCTTCTCTTCTTTTGCTTCCACCTCTTACCCTAAATATTTTTTGTCAGGGGTTCCCATGATTTTAGGAACCATGGGAAGCAATGACACCACATGAAAATTTACTAAGCCATGAGGTCTAGGTCAAAGGAAGATGAGTGTCCAAGAACCAATCGAAGGTTCCTATTATTTGGAGAACCTGGCCAAAGGCTAATAAGGTTCCAAGGACCAACCAAAGCTCTGAATGCCTATAACTTGGTCATTTCTCACCTAAATTTCCCCCAAACTTGAACTAGGAATACCCTTTTGGGTGCTCTACAAGATGGGAACCTCAATAAACCCTTACATTTAGCCAATTTTAGGATTTTTGAATTTGGGAATCAACTAAGGACAACAAAAAGGAAAAAACCACCACCAAGAGCACTTTTGTAAAATAACCCACATAAAATTCTTAGATCAATTATAATAAGTGGGGAATAAAAGGGTACACTAAGTGACAATAATGTTAATAAAATCTTCAAGGACTTGCTAAGTAGGGATCATATTATCCTCAATCAAAACCCTAAATAAACCAACTAAATGACTTATGAATAAATATTTAAGACAATAATAAACCATACAATTTGTCAATTTCTCACTAAGTATGCAAGGAGTAATGTCGTAGTGAATGCTTAAATATGCTTCTTGAATGAGAGATAGCTTATAGATTCATAACGTGTTAAATGAATGAGGGGATGTCCTTTTATAAAACACCCTAGAATACAATTTGAAATGTTTCATACTTTAAGTTGGCACACAAGAACTAGTTGAAGGGAGATGACATGGGAAAAATTGAAATTTGAAATTAAAAAGGTTGGGGTTCATTTTGCATTGTGATTTGTATTATAAAAACATATGTGAAAACATGTCACTTGTGTTGGTACTCCAATCCGCTTTTATTAATTTCTAAGAAGTAGTGATTTTCTATGATCAAAACCACCGAGTAAAGACCAACAAATGAGAAATGGACAAATCTTCATTGCACTTTAGGCTAAATACAAAACCTAGGGGGCCTATCCCTATAAGTACACATTAGGCTCTATATGGAATGTAATAAGTTTATCAAGTGAAAATTAGATAAAGTGTTCAATAAATATAGCGAGAATTATATGAATATTACAAATTCATAAGCATATCTCAAGTAGGTCCCTACTGCTCGGGTGTGAATAATATATGTGACATAATAATTAGGCTTTTGAATGTTCTCCATTTTTTATGTAAGAATTTGGCTAGGGAAGTAAGGGTAAATCATTGCTAATTCCTTGGAATGTAGAGTTTGAAAAACTATTTCACAACCCTATACTAAGAAGGTTAACATTGAGGTTTAATTATCAAAACTCATTGCCTTATAAAGGTTGTCATTTACTGACAACAACATAAACCTACAAATGTCATCTAATCACAAAATCATCCTTAGTTATCCCTTAATAATAATTCAACTCCCATTTACTACTTTGAAACATTTCTTGTCTTCCTTGATTCTGTACTAACTAAAATGCCAACTCTTACAAGAAATGTGTAAGCAAATATTTTTAGTCTTCCTTGAAAGTATTCTTATTTTCAAGAACAAACTAAAACAAAGGAAATAACTAGGTTGAAAAACCCTCATTTATATATAATAGTTGAATAAAATCATTCATAGCAATCGAGACAAAAATATCATATCTTTATTCCTTTAGAAAATGACTTACATTAGGTGAATGTGAGACTTTCCCACATATTTCTCTTCTAACAACTCTCAAATTTCAATGTCCCCATCAGTTATGGAACTCCCAACCCTTAAAAATGTATATGAACTTCTTTTATACGACAACCCTATAGGGAACCATAACCCTAGACGCTTAGTCTTTTGCATGCCCAAAATAGGATACCAATATTTTAACTACTTGCAAACTAAAGATGAGCCATTGAGAAGAATATCAAGGGTTGTTTTGCCATATAGGATCTCCATAATCATTTATACCAAACAATACATAGACATTTACTTTGAAATGATTAATTTTGTGCAACATTCAAGGAATTTTTTAGTTGGAATTGATTGGCTTTTTCTAGGCATATGCTAGAAAATCCATTGGTGGGATTCTATGGTTCATTGAAGTTTTTTTTAATTATTAATGTTATGCTATTTTTTCAAACTCTGTAGATATGTCACTTCTTATCTTCTTTTCTCCTTGTAATGAATTTTATTCATTTGCTATGATCATTCAAGTTGAATCAACCTTCAAATCCATCGTGACAAACTGTGTAGTTAATTTTCATTATTTATTCTTTTTGGGGGTTTTGGAGTTTCTTGGAACATGCTTAAGGAAAGGAAAAATAGGGACCTTAGAACATGCTTGAGGAAATGTGAAAATTTAGGGACTTTGGAAATGTCCAAGGAAATAGGGGAAACCAAGGACCTCGGATCATGCTTATATTATTTCAAGGGACTTTATATCTTATCTTCTTTTAACTATACAAATTATTAATTACTATTGACTATTTAAAACCTTCCACTATTAGGGGAGAGGGGCCAATAGTTGTGCGACCTAACTTTGTGAGCATGTAGTGGGTACACAATTTTTGTAGGATCTTTATTATTTAGAAATAGGATATGGAATTCAAAGGCCATTTTAATTTCTTCAAAAATTAGTCATTACCCTATAAAAATATAAGAACCAACTCAACCACCCAACCTAAATAAAGGCTCTTCAACTTATCCAAGATAGAAGAAGACTCAATGAACCAAATAAAAATGGACTCTTGTAAACGAACCAACATAAAAAGGGGGCCCTTCACTTATCCAATATAACTAAATAAATAAATCAACCAACCTAATAAAGGTGGACTCCCCAATACAATCAATCAAAGAGGACTCCTTTAGTAGTTAACCCCTTCATTACTATTTGACAACTCATCTAGCTAAGATTATTACTTCTCATAAAAAATTGTGTGGTTTTTTAATAACTATTTATTTTTTAACTTTATATTATAAATGATAATAATATAGTATTCATAAAAAATGGTCATAGAGAGAAACACACACAAAGTCTATCTAGACCAAGTCCAAAACAAACATGAAAAATAAAGTCTAACATGGAATGGAGAAATGACCAACTCCAAAGAGGAGAACTTTCTTGAGTTGGGCTAGACAAAAGCATCACCACGCTTGTGAGAAGAGGCATGAGGTAGAATGGAATACTAGGACTAACCACCATAGAAATAATTCTCTCTACAAATTAGAGACATAAAACCATGGGATCCATGAGAGTGGAGGCTTCTATCACACATGGTAGGATAGATTTATCCATGCTAATTCTCTTGAGAGGGAGAGGAGTGATCAAATGAAACTCTAGCAATAGTGCAAGGGGCATTCCCAAAATGGTCCAATAGCTCTTAAAGATTCACAACTTTAAGTGAAAATATACTAACTTGCACCTAAATTTGCATAGGAACATTAGAACAAAGCATGACTTTAATATATAAAGAAAAATGAGAATCAATAAAATAATATAGAAAGGATCTATATTTCTATCTTTGAGAGCATTAAAGAGAATTTTCACCTTGATAGAAAGACAAATATGGGTATAATTGAGTGGGAGATAAGACCAATCTCCAAGGAAAACCACATGCCAAGAAAATGGAGTAGATATAAAAAGGCTTGAAGAAATCATGAATCCAATTCCAAGATTCCTAAGATTTGGGGCAAAACATAAAAGGTGCTCAAGAAGTTCTTTTTCTATCCAAATAATAGACAATAAGGATTTGGAATAATAATATGAGCCAAATGACCACTTAGAGGAAGCCCAAGGTAAGCAATGCACTAGGAAAAGTGGGCCAATTTAGGCTCTAGAACCAATGGCCAAATGCATTTGAATTCATGATATTAGATCTCAATAAAGGATTGAAGCTACCACCTAATATTTTATTTGATCCACCATAGGAAGATGGGGAGACAACCACAAATATTAATTATAATTCTTGCAATTCTAAAACAGTGTATATGGGTACCATTTCTATTCCTCCCGAGTCTTATGAAGCATCTGGGGGGAACAACATCAAACACAAATTGAATAGTCTATTGGTCTTAGTTAGAAAGCTTGAAATTCAATTTGAATTCAAGTCAAGAAAGAAAATTTTTGGTGGCTCTATTGATGAAATTCAACAACACAGACACCTCTCTTAAATAATGTCAAGGCATTGATCTATGGGACTTTAGCCAATGGGTGGTCCTAAAAAGAGAGAATCAAAGACCACCAAATATATTGTTGATTAATAGAAAGGTTGTTAGTGAATATAATTCTTCACCCAATGAAGCCAAGGTTTGATAGCTTATTGGTCTTTCCAAATACACTTGATACCAAAAGCTCCCTAAATCTTGACAATTTCCCACATGGTGAGAAGAGTAGTGAATTTCATGCTCTTCCAAATCAGATGACATGTAAACACTCTAGAACTAGTATAATGCTTGATGAGAATATTCTAAGCTTCATTTCCCTCTAATAATTTTTTAAATCATTTAGCAAATAGGTCAATGCCTTATCTATGGATGGAAATGAATATTAGACCCCTATAGTTCTGAGATATGCAACATAAATTTTAGGTCACATAATGTAAGCCTTGATGCCCTTCATTAGAAGCCTAGAGAAAACCTATGAGGATTTTTTAATTGACAAAATTAAATCCATGGACGGAACCTAGTAAGAAGAGTAATACACATGCATGTCATCTAATTTTTTTAAACCTAAGTGGAATTTACTAGCCAAACAAAGAGGCTTGGTAATCCAAGAACTAAATTTTTTTAATTCTATCAATCACACCTTGCCATAGTATAGAGGGTGAGGCCTAAAAACCAAAGGATATACTAAGAAAAATGAAACACTTCCTCATGGTCAATCCACTTCCAACCAAAATAGTCAAGTCAAATAATTTTGGGAAGAAAAGATTGTCAATATAACTCAGTCTTTTGCCATTAAATGCTTGAACCAAAAGCTTGAGAAAAGATATCTGAGTATTAAAGGGCTTGTGTGACATAATTTTCTTCTTCAATAAGATTGGGAAAAGAGTTATAAAAAATATGTCCACTAACCAACTATTGGGAAGATTTAGGATGGGTTATCCTATTAACTATAGATTGTGAGATCACATGAGCTAGGAGGTAAGAAAAATGTTTAGCAACAAGAATATAAATCCCTAGGGCAAGAGGCCAACCTTGATAAATGGAATTGTGAATCCCAAAAGGAAAATATTGTTGGCTACAAATAGTGATGCAAGTTTAAGCTTCCACAAACAAAATCTCCATAGATTGGATGAAATGGGGTTCAAACCCAAGTGCTTGAAGCATGACAAGGATAAACAACCATTCAATGCAGAAATAGGGTGGGATTTTGAAGTGGCAAGCCCATTCTATTCATTCCTAAACATAATATTATCCAAAATAAATACTAATTTAATGGAACTTGTTTATTTAGGATGAAGAAGTTGAGAAAACATAGGGAGGAGCTTGAGAACCAAATATTTGGTGATGGTTTTGTAAGAAATTTTCAACAAAGTGATTGACCACCAATTACTAATTTCTTCATAATCACTAACTTTAGGTATCAATTTAACATTCTCGTTGTTGATTAAATTTCTTAAGAAATTGAAATGAAATGGTTTAATATAGACCAAGTTATGCAGGTCATCTCATATAGTAGCCCAAAAGGATTTATAAAATTCACAAGGGAACTTGTGTAGGCTTGGAGCCTTGTCATTCGACATTGAGAAGACAACTTTCTTTAGTTTCTTTGGTAAGAAGTTGGTCATAAAGAATTTGCTAGGAATTGGAAACTTGGTAAGGGACCACATTGATGCATTGTTGTAAAGTAAAAAATTGAGTTGGAGTATACACTTAGGCAATAATAAATTACACTTAATGCCAGATGATAACTTAAATAATATCAAAAAGCTCTTTCAAGAGCCATTCCCCTTCTCTAATATATTTGATGGATTGGGAATAACGACAAGCACATAAGGCCTGGAAAAAATCCTTCAAAACTCTATCACCAATATTAAACTAGTGAAGCCTAGCCTTGATTTAAGTCCCCTTGTATGAGAACCTACAACTTGTTTTGTGTGGTGAAGGTAGGCCATATGAAGCTGGGTGATAAAATCAAATGGATACTGTAGACACTCAAAATTGGTCATCACTCCTGCCTCACTAACCTAATTTTTAACATGTCTTCTATGTCACATTTGATCTTCATCATATGTTGACATTGTGTCATTCTTCTAGTTTGAGTTCATTTTGAATCTAACCCTAATCGGTCTTGTTCATTTGCATTTGGTCCTAAATCATTATGATTGGCATTTTATCATTTTCAAATCATTCGAAATGATCTCATCTTGACAATTAGAATTAATTCCCTCTTTGTTGATAATTAATTAGTCATTAATTATCAACCTCTTTATCAATCAATTTCAATCGGTCCTCTATGACACTCTATTTGCCTTTCATGACACTTTATCAATCGATCTTATCAGTCTCTTATCAAAATCATTATCAATCTTAGGTCTTTTTTGATCTTTGTCCTATTTTGTTGTCAACCTCAGTCAATTGTCATTATTTTTTATCAATTATTAGCCAATCAATCATCAGTATTAGGACCTAATTCAACAATCGAATTGGTATCTTAAATTATTCAAATCATTTTCCCTAGGTTAATTAATTAAATAATTAATCAATCCCCTTTTTTAACTAACATGTCCTCCCTTTTGAATAAATAAATGAATATGTATTTATTCTTTCACCTTTTTCCTACAATTAATATTTTATATATTAATTGGCTAATTTGATTTATTAGTGGAATTAATAATTTTAAATTATTAATTCCACCTCATTCAAGTTTAAATGGAATATTTGGAGTGCAAATAGAAACTTCCTTTTTTTTTTTGATTTAACTCATTTTTCTCTTCACTTCTAATGGCAATTTCCCTTTTAACTCATTCTTGCACAAAATCTCAACCGTCGGATTGAGTTGATCTCATTCATTGATTCAAAATGCTCTTTTCTATAAATTGAGCTCTCATTGCTCATTTTCGACAACCACACTTTGAGTATCCTTATGCTGCAATTTTCATCTTGTCATCTTGCTTGCTTTCACTTGCATGTGCAATCTTGTAGATGAGATCCACAAAAATCCCATTTGAAGGTGAAAGAAGGACAATGGAGAACCATGGAGGAGGCACTTTGCGATTGGTTTGTGTTTTATTTCAATGCTTTGTCTTCATATCTTTATTTATTGAATTAGGATTTCATTTCATAAGCTTGTTAGTTTTTGTGGGTAACTAATTGTATGCTTTGATGTCTTTTCCTGAATTCCTAGTTACATTTTCTGGTGAACCTGACGTGAACTGACTGGTTTTCTATTTTTTTTAGAGCTTTTGAGGTGTTTTACAGGTCCAATTTGTAGAAAAGGAGCCTTTTTTAGGAGTTTCAAGCCTTATGTGCCTATGTGAGGTACTTTTGCGCCTATGTGAAGTACTTTTGTGCTTGTGTGAAGTGCTTTTGTGCCTATGTGAAGTTCTTTTGCACCTGTGTGAAGTACTTTTGCACCTGTGTGGCCTAGACTTGCGCCCGTGTAGCCTAGAATTGCGCCTGTACAAAGGCAAATGCTAAGGTATAAATCTTAATTTTTTAATGCAGATCATGTCAATTACTTTTTGTCCTACTGATTATTTGTGCAGCAACTTGGCGAACATTGGTGAAGACTTAATCACAAACTACTAACGCATTTGGTGCAGGACGCAGTCAAAGAATTCTATCAAAAACTGAGTGTTTGTGATTTCTAGGATAGCTCACACTTCAATTTCTTAAAGTTAATGAACAAGTGCTTGCTTTGTTTTCAAAGATAATTTGTGTGTGTTAATCCTTCAATTTCTTAAGGTTAATGAACAAGTGCTTGCTTTGTTTTCAAAGATAATTTGTGTGTGTTAATCCTTAGAGGGAATGCCTCTCGAGTAGCCTATAAGTTCGAGTGAGAGGGAACGACCCAAGTGGTAATAGGCTAAAGCCAAGCCCTTCCAAACCATTATATAAATAAATGTGTTTGTGACAAAACTTGCAAGCGACGGGTGTTACATGATGTCATAATGGTGTTATGTCTCCCTCAATGTTTGTGTGGCACGTGAAACCCTATAGAGTGTAACCTCTGCATGTTGGAAGGCCTCCTTTAACAGAGTGGAAAACGTTGTTGATTATGACCACCCGAATGGATGCCTTGATTAAAAACTCTTTTTTTAAGAATCCAAAAACCTCCTAGTTGTTGGTACAAGAGGTTGAACCACTGATGACATCTCACGTCCTTATGATTCTTACTAGAGATACAAAGTTCGCCATGGGGAGTTATACTTAGATGCCCCAGAGAAGTGAGTGTCGTGGAGTTGAGCCAATGGGGTCAAGCATCTAAGTATCCACTTTGAGAAAGTGTAGTTGGGGAAACCCAAGTGAGATCCAACAATAACTGTCCTTGCCAACCATAGGATTCATTATTGAAGGTGCATGATTGTCTTGTGTCAAAGTCAAACAAACACTTTGTCTTCCATGTTTGTCAAAAGGTGAACAAGAACAATTCTCACAAGTGGTCATAAACAACCTTGATTTTTCAAAGTTCAAACCAAGAGTCAAAATTTTGTCCAAGTATTCATCCAACATTTGGACATGACTTGTAAAAATATTGGATACCCTTGTTTCAAAATTCATGTCACTTAGGGTTAGGTTTGCATAGTTCAAACTTAGGTCTTAGGACATATTGTCATTACCCTTCATTTTAGTACATTTCATTGCAAGCATCCTGATTTCATTTTTCTAAGTCTTCATTGAATTATCATCATTCCAAAATTAGGTCTTGGCTTAGGTTGCATTTTACATTTCCAAAGTCATTGGTCCTCACATATCCCTATCACATTGGCTTTTTCATTGCATAGTCCAAACCCTAGGTCTTGTCTTAGGTTAACATTATCAAACATTTGCATCCATATCCTCGGTTCATATCATTTTTTCATATCATATCATATTCCTAGATCATATCATATTTTGAGATCATATTCATATCATATCCTTAGGTCATTTTCATTATCATTGTCCTCTTGCATATTAGTCTTAAAATTAGATTTGTCAAACTTGCAAAATCAAAACTTTAGATTAAACCCTAAGATGTTGTTAGGAAGTCTTGACCTTGTCCAACATTTTTTGTCCAAATCTTGTACTTCTATCAACATCATTTTGTCAAACCTAGCTTAGTATCCAAGTGTATAGGTGAGACATTGTCATCATCCTATCATCATTTTGTCATTTGTCCTTTTGTCAATTAAGGTCTTGACTTCATTTTAATTTCCCAAGGTTGAGTCTTTAGGTTTGCATTCCAAGAGTTTGTCCAAACCTTGAAAAGTCAAAAAAAATAAAATAATATATATATAGGTTGCATTCTTATCGTAGATTGCATTATCATTTACTAAGATTGCATTTAGTTGCATATCATTGTAATTACAAAAATTCAAAAAGACCAAAAACATAAGTTACATTGTCAATCACCTACGTTGCATTAGTTGCATACATCATCCTTAAAATCAAAAATACCAAAAGCGTTGCACAGTGATATGCCTACTGAAATGAGATCCCAAGTTTCTTATGAGACCATATCGCAATTAAACAATCAATAATGTCAACCCAATCTATACATGTCTCAAAGATTGGATCAAACTTTTTATGATGAAACAAGTCTCCAAATACAAAAACTAGAGGAGAAACTACTTCGAGAAAAAAGAGATCTTGGAACAAAAAGTGAAAAACCATGAAAAGATTAGGTCCCAAATGTCCAAACTATTTCAAAAATTTCAAGATCCAAATCCAAATATTGAGCCCATTGATGTAAAAGCTCTCATTGAACGATCAGACACACCATCTCTCCTCGCACAAATAGAGATGATGAAACAATTTCAAGCAACGAGCACAAACTTGAACCAAGCCCAAAATCAAACCTTGTTCGACCAAATCCCAAGTCAAAATTTATTCGATCAAACTCTATTCAATCAAATGATGAATCAACAACCAATGGTCCAACATTTCAAACCAACACAACCAATCATCCAACAACAAATAATCATCTAGCATACACAACCAATGATCCAACAACAATAAATGATCCAACATACAGAACCAATGGTCCAACATTTCCAACCAACACAATCAATCATGGCACAAATTCAACAATGTGTTCAGCCAAACACACAATGTCAACAATTTGTCCAACCAACTATGGAGTACCAACAACAAAATCAGTCAACAAATCAATATCAACAACTACAACCAAACATTCAAAAATAAAAGTTGCAACTAACATTAGGTCAAATTTCAAACATGTAAAACCAATTCAACCAAGTCCAAAATCCAATCTCATTCAACCAAAAACCAATTCAAGATCAAAGTGTAACACCAAATCAAAACCAAAAACTTTTCAAACAAATCTAAAATCAAAACCTCACAAGGATTCAAATGTGTCTCCAAAGAAAGGTATTACAAATCTCTTAAAGAGAGTCCTAAGTGATTTTTCTGAGAAAGATTAAAATAATGCACCTATGTCTAGCAATGGCTCACTCCCACATGAACAAATTGACTTTCCAATGGTCTCTATTCCTACACCTTTTAAGGCTTCTCAAGAACCTCCCATATCATCTCCTAAAGCTTCATATGAGAAATTTCCACCATCGCCTCCAAATGAACATCAAATAATGCATCGTCTATAACAGAAATACATGCTAATCTATGTCTTTATACAAATCCCTTGTACTATTTGGAAATGCAATATTTAATGCCACCAGATGCTTCTCTTTTAGAGAGTCTCATTCAAAGTCCATCTCCCTCATGTCAAAGTATTTATTCCTTGCCAAAATCTCACACGCATATTCAGAGTATGTCAAGAGGATGATTCAAAGCACGAAGATCAAGATCCTAAAACCTTACCATTCCATCCAATTGTTGACCAGGATCCCATCTTCCCAGACACTCATGATGATTCCCCTATTCTTGTCCATCCTATCCAAAGTCTTGTCGACACTCTATTCCCTAAGCAAGACCGTGATGTCCTAGTCCATCCTATCCCAAATGATCCCCTTCCACATCAAGAACACAATGTCCTTTTAAATCCCTTTGACATTCCACTTCTTAAGCAAGATCAAGCTATCCCTTCCATCCTTTCCGATGATCCCTTTGAAAGTCAAGAGCATAGCACCTTTAAAGAGGAATTCAATGATCTTCCTCCTTGTTAAGATCAAAGTATCCTTTAGCTTCATGTCCTCCACAAGATCCCCTTGTTCCTCCATCTTCATGTCCTGATCCTCCATATACACTCCAAGATCTCATTTATTTTGATGATCCCATTATTCCTTCTATTCCATCTCATTAAGATCCTGTCATTGATCCTGATCCCCCTCATGAGTCTAACATGTTGACACAAGATGTTCATGAATCCCCTTTGGGCCATTTTGATCCACTTCATGATCTCATTATTTCCATCATATCATATCCACCTCATAATGGACTTGCGTCTTCTTCCCAAAGAAAAGAGTATCCTACGGGTCATAAAGGAAAAGGGGTAGACCTTCATAAGAAGGAACCCCTCCATATTAAATAAAATCCTAATGGTCATGGCCTCAGTGACATTCCTCAAGATTTTGGTATCCCTACTAAACCTAAATCCAAACATATGCCTTCCCCTTCATCCCTTCCATCCATTTTAGGTCTTCATATCCCTTCTTCCCTTATGCAAGGTCAACAAAGGCACACATCTTCAAGAACCTTCCACCTATCTGAAGACCTTCATATCATTCCTATCCATCCATGCATTCGTTTCCTTCTCCAAGCAATTTGGATGCCAATCATAAAAGTCGTAAGTCCAAAAATCTACATGTATTCAAGGATCAACATGTCCCATCTAATCAACATGTCAAAACAAAGCAAAATATAATCTAAAAAGAAAAAGAAGTATCCAAAAGGCCACAAAGGCCCATTTCTCAAAAAGAAAAGTCAAAAGCTATATGGGTTCAAGGAACCACACAAAAATGAAAAATTAAAAACCATGTGGATCCCTAAGCAGCTCGTTGAAGCACAATGATCTAAAGAAAAATCCAACTTGGCATCCAAAATTGCTACTCCTCCATCCAAATATTTCAAATATATTCATCCATCACCTCCTTCATCCATTTTGGGTCCTTATGTCCCAAATTCCATGGCCTTTCCTCTATCAAAATCTCAAAATTTGAGATCCACTTTCCCTTCATTAGTTCACTACCCCTCAAGGTGTGTTTCAATGTTGATCTTGCCAACATTTTTATCTACTCAAGCCCAATTCCTCCAATACCCTATCCATTATCCAATGCATATTTTCCATCCTTTTGTCCCTCTAATCCAATCTTTTGCATAAATATTTGCCTTAGTCCCATTTCATTTCCATGTCATTATCCTGCCAATGTCTTTGAGCATATTTTTAATAGTCATGGTCCATTTTAATGGCTACAATACAAAAAACAAGATGCTTGAGTCCTTCTTCCATTCCCTCTCATGTGTCCATTTTCTACCAAAAGTCAAAAATATAAAAAAAAATTGAAAAAAATAAAAAATGTCAAAAATAGTAAAGAAAATTAATTAGCCCTCTAGTGAAAACCTGGCAAACAGGCACTTTGGCAAGTACCATGGTGAAAACCTAGAAAACAGGCACAACGTGTAGCCAGGTCATCGATCCATCGTCTATCATGATTCCCTATGTACATAGCACAAATTTTTACCATGCCTATCCATTTTGATTTGACCCAGTGTCCTTCTCCAAGCTTGTGATTGGTCATCATCAATTCCTTTCTCATTTGATTGCCAATCTTTGTACATTTATTTTATGTCCTGGTCACGGATACACATTTTGGACCTTAATTGGGGGCAAATCCCTTGTCATGATCAATTGACGGAGTTATCATAGTGAACAGCTCGGAGGCTATGGCATGTACATAACTTATAAAGTCTTGAAAAAATCCCTAAAAATCAAATAAAGTCTTGAAAAATAAATAAATAAAAACAATCATAAAATATCCTAAAATAATTCCACAAAAATTCATAAAATGACCTGAAATAATCCAAAAACATCATAAAATGTCCTAAAAAGGCACAAAAAAATAATTCAAAAACCCTAAAAATTTGAAAACATAAAAAATCCAAAAACAATCACTTTCATTTCATTTCACCAATAAACTAGCCCCTTTGTACATAGACAAACATTTGAGTGGAGGTTAGACAGAAAACATGATAAACATTGCGCTTAAACAAATCATGTATCAACAAATAAATTGTTCAACCAACCTATCATTCAAACTGATCGAACTTGTCTTATCCATCAATCAACATTAAGATTATCAGTCCTTTGTCAACATTATCATGGATCTTATACAAGGTGTGGTACACTCGAGACCAGACTGTGTCCTATCTTAAGACAAGGTACTACATTCCCTAAAACCAGACAACATGATTGTCCTTTAAACACAACATTCTCACTTTTGGCAATGAAGATCAAGATGTTTGTTTGACTTGTTTGAACTTGTAAATCTTATCTTTCTTTGATTTATCTTTGATCATGTTCCTATGCTACTCAATGATGTCATAAAGTGATTTAGAGTAGTCGAGATGGCTCATGATTGTTTTTGTTTTGTTTTCTATTTGTGGAGCGTTTCATAAACTTTTGGGGCACGTATGTCTTGGGTGTCTGTGATAAGTGTGTCCGCTTTGTGAACGCTGCACATACCAAGTGACCCTTGACACACGTCTTGTCTTAGGTTATTTTTTTACTCACTCCTTGTCTACAACGTGTATGTTTTATGCAAAGGGATTGCATTATCGCCCTGGCCTTCATTGCCATGGTGTGCCACATCCGTTTTACCATATCAAATAAAGGTTCTCACCTACTATTTGCATTTGTGAAAGCAAGGTTTCATCACACTAATCATTCTTCACTTCTCACTTGCATTTCTTTTGGCTAACATTTCTTCTATCCCATCAATCCTTCTATCTATTCATCAAATCAATCATTCTCGTGCTATCTATTCTATCTGATCAATCGAGAATTTCTTCATTTGGTATTAATCAACCCTTTTTTTGCAATCCATTAACATTCTTCCCTTCTTATTAACGTTTTTCTCTTTCATCATATTTTCTCTTTCTAACATTTCTTCTCTTCTTTCGAGAGATCATTCATTTATTTCATGCATAAACAATCTCTCAAGGGGGCATCCCACCTCTGTCTCTCGATCTACTGGGGCATGATCTTTTTAATTATTCTTTGAAACAACACTCATAATCACATTGTCTCAAAGAGGGGAAAAATGTAGACAATCAAAATTGGTCATCACTCCTACGTCACTAACCTAATTTTTAACATGTCTTCTTTGTCATGTTTGATCTTCATCATATGTTGACATTGTGTCATTCTTCTAGTTTCAGTTCATTTTGAATCCAACCCTAATCGGACTTGTTCATTTGTATTTGGTCCTAAATCATTATGATTGGCATTTTATCATTTGAATTAGTCTCATCTTGACAATTAGACTCAATTCCCTCTTTGTTGATAATTAATCAATCATTAATTATCAACCTCTTTATAAATCAATTTCAATCGGTCCTCTATGACACTCTATCTGCCTTTCATGGCACTTTATCAATCGATCTTATTAGTCTCTTATCAAAATCATTATCAATCTTAGGTCTTTTTCGATCTCCATCCTATTTTGTTGTCAACCTCAGTCAATTGTCATTAATTTTTATCAATTATTAGCCAAACAATCATCACTATTAGGACCCAATTCAACAATCGGGTTGGTATCTTAAATTATTCAAATCATTTCCCCTAGGTTGATTAATTAAATAATTAATCAATCTCCTTTTTTTACTAACATGTCCTCCCTTTTGAATAAATAAATGAATATTTATTTATTCTTTCACCTTTTTCCTACAATTAATATTTTTATATATTAATTGGCTAATTTGATTTATTAGTGGAATTAATAATTTTAAATTATTAATTGCACCTCATTCGAGTTTAAATGGAATATTTGGAGTGCAAATAGAAACTTCCATTTTCTTTTTGATTTAACTCCTTTTTCTCTTTGCTTCTAATGGCAATTTCCCTTTTAATTCATTCTTACACAAAATCTCAACCGTCGGATTGAGTTGATCTCATTCGTTGATTCAAAATGCTCTTTTCTATAAATTGAGCTCTCATTTCTCATTTTCGACAACCACAATTTGAGTATCCTTATGCTGCAATTTTCATCTTGTCATCTTGCTTGCTTTCACTTGCATGTGCAATCTTGTAGGTGAGATCCACAAAAATCCCTTTTCAAGGTGAAAGAAGGACAATGGAGAACCATGGAGGAGGCACTTTGTGATTGGTTTGTGTTTTATTTTAGTGCTTTGTCTTCATGTCTTTATTGATTGAATTAGGATTTCATTTCATAAGCTTGTTAGTTTTCGTGGTTAACTAATTGTGTGCTTTGATGTCTTTTCCTGAATTCCTAGTGACAGGTACAATTCTAAAGTGGTAATGTATTGACAAAGGTCAAAGGCGATGGGATTACAAGACAAACAACAAAAGTATACTAACTAACACCCATAAATATGAAGGAAACGAGAAGTATATGTTATGTGACCATCTTTCCACCAAGATATCAACTCAAACCTATACATGGGGCATGGTTCTGAATTCTAGACATATTGAATGTGAGTTGATGTGGCTTTGTGATTGAGAAATGATGTATTAAAGAAAAATTATGTCTTCATAATCTTGGGCTTAACAACTTTACATTCAATACAAAACAATATTGGAAAGTGGTTTGAAAGGATAATTCATAGCAAAGGCTCCACTAGCAAGAATAACAACTAACAAAAGTAAAAATATATTGAGCTAACATCATGGGATGATCTAGCTACTTCCAAACTCTATTAGGCCTAACTTGTAAATTACTCCAAGTGTATCATGTCATATGATGTTGGTGGCAACAAATATTGGGATCAAAGAGCCCCATTTATTGCACATGAAAAACTATAGATCTCTTAAATAATAGTTTTCCAATGTATAGGCAAGGCCCCACATTCATTATAGGCCATTACAAAACCCAAGTGGTGGTTTCTTTAGAGGAAAGATTTCTCAACAACATCATTTGAAGCATAAACATTTATAACATCAAAAGAATGATTATTAATGTTGAAAAGAGTCCATAACGCACAATTGGTGAGGTTACATCCTTGTTCAACTAAATATTGATGGTGTGTAGGAGATAAAAAGGTGACAACACCACCTTAATCCACCTCATAATGAGTACATAGAACGTGATCATAAGGTCAAAATACATGGCAAGTTGTAAAAAACAAAAATGCAAAAACTTTGACCTCTTATAAATAGAGAAATCTAAACTTGGGAATCGCAAATGAACATAATGAACATAATGAACAACGTATTTCTATGGGAGGTTTGTTAGACTTTGAACATTTCAAAAAATACAATTCATAAATGAGTGTCAAGAGGCATCTCCTTTTTATCCAACTCGTCTAGTGTAGAATAACTATTCTACAAAATAACTTCATTCACTTCAAAACTCCATATTTTGAAGTGGATACTTTCTACCATTTTGTTGGCTTAAATTCTCCTTTCTCTCGTTGCCCTGGCAAACTATGAGACCTCTCTATTCAACAAGAGGAGGGGAAGCATTTTGGGCATTGATGGCAGTCAATCGAAGCAAGGTTGACGTCGTGAGTGGAGTTCAAACAACTTTCAGCTCACCAAATGTCTCCATGGGGGAGGAGGGTACTAATTTACCTAAATTTAGAGGTTTGAGACACTTTTTGAATCCTAGTTCCCATAGTTGGAAGGTAGAGGAGAAGGCTTGATGATACTAGAGTTTTTGGCTTTGTGGCTAATTAAACTAGACTTACCTTCCTCTTCTTTCAAAGTTGGCAAGTTAGAAGAGGGTTGTGTAGAGGCCTTTTGGTGTGGGGAAACCAAAGGGCAATCTTGAATCTTGTGTTATGAGCATTGACATCAATATCATGTGTTTGAGAGGTTGATATAAATGATGCATTGGGTGCATCTAGCTTGAACAACTTGGATATCAATAAAGTCATTAAGGTCCTTGGATAAATCTACCTCAACACAAACCTATCGTTGGGGATGAGCTGAACAAAATCATTTTGGTTCGACACAACCTACCAAGCTTAAAGAAGAGACTATTAGGCTCAAGAAGTTCTAGCATGAAAAGGGTAAACTAGGGAACTCAACCCAAACATAGATTTGAAAAGACTTGTTATTAGAGACAACAAAGTCTTGAATACATAATTTGAAAACAATAAATGAGAAACACATGAACTAAGGGCCATGAATGAGCATAACCTAAACATAATAAACTTCAACAAACTGAAAAAGAAAAACAACGACAAGATGGATCCCATGTAGAGTTTGGGCCTTGTTGACATTAATCTTTGAGAATGCTTTCATGGCCTTGTTGACATTAATCTTTGAGAATGCTTTCAAAGAAGACCTTATCCATAAATATCCAATCTAAATAAAAGTCTTTAATCAACGATATGCGTTATCAAATTTTGAAATTAGATAAGACATACCTCATGAAAAACAAATTTCTGATGCCTTGTGGGCCGGGGTGAGTTTTTTCTGAAGTGGCCAACAGTAGATTCAATTACCACTTCGTTATTTTTCTTCGAATCAGACATTTAATCAGTCAACTGTAGTAGAATCTTACGACAAAAAACTGATCCGAAAACTATAGGTACATCCTATACCCCACGATGGGCTAGAAAACGTGTTTGCTTGTTACACCGCGCAAGAATTTCACGGTAGGTGGAGTATGGGAGAAGGGAGGAATGAAGTAGCAAATGGAACATCTGGTTAGCCTGGAATCATTATCTTTTGTAAAATGAGAAAGTATATTAGAATGCCCAAAGTCTCAGAATTCGGACAGGATTTGTTTTTGTTCTGCACTAGACATATACACAATAGACGTGCATTGAATATAGGCGTTGAAGAATAGATATAGATTGAATATAGGCTTGAAGTGCAGAAGTGATATTCAGCCATTGAAGTACCATGGGAAATACACTGAGGCGTTTGTATGAGGAATGCTACAGTCCTAGACCTGAAGGGGGTCATGGAGTGAGTCCTGGTACAGCTGGTTTCGATGCATTGGCTCGTGATCTCTTTCAATTTGAGAACACTGGCCAGGTATTCTTAAGAATTGAGAGCAGAGATCTTGTTTTCTGCTCTGTATTTTGCTTTGTTTTGTTTTTGTTAAGCTGTCATTTTC
Organism: Cryptomeria japonica; assembly: GCF_030272615.1. Classification (NCBI taxonomy): domain Eukaryota; kingdom Viridiplantae; phylum Streptophyta; class Pinopsida; order Cupressales; family Cupressaceae; genus Cryptomeria; species Cryptomeria japonica. The sequence goes on from NC_081411.1 coordinate 828,498,876, forward strand.
TCTTAATAACAACCTGATTGCCCACAAGATGAAATTATGCCATGCCTATGGTTTTGTATTAGTTTTGCGATTTGGGTACGTTTTTGGCTATTTGCTTCCTATTTTCCCTTGGTTTTTTGTGTTTTGGATATTCAATTATGTTAATTATCATTTTGTGATCAATTTGAGAGCTGTTTTTTCAAGTTTTATCTTCGGATCTGAGGCCTTTCCACTCCCTTTTTTCTCTTACTTGTTTTATGTATGAATAATATAATGGTGCATATTAATCCAAAACAAGTTTTGTCTAATGTTCTGATAGAGTAAGAACGCGTTGACATTTCCTTATTGATTTTTTTGTTCAGAATTACATTTTACGAGTTAATTTTGATATTGGGGCTTGTTTATTGTTTAAGGTGCCAGAAGGATTAAGCCAGCACCTAGAGGCTTCAAAGAAAACACAGGCTACATGGTATGGTATCGTTCTGCTTCTCAGAAGTTAATAGTATACATTGATATGAATAGGTGCAATGTGATCACAGTGTTTTTATCATTTTCAAACTTTGAATAAAAAAGTAATGAAGTTTAAGCATCTCAGGTCAAACTCAGATCTGCTGTTTCCAGGTAGAACCATTTAATTTCTAAAAACTTAAGAAAAAAACTCTGTATAGTTGTTTGTATTAGCGAATCCCTTTCGCATTTTCTCATCTTTCATCCTCCTTGGGCCTCTGGCTCTAGCAAATCTATTGTCTCCCTGCAGTTGCACAGAGGTAAGGAAACCCTCTTTCTGGCTATTTACCCAGTGGTGATTTGTTAGGCCAGTGGATTTTTCCATTCACATGGCTGGGCTGCTTCCTCCTGCAATCATAGTTATCTATAGGTCACTGGACTTGTCCAGCATTCTGTCTCATGTGTGTATCCTTTACTGGAAATTTCAGCAGCAGCTAACCTTTGAACTAGGATGTCCGGAAAAGTATGGGATAGTATTTGAAGCCTGAGCCTTAACAACAACAAAAGCTCATAGTTCACGAACTGTAAAATCCTGTTCTTTCCTCTCTCAATAGATTTCTACCATCTAATTTTGCACTGCTTGGCAATTGATTTCGGTATATCCTTTCCCTAATTCTGATCATCTGCCGGAATTCTATCTGAAAGCTTTCATTTTTGAGTACACATTATTGTCCATAAATTAGTTTTTAATAAATAAACAACAGGAAGCTTTACTCTTCGCTTGAGTTTGGTTCCTTTTACTATTACAGCTTACAAAAATCTTCTAGGTCTTTCAACCTTCTCATTTGGAGATGTGAATTTTTAAAACTCAAACCAGACTTGGAAGAATAAGTTTCTTGGATAGCATCAATGATTTCAGCTTGTGAGAGTAAACATTTTATGCCCTTTATGGTGGTTGAAATTCTACCACAACTGACATTACACTCAGATCTAATCATCAAAGCAACTCTCAAGCCATTGCCAATGACGTTCTTTTATCCAGCTCTCAAATGGGCATGGAAAGCTTACTTGGCACTTGGCAGATAGAGGTTACACTGTTGGGTTTTTACCCTTTAGAGGGATGAGATGACTCCTGCAATTAGCCTCCGGCAAACAGTGTATATTCCTGATGGAGAGTTTCTCTATAGTCAAACTTTGAATTTGTGTGTCCTTTTTTAAGTGATGTTTAGTGTTAAAGCCTCGAGATTCACCGGCACAAAACTAGCATTTTCTCATAAACTCACAAATGTCACGCACACAGAAATTTCCTTGTTTCACTTGCTTTTTTTGTAACTTTCTGCTCATTTAAATCTTTGATTCAACGTATCTTGTTCAATAGAATCTCCACTTACATAACTGTATGCTTATTTCAAAAGGTATAATAAAATCCAAGCAGCATGGAAGGAGGAGCCTCCTAAGAATGCTGAACAAGCAGCAACACTTATTGTCAGAGCATTACACAAACATCACAAGGTCAATGTTGAGGTATATCTCTAAGTCTAAGGCTCAGCGGCCTTCATCAACGTAAATTTTTCCCTCTTTAGCCTTTTTCTGATTTGTCTAAACAAAGTACAAATGAGCAAGAGATTCCCTTATTTTGTAGGGTCTCTTGGCATTTTATGGGCTTCCATACCCTGCTGCATCTGTACAAATTCCAGAACAGACTCTACAAAAATGGCCAGTAGGGGTGAAATTTGAACTGCACAGTCTTCAAGTAAGACATGAATTGAGTTTGTCTTCCTGTCTGTCTTCCCTTGTGTTTCATATACTAATATGTTAGCCACAACAGGTAGATGCGAGGGCTGTTGCAGATGGTGATACAATCACAGTATATGTGGATACAAAGAAGCCCAGAGAATCTTCAGAGGTTCCAGTCTCAGTGCAGAAAGCAGCAATGGAAAGGCGTGAAGCTCGAACAAGGAGGGATTATGTGAGAGCTGATGCATTACAGAATCAAATTGCAGATGCAGGATATAGGTTTGGTTCCAATGTCTTACAAAACTGCAAAGTTTCCTGTATGATTTTCTTCATGAATGTCTCTTCCTTGTGTTATACCATATCAAGTATCTTCCCTCTTGCAGGAACAATTGAAGATGGTTTTGATGCCATTGTATAGTTTAATTTTCTCATCTTCTAAATTTACCAACTAACATATATCAATCAAGCAATGTACATGACTTTTTGATTATCTGTAGAACAGAAAGTTTAAACTTGCTTGCCCTTAAAATGCCATTAATCAGAATCTCATGAATCCTCCTTTATTTTAGTTTTAAGGTTAAAGGTATTGCAGCAATTAACAATTTTTCTATTTTCCAACAGGGTATTTGATGGAGCCAGAAATGGTGACGATATCCTATCTCGCAAATATCGAATTCGATTAAGGTTGATGTTCATGGGGTTTTAGAGTTTTGTATTTCTTAATGTATCTGACCCAAGGAGTGCGGGATGATGGCCTTTTTCTTCATTCCTTGGCACATGAGTTATAATGGCAGTTCTAAATGTAAGTCCTCCGTGATTGCAGGGGAGTGGATGCACCAGAGAGCAAAATGCCTTATGGCAAGGAGGCAAAGGAAGCATTACTCAATCTAATTGAAGGGAAAAGTTTGCACATACTAGTCTATGAGCAAGATCGATATGGTCGCTCTGTAGGAGATGTTTACTGCGGAAATATCTTTGTTCAGGTGAAGAATGGAGCAATTTTCAACTTTACAATAGTTTATTGCCAAGCAATTGCTTTTCTGTTTCAAAATGTGTTTGGATGTAGCTACCTTAAAAGTTTCAGGAAAACAATGTTTTAGGTCAGAATTGTGACTTATCATCAAGAGTGGAAGTTAACATTTAAAAATATATTTTTCATCAAAGAAAACCAATATTTTACACTAATTTTAATAATTAAAACAATTTTTTACACTAATTTTAATGATTTGTTCTCTCTTTGTTTGTTTTTTTGACTCTATCATTAGGAAGTACTTCTGAAAAGGGGATTTGCATGGCACTATTCACAATATGATCAGCGTCCAGAGTTTGCCGAGGCAAGGAAAATTGTTCTCAAATAATTTGTGTCTTGAAGAATTGATTACCATAAATTTTTCATTTTTAACTTATTTTGAATTTGCCAATTATGGTCATTAATATGAATTTTTATTTGATTTTACAGTGGCAAAAAGAGGCCCAAGCTGCCCGTGTTGGGCTATGGGCTTCGTCCAACCCACAAAAGCCATGGGAGTGGAGGAAAGACAAACGGGAAGGTGTCCCCATTGCAACTTTTGCTTGAGACCCCATTTCAGCGGTCTCATCATCGTTACTTTCGAGGATGGAATAGAGAGAAACCGTAAAACAGTGAAAGGGAAATTCAGTTTTGCCTTTCATGAACTTGTGGAGCCCTTGAGCTTGTTTGAACATTAAAACATCATTGTTTCTTCAATTCCAAGGAAAGGAATATATGGTTACATATATTTTGTAAAATCTTGTTTACATTAATGTTTCAGATCATTCAGTGGTCTATCGTCATGATGCAAACAGGTGTTTGCATTGTCAAATCATAAATGTGTACACAACTACTTACTAACTTTTACAAATAAGAAAAATGATTGGGCAAAAATATTTCATTATAACATTTTTAAAAATATAAAAATAAGTCTAAGGTAATTATGTAAGAATACAAAATCATTTATTTATATATATATATATATATATAAAAGTTGATATGTGAACAATCTTTATTAATATTAATAAAGAAGAAACTCATATTTTAGGTTTATTAATAGTTCAATTTGAGGGTGGGTGTTCTTTTAAGTTTATTATCGTGATATTCACGATTGAGGGTAGTGAACTTTCACCAAAATATATTTTTAAGGTCAAATTCAACCTTTAAAGAATAATTGATTTTCTCACTATCATTATAGTTATATGGTCCTCATATATTATTATGTTATTTATACAAAACGACTTCCACTAGCTCCCATAGTTGATTTCTCTATTCCTCTATAAATAGCGAGATGTCCTTCTCTAAGCAAGTCCTCGCCATAGGAAATTTGTAATTCTTTTCATCCCAAGGATGTCCTCTAGAGCTTTAATGGTGAAGGCTCCACCAATGTTATCGTTGCTTTTGGCCACATCATACTCCTCGAAAGTTAGGGCCTCACATCTATACTTCTATTGAATATAATTTATTATTATCATTTTAGCAAACCTCTTGTCCCAAAAAGATGTAGATGGTGTTTAACAAAATAATTTCTATAAATTGTTCATCGTGCATGTATTTCATGCCTTTGCACTAAGTTGTTTCCAATAATTAGTCAAAGTGCCTCAAGTGCATGTGATGAGCCAATTCAAAAAATTGCTCTAATTGTTTGGGGATAGATAACTCTCTATAGTCATAAAATAGCTTGGATAGAGAAATTTTGGGAGGCATATTTGAGGTTGAGTAATAAGAAGATACTATCATATTACAACTCCCCAATTTGGCACGATTATTTTCTATTGATCTTTTTAAGGTTTCTCTCACGTGAGAATTTATTTCCAAGACACAAACTCGGTTCTTCTTATAGTAAAGATTTTATTTCTAATTATTCCTACAAGTTGATGTCAATCCAAGCATTTGAATTGTCATGCATTATAATTTCACTAATTTGTTTGATGGCATTGCTTGCCAACATGTCTACAATTTCATTTTTGGGAGCACTCTTGTTATGAGGCTATCGGTAACTCTATTGGTCGTTTCTTCAAGGTTGATGAAGCTATGTCCTCAATGAACCACACTAACTTTTCTCGCATTCTTGTGGACATTGACATCTCCTCTCCTCTCTAAGGAGATGTGGTTCTTATGGTGGGGGATAGGCCTTGGTCACAACTGTTGTATTTTGAAGGCCTCCCCTTCCGCTATAGGAGATGCTTCTCTACAAGTCATCTTGCTTCGGACTACTCTATTTCACGCCACAAAGGTGTCTCTACCTGGTGGAAGAATGCTACTATTGATCACTTAACAGTTAATGCTCTTGACTTTACGTCTGTTGGCTCCTTTCATGAGGATGATGTTGATGTCGTGCCCCTCATAGCTATTGATGCTCATGTTGCTCCTTTTGAGGTCCCCGCTCCTACTTCTCATGCTCTACAGCCACGCTCTTTTGTTGTTGTTTCGTCACAACATGTTGTTGCTCTTAAATAGCCCCCTGTTGTTCTATTGCAGCACTCTATTGACACCACTGATTGTAATCCTACGGGATCCCTTCCAATTGATCTCTCTTTTGATGGACCTAGATTGTGGTTTCTCGCAAGAGGAAGGGGAAGTCTTCTCCCCTGCCCCAACACCCCCCCCCCCTTCGTTGGGGTGTCTCTCCCTCCCTTTGATTAGGGTCTTCTTTGTTCTCCGGTTGGATAGGATTCCTTACTTGTCTGACTGTGTTTGTTTCTAATTGCCTTTGGGTTGATTTTTGTGTTGCCAACATCATCTCTCTTGATGTTTCTTGTTTTTACTATGTTAAGGGTCAGTGCCCTAGTTAACGCTACTTTACTAATCAAAAACATGTCTATGTTAGGTCCCGGAGACAACTGAGAAGGGGGGGGGGGGGGGGGTGAATCAGTTGTCAAATAAATTCAAACCAAAACAACTTAACCAACCTTAATGCTTAATACCGGTAAACCAAACTTTATGTCGGTAGACAGTTTATCAGTTAATTGTAGTACCGGTAAAGATTAATGCATGAAACAGAAAGACAATAACATCCACAACACATAACACCAATATTTGTACGTGGAAACCTTGTAAGGGGAAAAACCACGGTGGGAAACCTTACCCACAATAAGATGATACTACTGCAGATAGTATATGTATACAAATGGGATCTGCACATGCAAAAAGGCCAAGTTCCTAGAGCTCACTGCTCAAACACAAATAGGAGTCACACTAACTACAATTGGATGGTTAAATCCAATAAGAATGTACTGCTCAAAATAGCATCTTCATATGTTGGATTTGTTAGAGTAAAGTAATTAATTAACTTTGCTCTCCTCTTAAGATTTCTCTTTATGCATACATTAGTCATTTAATAATTAATATTTAATTATTAAATGCTCACACCTTAGGGTTAGGTTTTCCTTTGGTGTTGATCTCCTTTATAAGGATTGATCTCTTGTATTATTCAAATTCTTGATTCATATTTTCTCTGATAATACATCTTTTCTCTTTGTCAGAGCCAAAACCCTTGTATTTGTTCTCTCTCTTTCTCTGTGACAGGTTTCTTGCATGCAGGTTTCTTTTGGGTTCTGTGGATTTGTATTTTTCAAATCCTACATGGTATCAGAGCCAGATCTGCTGCAGCTTGTTCAGACTTTTGAAAGATTTTGAGATCCAGGTTTTGGTTGCATCAGATCTGTGTTTGTCTTCTGTTTTTTATTTTGGAATAGGGGGTATTTTTTTCGGTGCACTTTGAGCCCAAACGGACCTCACCGTTGAGCTCGTAGCGCCCAAAAACCTCTATTTCCATATAAAATTCGTCCGATTTGGACACAGTTGCACCAGGAGGCAAATTTTTTTTGGCCCCAAGGCCATACGGCCCTAGGGCACGACAACCGAGGCAAAAATTTCAAAAAAATTAAACAAAAATCATAGTTTTTGTTTAAATCGGGCGCAGCCTCTTTTGGAGGCACGCGCAGCCCGGCGGTAACCCCCGTCGCGCCCCCGCTGCACCGCCTGCCGCCCACCGCGCCGCCCACCGAGAACCCCCGCCCGAGCGCCGCCCGCCCGCAGCCAGCCCGCCGCCCGCCGCTAGCAGCGCTGCCCCCGCGCCGCCGCCCCCTGCGCCCGCCCCTGGTCGCCCAGCGGACCAGGGGCTTTTTTTTTTTAAGCCCTTGAGGGCTTAAAGGGCCTATTTGGGCTCTTTTGGAGCAGTTTTACTAAATCGGGTATAACTCGGGCATTTTAGCTCGGATTTTCGAATGAAAATAGGCGTTGGAAAGCTGGTTCCGAGCCCGATCTAAAAGATGCAGATCTTTTTTTCTGATTTTTCCGTTTTGCAGTTTTTTTTGTAAGTCGAAGTCAGAACAAGTTTTTTGCACTCCAGGAGCCATATCTTTTGCATACGGACTCCATTTTTCGAAAGCGAATAGGCGTCGGAAAGGTGGTTCTGTGCTCTTTCCAGATCTACAGTCTATTTCATCAGAAAAATCTTCAGATCAGTTGAGGCACAGTTCACAGGATGGCAGACAGACCTATTGAATCTCTCACACCGCATAATTACCACACTTGGAAGGGTCGCATGATGACTCTTCTCCAGTCAAAAGGGTTATGGTCCTGTTTGGATGAGGTTCAGCCTCAGTTGACACGTCCTTTTGAGATTATGCAGCACAGGAACAATATGGATCAGGCTATGGGATTGATGGCTTTACACATTTCCGACAGTCTCCAGTTTCATCTTGAGGGTTGTATCACTCCTCGAGCCATTTGGACCAAGTTTGAGGGACTTTTTGGTACTGTCAACGAGTTCAGAGCTTTGCAGCTTGAGGCAGAGTTAACTTCCTTGGTACCTGATTCATTTCCTTCTATTGAGGACTTTCTGATGAAGTTCAAACAACAAAGATCTATCTTGCAAGGTTGTGGTAAGACTAAGACTGATACAGAGTGCATTTTCCTGATTCTCTCTAAGCTTCGGGGTCCATTTCAGATCTTCTCTTCGACCTTCTATTCCACCATGGATGCCTTGGGTGCTCGACATGTCATGCCTTCTTTTGAGGTCTTTTGTGATCGTCTGACTCGTGAGCAAGCTAAGCTTAAGCAGTTGGATTCACTTTCAGGTTCACAGAACCAAGCATTGGTAGCCCAGCCCTCCAAAGGAAAACAGAAGCAGAAATCAAAGCCTAAGAAAGATTCAGAGGCTAGTGAGAATCCCTCCAAGCCACCACCTAAGTCTGATTCAAAACCACAATTCAATTCTAAACAGGGCAAATCTTCAAAGTCTGGTGAGTCTTCCTCCAAGACTAAGAAGAAATCAGGTGATCCTTGCAGTTTTTGTGGCAAGGAAGGACATCCCGTTTCCAGGTGTTGGAAACGTTTAGAGGCTTTGGAGGAAGCCATGCAGCAGCATAATATCAGTGCACCAAAGCCTCCTTCACAGCCCACAGGGAAAGGTCATGCTCTTTCTGCACGAGCATTGTCCTCAGCGTCCACTTGGATTCTAGATTCTGGTGCCTCTCACCATATGACACACACACAGGATTTGGTCACCGCTCTTGCTCCTACAGGCACTCGACATATTGCAGTTGGTGACTCAGCACAACTTTCCGTTCAGGGTTCTGGTACTGTTTCATTGGATGGTGGTTGTCTTCAGGATGTGCTTTTGGTTCCTGACATTTCGACAAACCTACTATCCGTTTATCAGATTTGCCACTCTGGCTCTGGTAAGATAGTTGAGTTCTCTCCACATGATGTGGTTATTCGAGATCTTCATGATCCTGACTTGGTTGTGGCTACTGGGAGTGTGGATTCTGCATCTCACTTATATAGTTTTGATGGCTTTGAGAGTTCAGACACTGTTGGTTCCTCTCTTATAGCACATGCAGATTCAGTGAGCAGGCTTTGGCATGAGCGTTTTGGTCATGTCAATTACAGATATCTACAGCAGATGAGTACACAGGCACTTGTGATTGGGCTTCCACAGATTTCTTGTACAGATGGTGTATGTCATGGTTGTGTCCTTGGCAAACATCATCGAGATCCTTTTCCTAAGGGTCGAGCCTCTCGTGCTAGGGCAGCCCTAGAGTTGGTACACAGTGATCTTATGTCCTTTCCGACTCCTTCTTTTTCAGGGGCCCGTTATGTACTCACTTTTATTGATGACTTCTCCAGACGTACATGGGTGTACTTTCTTAAGTACAAGTCTGATGTCTTTGACTCTTTCAGGAAGTTTAAGACATTTGTGGAGAAGCAATCTGGACTTTCTATCAGGAGGATACGCACAGATAATGGGGGGGAGTATGTAAATCAGGCTTTCAAAGATTTTTGCACTGAGCATGGTTTACAGCATCAGTTTACAGTTCCTTATACCCCTCAACAGAATGGTGTTGCTGAGAGAAAAAACAGAACCTTACGGGAGATGGCAAATTGTATGATACAGTCTCGAGCTATGAGTTCTTCATTTTGGGCTGAGGCAGTCAATTGTGCCAATTATATTCAGAACCGAATGCCCCATAAGGCATTATGACATATGACTCCTGAGGAGGCTTGGACCCATGTCAAGCTTGATGTTTCTACATTCCGAGTTTTTGGTAGTGAGGCTTGGGCATTTATTCCTGATGCTCAGCGGATAGCCATGGAGAGGAAGAGCCGACCACTCATATTTGTTGGCTACTGTGAGGATGTTAAGGCATACAGGTTGTTTGATCCTGATTCCAGAGAGGTCTTGTTTCGGCGGGATGTCCAGTTTGATGAGTGCTATCCTCAGATGGATTCTCCATCACCAGCTTCTCCCTCATTGCCTACTCCTTCCTCTTCATCTCTTGAGGATTACTTATCTCTTGAGGATGATGTAGATCATGATCCACCATCTCCACCACCACCAGTTGCTCCGTCTTTGCCGAAGTGGGCCCGTGATACTGTTGATGCAGCTGGTTCTTTGGCAGGTGATCCTTCAGATACTCGTCGCACTCGTGCTCAGACATCTGGTTCTAGTCTTTTGAGTCATACCCTTTCAGATGATCCTCAAAAGTTTTCAGAGGCGACAGGACACCCAGAGTGGGATAGGGCCATGGATGAGGAGTATTCTTCTTTGATGAAGAATCATACTTGGGATCTTTGTCCTCTTCCTAAGGGAAGAAAGTTGGTTCGGTGCAAGTGGGTGTATCGTACCAAGTATGCTGCAGATGGTTCTATTGATAAGTATAAGGCCCGTCTTGTTGCGAAGGGGTTTTCTCAGGTAGAGGGTATTGACTACTCTGAGACCTTTGCTCTTGTCGCCAAGATGAATTCTATACGCCTGGTACTTTCACTTGCAGCTTCACAGGGATGGACAGTGTTTCAGATGGATGTGAAGAGTGCCTTCTTGCATGGAGACCTACATGAGGAGATCTATATGGAGCAGCCTCAGGGTTTTGTGCAGGACACTTCTTTGGTTCGTAGACTTCGACGTTCATTGTATGGTCTCAAACAAGCCCCCAGGGCTTGGTATGAGAAGATGGACTCCTTCTTGCTTTCTTCGCACTTCACACGCTGTCATTCCGATCACACAGTCTATATTCAACGTCAGGAGGGTGATCTTTTGATTCTAGTGCTATATGTAGATGATCTCATCATTACAGGTAGCTCATCCTCCATGATTCAGAGTGTTCAGAGAGCTTTGATGGAGCAGTTTGAGATGACCGATCTTGGTCTCTTGCACTTCTTTCTGGGTCTACAGGTTATTCAGTCTTCGGATGGGATTTCCATTTTTCAGGAGAAGTATGCTCTTGATATGCTTCAGCGATTTGGCATGCTTGATTGCAAGTCTGCCCCCACTCCATTTCAGTCAGGTGTTGTTTTGTCTTCCACTTGCTCTACTCCTTCAGTAGACCCCACTTTATACAGGCAGTTGGTTGGCAGTCTGTTGTACTTGACACATTCTCGTCCTGATCTTTCCTTTGCGGTTGGCCTTGTCTCTCGGTTCTCCCATGATCCTCATGAGAGCCATTGGCAAGCAGCCAAACGTATTTTGAGATATATTCGGGGCACCACACAATATGGCATTCACTACTCTTCAGGATCCCCTCATATCATTGGCTTCACTGACTCCGATTGGGCTGGTGATGTCAATGATCGGAAGTCTACTTCTGGCTTCGTTTTTTGCCTTGGTTCTGGTCCTATCACATGGTCTTGCAAGAAGCAATCTGCTATTGCATTATCATCTACAGAGGCTGAGTACCGTGCAGCAGTGTTAGCCAGTCAGGAGGTTTTATGGCTTCGGCAATCGATGACAGAGTTTGGGTTTCCTCCAGATTGTCCCACTATTCTTTGGTGTGACAACCAGAGTGCCATTCACATTTCTCGCAACCCAGTGGAGCATCAGCGGACAAAGCATATTGAAATCCACATGCACTTCATCAGACAGTTGATTCAGGATGGTTCTCTCATCTTGGAGTATATTCCTACAGAGGAGCAGGTTGCAGACATCTTCACTAAACCTTTGGCATCTCCGCGCTATCTTCAGTTGCGCTCAATGCTTGGGGTGAAGGAAGTTGTCCTTGGGGGGTCTCAGTGAGGCCTTCCTTCCTTCATGTTCCTTCATGTTTTCTTTTCAGCATGATTCTTTATCTCTTTTTGGAGAGGAGTTTTTTCCCACTGGGTTTTCTCCTTTACTCCGCTTTATAGAGATTTTCTTGTATTCGAGTACCTCATCAGGCCTTGTTGCCGGGACCCTCTTTTGCATTGTAGTTCCTTTGCTTTCTTCTGCATTGTTTGTAGCTGCATTGTAGCTCATCTTAAGGGGGGGTGTTAGAGTAAAGTAATTAATTAACTTTGCTCTCCTCTTAAGATTTCTCTTTATGCATACATTAGTCATTTAATAATTAATATTTAATTATTAAATGCTCACACCTTAGGGTTAGGTTTTCCTTTTGGTGTTGATCTCCTTTATAAGGATTGATCTCTTGTATTATTCAAATTCTTGATTCATATTTTCTCTGATAATACATCTTTTCTCTTTGTCAGAGCCAAAACCCTTGTATTTGTTCTCTCTCTTTCTCTGTGACAGGTTTCTTGCATGCAGGTTTCTTTTGAGTTCTGTGAATTTGTATTTTTCAAATCCTACAGGATTCAGTACCGGTGTAGTTCTGATTGTCTTTACAAAAACCTTGCTTCACCTTCAAATGATGTCTGTGTGTATAGCTCTACTTAATCTTGCATATACCTTCTTACAATTCCTTATCCCAATCGCATATCGATCTTATAAATAAGATCTTACATATATACCATAACCTAAGACCAATTTTAGTAGGTCGGCTCTAAAAGATATTATAATAAAACAATTACAAGTAAATCAATAACCGATGCAATAATTGATTCAACATGTCGACTTAATGCATTTACAATAACAACAAAATCATCTCCAAAATGTGTCTTGCTGATCTGGAATAGATAATCCTGTTGGTGTATAACCTGGACCTATTTGTCGGTAACAGCAAATATGCAAATACGAATATACCAATGAACAAATCTCCAAGTCAAAGCATCAAAACGATGTCTTCGAGATAACCAGATGTTTTCCATGTCATTTCAAGTGTCGGTGAACAATATATCCTGCCAGTGTACCAGATATCGGTGACTGTGCATAAAGTCACTTGCTTGTCGGTGAACATTTGTCAATCCTCCAAAGTGCCAGAGTTGATAAGTGTTGATAGGTGTTGACATCAATGACAAAACCATACCAAAATACCAACAATCTCCCTCTTTGGCATTGATGGCAACACAAGATGGAAAAATCATCAAAGTGCCAAAACAGAAATGCCAAAAACCAATAAATCAATAATCTCCCAAAAGAAATCACAACCAGAAATCAAAATTCAGATACAGAGAGTAATCAATCTCTCCCCCTGAGAGTAACATGTGTTTTCCTTATGTTTTTCCATATCAATCTCTCTTCCTTTGACATCAAATGCCAAAGCCAATACAAAAGCCAGGTTCAAGTACAAAATACCAACCAATTTAGTATGCCAACTACTCCCCCTGAGAAGTAGCTCTCCTCATCAAAGCCGGAGTAAAAGATTTCTCTGTTAATTCTGCTAGTTGATGACAAACATCAACTGTCTAAGTCTCTATCGGTGGGGGTATGACCCCAAGTTGGTCTCTGAGATATTCAAAAGTCTCCTTAGGCAAAGGCTTAGTGAAAATATCTGCAATCTGCTCTTTAGTATTCACATAAACCAGTTTTACTTCTTTTGCTTCAACGTTCTCTTTCAGAAAATTCAATTTGATAGAAACATGTTTAGTTTTAGAATGTAGTACTGGATTCTTAGATATATCAATTGTTGCAGTGTTGTCACAATAGATAGTTATAGGTTCCTTGCATTTTACCTTTATGTCCTTCAACATTTGCTTAAGCCATAATACATGTGTACAGTTAGTTGTTGCTGCAACATATTTTGATTCTGTTGTTGATAAGGATGTACAACTTTGTTTCTTACTCAACCAAGAAATTAATCTGCTTCCAAGAAAAAATGCTCCGCCGGTGTTGCTTTTTCTGTCATCCACATCTCCTGCCCAATTTGCATCTGTGTATGCACATAATTCAAATTTTTCATCTCTAGGATACCATAAACCAAGATTTGTAGTGCCTTGTAAGTACCGGAAAATCCTTTTTACTATTGATTCATGATCTTCTCTAGGATTACTCTGAAATCTTGAAACAATACATACTGCATTCATAATATCAGGTCTTGTTTGTGTCAAATACAGTAGGCCTCCTATCATAGATTTGTATCTAGCAGGATTATCAGGTGTAGATTCATCCCTTAGTGATAATTTGTCATTTGTAGTCATAGGTGTGCTTATCGGTTTAGAGTTTTCCATCCCAAATTTCTTTAGTAACTCTTTCAAGTACTTGGATTGATTCAAGAATATACCTCTATCAATCTGTGAAATTTGCAATCCTAAAAAGAATTTTATCTCTCCAATCATAGACATTTCAAATTCATGTTGCATTTCAATAGAAAAGTCTTTACATAATCCATCTTCTCCTCCAAAGATTATATCATCAACAAAAACCAATCTTCAAAAGATGTTTATCCAATCTAGCATACCAAGCTCTTGGAGCTTGCTTCAACCCATACAAAGCTTTCCTTAACCTGCAAACGATATCTTTGTTATCTGTTAAAGAAAATCCATCATGTTGCTCAATGTAAACTTCTTCTTCAAGATCTCCATTCAAAAATGCACATTTAATATCCATTTGATATACTTTGTAGTTCTTGTGTGCTGCAAAATCCAAGAATAATCTAACTGCCTCAATTCTAGCTACCGGTGCAAAGGTTTCATTATAATCAATTCCTTCTTCCTAAGAATATCCCTTACACACTAGTCTTGCTTTATTTCTGATTACCTTACCATCTTCATTAAGTTTGTTTCTAAATACCCATTTTGTTCCAATCACATTTTTGTCTTTAGGCCGGGGAACTAATGTCCATGTGTTATTCTTCCCAATTTGTTCTAGTTCCTCTTCCATAGCTTTAATCCAATGTTTATCTTCACATGCCTCATTAATTGATGATGGTTCAATTTGAGAAATAAGACATACCTCTTCATTTGCCAGTCTTCCTCTTGTCATAACTCATTGATACTTGTTCCCAATTATCTGATTTTTCAGAGTGGTTCAATCTTACATACTGGGGTGTCTTCGTTTGTTGTTGTTCCTCAATTACAATAGAATTTTCAGATGATACCGGTGTAACTGGATCTTCATTCTGTACCTATGGATTCAATGTAGATTCATTTGTCAGTATCTTTGTTTCCGGTTCAGAGTCTATATACCTTGAAGTTCCTCTAAACTGTTCATCAATCTTCACATTTGTACTCTCAACAATTTTTTGCAATCTTTTGTTAAAACATCTATATACCTTGCTCTTAGATGAATAACCAAGAAATATTCCTTCATCACTTCTAGGATCAAATTTTCCAATATACTCATCTCTTCTAATATAGCATTTACTTTCAAATATTCTAAAATATTTAAGAGTAGGAGTAATACCAAACTATAGTTCATGAGGGGTCTTACCAGTTTCACCTTTGATGTGAACTTTGTTGAATGTATAGACCGATGTGCTTATTGCCTCTCTCCAATATACATGTGGTAGATTTGCTTCAGATAACATACTTCTAGCTACATCCAAGATAGTTCTATTTTTCCTATCTACAACTCCATTCTGTTGTGGTGTCCGAGGTGTTGATAACTGTCTTCTGATTCCATTCACTTCATAGAATGTATTAAATTCCTTAGATGTGAATTCACCTCCTTGATCTGATCGCAAACATTTGATTTTCTTGTCGGTTTCATTTTCTACCATTGCTTTGAATAGTTTGAACTTCCCAAGTGCTTCTAATTTTTCTCTGAGAAAAGTAACCCAACACATTCTAGAATAGTCATCAATGATTAGCATGAAATATATATCACCTTGTAAGCTTTTAGTTCTAGCTGGACCACATAAATCAGTGTGAATTAAGTCGAGCATTATTGGATTTTTCTAGAATAATTTTAAAAGATGCTCTAACTTGTTTTCCAAATTGACATTCCTTACATACCGGATTGTGAGGCTTAACAATTTTAGGTAAATCTCTAACTGCCTTAGTAGTACTGATTCTTACCATGCAATCAAAATTTACATGACAGAGTCTCTTATGTCATAGCCAACTTTCATCAATATGTGAAATCAAGCATGTCTTTTCACTGTTATTCAAATGAAAGATATTTCCTCTAGTTTGATTATCGGTTGCAATTTCCAAACCAGTTATGTTCATAATTTTGCATTTTCCATTCTTGTATTGTAATTGAAATCATTTTTCAACTAATTGACCAACACTCAAAATATTATGCTTTAAACCTTCTACATAGTAAACATTGTCAGTATTATGCTTACCATCAAGAGATATAGTACCTTTTCCTTTGATCAAACAAGCTTTATCATCTCCACATCTTACCAAACCTCCATTATATTCCTGAAAGTTCAACAATTTACATTTATCACCAGTCATATGATGTGAACATGCTGAATCAATTATCCATTCATCCTTAACTTCAACTTTAGCTATCAGGGCCTGCTCTACCGGTTGAACAGTAGGTGTCGGTTGATCTTCTGTTATAGCAACAAAAACCCATCCATTGTTTGTCAGATCTTCATCAGAATCATCAGTGACTCCTTCATCAACAAGATAACAAGATTTATCTTTATTCTTCTTAAATTTGTATCTCTGATATTCAGGGTTAGGCTTGTATGTTCTTCTAGCTTCTTCTCTTAGTCTAGCATGTCTATCAGGGCATCTTGAAGCCATATGACCAATCTTATTACAGTTAAAAAATTTAAAGGGTGTTTTACCTTCATACTTACTTCCAACTGGACCTTTAGGCATTTTCCTTGCAAATAGTGCTTCAAGTTCTTCAAGTTCTTCATTTTCTCTTCTGCTTTCCTCAAGTTCTCTTGCATAAAAGGCTTTCCAATCAGATTTTTCAAAAGATGGTGCAGATGATGTTGATACCTTAAAAGCTAAATCTATCTTTATAGTAGCAATAGGACCAAATTCCTCAATTTCAAAAGCTGAAAGTTTTCCAATCAATGTATCCCTAGTTACTGATGTATTAGGCATTTTTCTCAACTCATTTATAGCAGTAACTTTCATTTTATATGCCAATGGCAATCCTCTCAAAACTTTTGAAACAATTTCATCTTCACTTAAGGTTCCTTCACAACATTTAATACCCAAAACAATTTCATTTACTCTTTCCATAAAAGCAGAAATCCTTTCCTCTTCTTCCATTTTCAAATTTTCATACCTGACCTGGAAGCTTTCAAGTTTTGCAATTATTTTCTTCATCTTTTCCTAAGGTAGGTGGATTAGGCTGACCGGATGTAGGAGCTGTATAGTCATTCTTTGTAACATCCCAGATGTCCTTTCCAATGCATTTTAGATGTGCCTCCATTTTGATCTTCCATATGCCATAGTTGGTTCCATCAAGTTTAGGATTGTCCTTCCTGAAATAGTTAGTAGACATTGGATCTCCCCAAGCTGTTAAACTTCTACAAAAAGAGGACTAGGCTCTGATACCAATTGTTAGGTCCCAGAGACAACTGAGAGGGGGGGTGAATCAGTTGTCAAATAAATTCAAACCACAACTTAACCAACCTTAATGCTTAATACCGGTAAACCAAACTTTATGTCGATAGACAGTTTATCAATTAATTGCAGTATCGGTAAAGATTAATGCATGAAACAGAAAGACAATAACATCCACAACACATAACACCAATATTTGTACGTGGCAACCCTGTAAGGGGAAAAACCACAGTGGGAAACCTTACCCACAATCAGATGATACTACTGCAAATAGTATATGTATACAAATGGGGTCTGCACATGCAGAAAGGCCAAGCACTTAGAGCTCACTTCTCAAACACAAATAGGAGTCACACTGACTACAATTGGATGGTTAAATCCAATAAGAATGTACTACTCAAAATAGCATCTTCATATGTTGGATTCAGTACCGGTGTAGTTCTGATTGTCTATACAAAAACCTTGTTTCACCTTCAAATGATGTCTGCATGTATAGCTCTGCTTAATCTCACATATACCTTCTTATAATTCCTTATCCCAATCGCATATCGATCTTACATATATACCATAACCTAAGACCAATTTTAGTAGGTCGACTCTAAAAGATATTACAATAAAACAATTACAAGTAAATCAATAACCGATGCAATATCCCATTCAACATGTCGGCTTAATACATTTACAATAACAACAAAATCATCTCCAAAGCATGTCGTGCTGATTTGGAATAGATAATCTTGCCGGTGTATAACCTGGACCTATTTGCCAATAATAGCAAATATGCAAATACGAATATACCAATGAACAAATCTCCAAGTCAAAGTGTCCAAACGATGTCTGCGACATAACCAGATGTTTTCCATGTCATTCCAAGTGCCGGTGAACAATATATCCTGCCAGTGTACCAGATACCGGTGACTGTGCATAAATTCACTTGCTTGCCGGTGAACATTTGCCAATCCTCCAAAGTGACAGAGTTGATAAGTGTTGATAAGTGTTGACATCAATGACAAAACCATACCAGAATACCAACAGTCTACAATTTAATTATCTTCCGTAAAGCAATGTTGAACTAAATAATTACCTATTTTATCCAAGATTTTCCAAATATGTGTTATGGTAGTTCTAAGTTTCCAATTTGAGTTGTTTCTCTTTAGCATTACTTTAATGGTGATCAATGAATCATTTTCAATATCAACATCAAGTATGTGTTTATTTTTCCATATGTTTTGCCTTATCAATAGTACCCAAGATTCAATTCCTTATTTGTTCTTGGTGATAATGTTGTAGAGGTTATACATTTAATTGCCACTCTATTCTTGAATTGTGCAGCTAGCACTAAAAACTCATGGATCGCCCCAAGAGGCTCTTTCAAAATTAAGTTTCAATCTCTAACTCGCTTAGGGATGGAAACCACTTTGTTTTTTAATACCAGTGTCCTCCTTGCAATTCACTCTATAGTCCCGTGAATTGGGAGTATCATAATTGATTTCCATTTTTAAAAAATGATCTCATCCCATTTTGTAAAGGTTTGTGACCTACAATTTGATCATTCTACTCTCAACATTATTACCCTCATTTATCGCAACTGTAATATTTTCATTACTTCATCAACTCCCAATTCTTTTTGGTTGAAGATTTTGTGTCGATACTTAAATAGCTCTAAAAGATCATTTGGCATTACACCTTATTAGCACAATCATTTATAAATTCAACACCAACATCTTTATACAGAGTCATGCATTGGGAGGAGATGGTCCACAATTTCCTCCACATTTCCACATAGTATAAACCTTGAAGGGCCTTGAATTCCAAATAGTTTTAAGTATTTCTCCTATAAGGATCCTATTACATTGTTGTCATGGAAATGTACCTACTTTTGGAAGGCATAAGTGATTCTAACATAAATTTGTTGCTTAGCCAGAATAGTTTTCTATATAATTAAAGAACTTATTTACAAAATATACATTGATCAAAAAAAAAATTACAAAATATACACCAATTTTAGCATCAACCCAAATAATTCTTTCATATTTCCCATTAATAAAGGTTTTTTGTTTCTCAAGTTCCTCTTTCGAAATTTTCTTATAAATATAAAGAGGTTGATGCTTTTGAAGTCTTTCCATTCTCATTCTTCCCCTATATGTTTCAAGATTTTTTTCAAATAGTAAACTACTCTACCTCCCCATACTTTGTTCAAAATTTCCTTATAGCCTCCTAAATTTAGGATATCTACAAGAGGGGATAGTTATTCCATGAATCTTCCTAGAACATGGTGCTTCTCCCATTGATATTGACCATATTAGATGTTTGAACTAGTGACTTGCATGGTAGGATAAAACTCCAAATGTGTAAACTTCCTAGCAAGTTTTCTATAGTTAGAATTATTGATGGCTCCTTCAAATCTAAGCATTCTTTATATGAAAATTGGATTTGTTTAGATGTCACATTGTCGTAATATTTTCATATCTACTTAGCCCCAAGAGTTGAGTTTTGATTTTGATTGTTCAAAATCCTACACCTCCAACATATTTATCTTTGCAAATAGTGTCTTAACCAATCAATGAGATTATTCTTAGATCATTGGAAGCTTACCACATAATTCATCATGAGTTGTAGACAAGATATCATATATATGGGAATGGTTGAAATCACTACATTGATCATCATAAGTTGTCTTGGTAATGCAAGTCATTTTCCTTTCAATGACTCCACTTTTAGTTTACTTCAATTGATGGTGTCTTCCCATAGCATCATTCTTATTGCTTCCACGAATAATGGTATCCCAAGGTATTTTTGGAAATTTTCCTAATGTTGAACTCTAGGAGTGTGGATAATGTTGAATGATTCTAGAGGCCCCATTTTAATAATGGCTATTGATTTCATTGGTGAAATCATTGAATGATCAAGTGGTGGTTTTAAGTGGATCCTTGTTATTGATTATGTCACCAAATGGATTGAAGTCATCCAAACTAGAAAAGAAAATAGTAAAGTAGTAATAGATTTTTAATGGAGCATATTGTCTTGATATTTGAAGTCTGGAATATGATGATAATAGATAATGCTATGTGCTTCAGATCTATAGAATTTGTTGATTTTTGTTTGGATTGTGAGATAAATTTATCATATTCATCTCTTTATCATCCACAAGGAAATGGACAAGCAAATTCTAGTAATAAGAGTTTGATGAGTATCATAAATAGGATGATAGGAAATAACAAGTAGTCTTTGGATTCAATTCAAAATTGAAATTGGCCCTACGAACTAATAGGGTTACACTTAAGAAGTCTACGAGAAAGTCCCCATTTGATTTGGTATATGACATGAATTCAATGAATAATCTATTATCAATTTACAAGTTCATACAAGAGCATAATGAAGATGTTGAAGATGCAATGATTTACAAGATTAGCGAACTAACTAAATTGGATGAATCTAGAAGACAAGCCCAAGCAATAAATTTTAAGAAACAAAAATAGATTAAATATCTCCTTGACAAAAGGGATTAGGTCAATAAATTCAAGCTGGTGATCTAATGTTAATGTGGAATGCAAGATCACAAGCAAGACAAGGGAAAGAATGGAAAGCTTGATCTTTTTTTGTTGGGTCCATTTGCCATTGTAAACACTCATGGAGTAAATCCATACTTTCAAAAAGTCTTGCTAGAGACTTTTAGAAATTTTGAGTGCATGGGCAATTCTTGAAGCATTATGGGCAATTCCTGAAGTATTATTTATCTTGAATTCCTTTCTATCCTCCATACACATTTGTATCGTTTCTTTGTTTTGTGTTGTCTTATGTAGCTATGAGTGTTTGTGACTCATGGTGAAGCGTGTTTTACTTTTCTATTTGGTTTGTCCATGTTTTGTAGTATTCATCTCAAAGTTTTTTGAACTAGCATCATGTGTTCGTTCTCAAACTTGTATTTCAACATCTTCTAAATATCAAATAGATTTTAAGTTGGATAACGTTGAAAAAGATTGGCCAATGAATATGAAACACATTTTGTAATCAATTTCCTTTGCACTTTAGGCTCTACAAAATCTAGGTGGTTTCTCTTTTATGACATCAACTAAGATATGCATCCATGATCACTAAATGATATATTGGTAGATAAATTACCATGCATTTTTTACGAGGATTTGTGAGATGTGCTTTAAGATAGCTAATCCCTTGTAATCGATTGAACCTATGCATGAGAAGATAAATAATTATTAATAAATTATAGGTGTCTTGATATTTATCATTATGAATCAATTCTAAGATTATATGAGATATATTAATCAAAACAATGCTTGATTAGCACGATAGAGTCATATATCATGCAAATTATTTCCTCACAACAATTTAAACACATTTTGATGGCTGATTAAACATCATTAACTTGTGATCTACAAATAGCTAACAATATGGTCATACTTGATGATCTAATTGCAATAAGGATATCATCATCACTTTCATGTAAGCATTTACTCCATTCATTAAATAGAAATCTATTAATGAAAATGACATAGTGCAAGAAATTCGAAATGGAGAACTTGATAATCTTTGATTTGATTATTCAAAAGAATATTGTATTAAAATTAGGAGACCATAACATATTGAACCTCATATTTTCATATGGCTTCAATAAGAATGTGCAGTGTTATTATAGACAAAATTTACACACTTTGCATACCATACCTTAAAATACACAAAATATTGAACATCCCACCTAAAATTACAACTCTCGTAACCCCTTACAAAGAACCCTGGGTCCCCTTTTAGAGAAAGAATGAGTATGAGTATGTAAGCTCGAGGAGCACTTGACACTTGTCATAGTTTACATGTGAAAACAAAAATTATGTTGAGAGAGAATGGGTATAAAAAAAACATATTCCTTCTTGCAATCATAGTTAAATAGCCCTAATAGAGTTGTTAGAGAACATGTGAACATGATATGATGCTAGAGACAAATTTTATGACCCTAATGACCTGGCAAGATTAAACTAGCCATGATATTTCTCTAGCCATGACACACGCATCTCTTTTATGGCTCATCGAAAATCTAGAAACTTAGCTACCTTGTTCATATGTGTTATGTATTTATCCAACACCTAAGGTTGCTTTAGTTTCTTTGATAAATTTATCCAAATTGGATTCCAAATTTATCAACTTGTCATTACTATTATTCAATAAAATCGAATCAAGCTCATCACTTGTAAAAAATTGAGACATAAAGAGAAGGCAAAATGTTATTGAAGTCAAACTTTCATTGATCAAATGCCTTGATGCCTCCATTTTTTATCCAATAATTGAGGCATTGAAGCCTCTTTGAACACTTCAAAAGAATTCAACTTACCCTTAAGTTGAATATCTAGTCTGATCTGATAAGCAAATATATCACTTACCCAAGCACTTCTTGAGTGCTTGCTAGTTTCACAGGGTAGTGAGATCAAATTTTACATGCATGTATATCTCTCTCATTATTGATACCCTTGGGATCCATTAGCTCAACATGTCTTTCAAATTCTCCTCATTTTGTAAGTAACCAATGTATGGCTTCCTCAATTATTATATCCAACCCATGTATCATTCAATCTGCATGAAATACATGCCAACCTATGGCCAAACAAGTCTTGAACAAGATTGATCATCTTCTTTTTCCCTCTTCTTTAGTAACTTTTTGTGCTTCGTTGCTCTATTTTTTATCTCCTTTGTTCTCGTTGTAAATGTCTTTATCTTGGAAAGCCACATCAATAGAGCTTGATTAAATGGTGGTAGGCTCAAAAGTAATGCTTAAAGAAGGATGGAGCAAAGATTGCACCTTATTGCAATCTTGTATCAATTTTACATGATTCCTTTGCAACTTGTCAAAATCTACTTGTAGTTTCTTAGATCTTGGTTCATTGAACAATGCACCGCTTAAACTATAGATGCAATTGGGGGACAATCATTTCTACAAGTCTCCTAATAATGAGAAATTTTTGCAAGCTTGTTGATATCTCTAATAACTTGAGGCTTTTTTTGTCTCTAAAGTGATTGCCCATATTGCCATTATTTCAAACTTGGAGCTAAATCCAAATCTAGAATATAATTCATTTTCTTGTTTCTCAAATGTTAACAATTCTTTTGTATCATGCCTCCTAATGGTATTCAGTACAACTGAAAAGACAATGTCCCAACCTGACAATAGTAAACAACCACTTTCTTGCACTATTCTCCTTCCTTCCTTATGAGTAATATTGTTGACATGAAATTCAACTTCTTCCATAACCTGCATCTCCTCATTTGTAACGTCTCCTTTTTCTTTATTTAGTTTCTCGAAGAAAGTCTCCATTTACTTGGTTAAAAAGTCTTTGAATTCTTTGTGCTTAACAAACTCATTGTTTAACAAAAATTCAATACAAGAAATGGCTCTTACATCATTTACCACATCACCTCTAGCCCTGAGAACAAGTAACATCTTGTCCTGGGGAGCATTATCAACTTGTACTCTCCATGGGGAAGTTAAAACTTGATTTACTTCTTCAATGTCTAGCACATTTCCCCCCACCTCCTTTGTTTCTGCACAATCCCATGAATAATCCACCAAACATTGAGCACCACTTGGTTGTCTCGATACCATCTATGGAGTAATAGTTGTTGCTAGTACCTCATTATTGAATAGGTTGTTCGGCTACTTGTTGTGTTTGCTCTTTGTTTTGCCCTTGAGTTGTTGATGGAGCTTTGAAAGCAAGAGTACCAAATTTTCCAAGCATTATTTGCATCTTGAGAACAAGATTCACAATTTCCATATATGCCCCTTTATAGCTTGGATTAGCTTTGCTTTCTCCTATAAGGATAACACACCATTTTTCCTTCCTTTCCTTCGCTTTTGCATCGAAGCTACAATTCCTAATTAAGTCCTCATTTTAATTAAACTTGTGATATAAATTGAATTTCCCCACCCTTACTTTGGTTTGATCTATGAAATGCTTGAGGTTACAATTTCTCTTCTTATCCATCTCCATCCTATATTTCTACAATTTAGATGCTAATGAATCCAATCCCTCCTGGTAGTGATCAAAAAGTCAAATTAGATGCAGGCAAAAAGGATCACTTATTATGAGTCCTCAAATATAATCATCTCTCATTCAGATGGGTTATTGAAACCCTTAACTGTGTTACGTCAACTATGTAAAAATAATTACAAGGCTCTCGACCTTGGAATTGGTCAAGAGCATCGATGGAGTCAGGTCTGTAAGTTGTAATGTTATTAAAAAACTCCATTAAATGCTATGTATTGCACTCAATAGCCTAGTACAGGTCGAGGTTGATGATTACTCTATTTCTTAATTCCTACAATTAATCAAGCTCAATCATCGTTATACATTGAGTAAATAGAATGTATCTTGGCTATTAATTGTTTATTATAATATATATATTAATCAGCATATACGATAAAGCGTCTCTATGATTACACTGTACTAGTTGACTGGCTTGTATAGCTAGCAAAGAATAGCTTGAAGATTAAAACAAGATATTTTGTAAAGATTGTTGACATGTGCAAGGATGCATATACATTGACATATAATATACATAGAAGGTTAACTCTAATATGTTGATAGCAATGTGCAAGATGTTTAGCGACGACCTACAATCTAAAGATCACATAGGTCACATAGCAGATAGGGAGTATTTTAAATATAAATAGAAAGATAAAATGGTTGTACAAGAGAAGGATGTCAAACCAGGCATGCCACACAAACTTGAGGTGGAGGGAAGTGAAGGATCATGCCTTGTTGAGCTAAAAATGGCCACTACAGCAAACAACTAGGTAAGAGCAACACATATGGATATGCTGTGCGAATACCAAGCTCTATTCCTTGAGTGATCAAAAGGTTTCCTTGGAGTGATCAAAAGGTTAAGGGATTGCACCCTTCTATTGGAAAAATGTAGGAAGTTAACTCAAGATAACTCAAGATTTTGCGCCAGATAGGAAATGTCCATATTGACTGAAGAAATATATGTATTAACAGACCATGATGTTCCAAGCCAATTAAGAAGTGCTTACACTGATTGAATACAAATATATCTATGAATATAATAGAAAAGATTGATAAGATGCTTGAAGTGGGTGTTACTTTTCTAGTAGATAAATGGATGAATTTAAATTTATGGACTATACTGCACTAAATAAAACATGCATACTAATCTCAAAGTGTTGCGAGACATGAAATTTAAACACTCAAGAATTTTTAGATACCATCAAATGCAAATTAGAGATGTGAGCAAAAAAAAGGACTAAATTTTCCATAGAATGGGTTACCAAAATATGATAAGAATATGGTGAACTCTTTAGCAGCTGTTCCGGTAATTGAAGGTTCTAATAACATAGATGCAAATGGTTTGCCCTTTAATCCTGGAGATCTAGATTAAGCCTTAGGGAATTTTTTAAATACGTTAATTTATTTTGTAAGGACCCCAATCTGATCTATACAAAGCTACTCCAATTACAACATTGTCTATGGCTGACGTATTTTGGCTCATGCTAATTAAAAATATTTCACCAGCAAGTTTTGCTAGATCCCACTTAATAAAGCCTTTGGTAGTTAATCCAAATTCATCATAGAATGGGTTAGCTTTGCCTATTATGTCATGTCATTTGATTTGAAGAACATGTTGGCAATATTTTCTAGTATTAACGATAGCACATCGAAAGGACTTCATCAATTTTGTGGGTATATCTATAGATGATTGGATAGTGTATGGTATGGTATCAAATCGTACTAGACTCACCGCACCTATGTCTGAAAATGTGTTAATTGCTTTGTATTGCTTTGAATTAACGAAGAGCAACCCCTTGACCCCTTTTAAGAAGGCTTTTATAGGGCAAATATCATTTGCAAGTATGGGCCGATGGTTGATCATGATCTACATCATTGTGAGGTTCTGGAGACGCAATGCGAAGTACATGCTTTTATTGAGCATAATAAGACATGACAAGAAGTTTATCAAAATTTATACAAGTGTTTCAGTCTCTTCAGGATTAACCACATTAAGATGAACAATTCCATAACACAAATCAATATCAAAATGGAATTTCGAAAACAGAAAATGGTAAAACAGTAGGCCTGTGCACCTGTATTTTAGTTCCAAAATTAGGACACTACTTCACATAGAGACATGATCAAACAAGGTCAGGTCAGTTGCCAAGTATTCCAGTAAATTCAGTGTTTATGGTACTGTTGCTAAGATGGTCACAGAAATGGGAGTTGATCATAACAATGATCGCTTAACAATTATCTGTCATTTTTGCTACTTGTCTAAAAAAAATTAGACATCTTCATTAATATTTCCTTTGTTTCGACTTCGCTCTATCTACTGTGACCGATATTTAAGAAAAATAGCATAATGCATACATCACATGTTAATTATCCAAAACAAGTATATTGAAGTAATAATTATACACACCACTCCCATTCACAGGTAACAGCAAGACCCAGTTTCAACTCCAGCAGAAAGGAATGGTAATAACATAGCTTATGGGCTTACAATGCCAGCAACATTGTTATCCCAATAGTAAGTGCCAGAACTGTGCCAGAAATCAGGCCAAAATATACTGGAAAAGATATATCAAAATAAATATTTCAAAAACCAAAACAAATGGTTCCAGTATTTCATTGAACTCAACATTTAACCTTCTTCCTTAGTACTACAAAATGTAGATAGAGCTTTCAGGAAGCCATTCTCAAATTAAAAAGTGCAAAATCAAAGCTTTACAGCCTTGTCAATCGCATGATGTGTTTCCAACTTTCAAAAGAAAAAAGGGCCGGTGTAACGACAACAAATACAACATAAAGCACCTTAAAGGAATAATGTGAAACAATATGAAGACACAAGCAAAATTGTGTTTCTCCAATAATATTTCCTTTCTCAACGCTTTTTTGACACACCAACAGTTTTCCCCCTACGACCAGTGGTCTTTGTATGTTGCCCACGCACTCGCAGACCCCAATAGTGACGAAGACCACGATGATTCCTGCACAAGGGATTGTAAAAATTACTAACCACTATTAACAAGTTAACTTTGCATTGCATAGCGCTTCAGATTTTTGTTCTTTTTGGGCACATTCATCATTAAGTTGGGACAAATTTGGAAGACGAGACAATTAGAAAGCTACTTAAAAGTTAAAACAACCATCTTCTGTTATACCTTTATTCCGATGAGACAATACCATTCTTTTTACCAATTTAATTTACAAAGAAAATTAACTAGCAAACTTAAGGATATTAAAACACTATGATCCCATATGGACGTTAATATATACTTAAAAGCCATCCATTCAAATACCCAAAAAAAGAAAAGTTCGCCATGTTGATGTGTGTGTCATTCAGGAATGATGTACAAATAAGCCAGAAAATTGAAAAACCAATCTGCAACAAATAACTGAGCAACAGATTCAGGCTAAATTAGAACACGATATAAGCGCTACATACTTTAGTAGGCATGGAGATGAACCCTATTAGATTATTAACTCATTAAGGTATTCACCAAGGTAATGTTCCATAAACATGAAAAGTCAGTTAAGACTGGATTATAATTGTAACAAATAGAATACAACAAAAGAGTGTGAGCAAAACTATACGAGGAATAGAAGCAGTAGGGCATAGGTTTTTAACAATAGCTGCAACTAGAAGCATGAGATTTCCACAGTCCATATCAATGTTGCTAAGTAATTTCTGGATTTGACTGTGTGAATTCTTGATATTACCAACGTTTAGGATCAAACTCCATGTCCTACTCACTTCTCTTGCTATCACCCTGATGATGGATCATGGAGTTTGACCCAATATGTTGGTAATATTAACTTTAAGAATTCACAGAGTCAAATCCAGAAATTTGTTAGCAATAGATGCAACTGTAACATATAAACATTTCAAGTTCAGAGTCACTCATGGAAACTCTCATGGCTTAAGTCAAAATGTGAACACGGGTCAAGAATATATGGTCAAAGATACTTAAATCTGTTTCAGACCCTGGAAATTTTTATTGAAAGAAATGTCATTGAAATTTCCAGGCAATTTAAACCATTGCTTCATGATACTTTATAAAGTATTTGTTTAGTGCAATGATATTTGCTCAAAAAAACATCCATGAATAAATTTATTCAGAAAACCTGAAAAAATAAATTTATCAAAGTTTTTTATTAAAACAATTAAATTTCTAAGATTTTTAACCTTTTTGTTTTCTCCAATCATCATTTGTTATTTGCATGATTTCTTATTCAAGGCTTTTGTTAAGAAATTTTGTATTGAGGCTTTTTGCTTAGGGCGATTCACTCTTTAGAGCCTAGGTGATAGATTGTTAAGGTTCTTTTATATTTGTTGTACAGCAATGTCACTAGAGCACCACTACTGAATTGATATTAATTCTGCCATGAACTCTGACGATTCTGCTGATGTATTGTGCTTTACTGCACTGTTATTCATTCCTCCTCGGCTACAAAGCTGCCGTATTCTTCATTCTTGCCATGTTAATTGAATATTAATATTATAATCATAATATAGTCATATCATATTACTTTATAATAATATAGTATAATTATTTATGTTCTATACTTTATTTTCATAGTTTTATTTTAACTATGAATTTTGAATGTTAATAAAACTTTATTTAATACGAATATAATTTTTTTATTATAATATCAACATTTGCAGTATTAAATTTTATTTCTTTTATCGTTGACTGGATAACAAGATTGACAATATTTTAAATGTCTCGTATAATATGTGATCATTTGCAATATTTTTATGGTTTTTAAATAAATATAACCAAAAAATCCATATTTATATTCTAAAAACTTAATCAATTTTGTTTTCCTGATTTTTATTAGCTAACAAACTTGTTCTGAATTTTTTTGTTGCTAAACTTGAACACAAACACAAACCTTGTGCCCACAAGATAATTCTCTACATAAACACCTTTAGCCACCCGCCAATTGTAAACTATACTGTTCTTAAACATATTAATTATTTCCTTCCGATTGGCTAATGTATTTTACTTGGCATAGATGACTTATATCATACTTTATCAAGCTAAGTTCATACAAGCTTTCAGCTGTAATAATTGATAAAATTCTTGTTCCGAAAGTACACAAGATAGTTTATCATTATTCACTGACGTTCCAAACAGAAAGTGCTAAAAACCTACCTAATATATTAACTAATTTAAAATTGATGAAAACAAGGACGTAAACCTGAGTCATGAAAAGATGAGATCCCGAACTGTAAATTCATGTACATCATCAGAGAATGGAAATTTAAAATATAAACAACCAGACATTTTTTCATAGCATCATCTATGAAAAGGTTAACAGTTGGCATTCTGTGTAAAAAGGACATGGGTTTAATAATGAAGGATAGTGTGTATAATTTGAGATGTGATAGTTAAAGCCACCTAAAATTCCCTATGTTGATTGTATTGTTCACTTGAATATTACAGACGGACTACCCACTACAACAGGTTAAAAAGTGAGGCATCGAATTTTGTCGGTGCCTTGAGGCATTTATTTTTTTAAACAGCACACAACCTGCCAGGGTTTCAGAAAAATTTCTTGTTATGCATTCTGTAAGTCATTCTAGCTTACAGAATGCAGTTTCTAAGATACAGGGAAATAGCATTCCACAATGTGAACCCTGAAGAAGCTAAACAAATATACAAGCAGTTACAACTAGCAAACAAGGCGACAGGCAATTCACTTCCTTCAACACCTCTATCTTGCTAAAAGAAGCCTAAAACACCAGAAACGGCAACCAAACTCTCAATATACAGAAAAACAAAAGTTCGTGAAAGTTAGCCTTACCTGATCTTCTTCAAGCGTTCCAAGTCATCCCTGAGTTTCATGTCAAGGGCATTGGATACCACCTGAGAGAACCGACCATCCTTATGATCCTTCTTTCTATTCAAAAACCAGTCAGGGATCTTGAATTGCCGTGGATTTGCCACAATCACCATCAGATTCTCAAGTTCCTGGGCAGAAAGCTCACCAGCTCTGCACCCAAAAAATCACTTAGTTTCCACGTCTTTGAAAGACCACCCATAAAATCCAATGGAAGTTAAACGTCAAGAAGTAGATGAAAATTAAAGCCTGGAATTAAACCAACAAATACACTAAACACATCTTATAAAGTGCAAAGTCTTACCTCTTGCTCATGTCAACATCAGCTTTTTTACAAACAATATTGGCAAAACGCCTACCAATACCCTTAATGGAGGTCAGGGCAAACATGATCTTCTGTCGCCCATCAACGTTAGTGTTGAGAACACGAAGAATATGTTGAAATTCTTCATTCGCAATAAGAGACTGAAAAACAATAACAGATCCAGCAATAATGTAAATCACTTATAATAAAACAATATAAGAAATAACGAAGAAAATCAATAAATAATGAAATTCTCAAAGAGGTACATTTTTGTAGATAATTTTTTTTGAAGTTATAGAATAAAGAATGTGCAGGAGACAGATTCCAAGTAAACTATTTTTCTGTCAAACCATAGTCCAGTAGCAAGATACAGCAAGAGCCTTGATGATTACCCCAATTCAAGCCTAGCAGTACATATTAACCTTGTTGAGTGGCCGGGGCAGGGAGATAATCCAAGGCATAGAAGAAATCGTTTGGGGAAAAAATTGGCAAACCAAAAGTATCAGATTTTTTGAAAAACTCAAGAAAAAAATCGGATTTTATAAATTGTAGAAAAATACACAATAACTACTACTGTTTTAAACTTAAGGGCATTCCATAGCATAGAGATATAGAGAGCAAATTAAAATGGAGTTTAACCCATGAATTGTAGAAAGTAGATTTTTGTTGTTTATATTCAAGTTGCTAATCATATAGAGGCAAATATTCAGTTAACTTTTCAAGAGGGCAGTTGTCTAAGTCTGAGATCAAATATATATATATATATAAAAGCTAAGTCTATGAAGTAACTAAGATCACAATTTATCAGACAGCGATCCAGCTACTATTAGGAATTTAATGAAAGTGGAAGCCATTTTGAAGTGATCCAAGACTTTCATTGTGATTGAGGCAAGGAGATTTGTAGGGGCAGCTCAATATTTGAGAAATCATATCAAATCATATTCCACAATTGCAATGCTTTTATATTCCCTAATGTCAAGTGGTAAGTCCTTTATATAAGGTAGAATTCAACAAAAGACATTTGTTTAGTTTAAGGAAAAGATTACTAAACCATCGGTTTGGCAATACCTAGCTTGCAATTAATAGTTTGGGTGGAGACAAATGTTAATGATTATATGCAGGAGGCTGTTTTATTACAAGGATGTAAGCTTTGTTTGTTGTCATTCAGATTTATTTCATGGAGCA
This sequence comes from Cryptomeria japonica, assembly GCF_030272615.1. Taxonomy (NCBI): domain Eukaryota; kingdom Viridiplantae; phylum Streptophyta; class Pinopsida; order Cupressales; family Cupressaceae; genus Cryptomeria; species Cryptomeria japonica. Next base: position 828,530,476 of record NC_081411.1, read on the forward strand.
CTTTGGATATTTTGCTCTTACGATGAACTGTATGTCTTTGTCTGAGCAAAAATTAAAATATATTAATTAAAAATTATATTAATAGTCAACAATAGCTTAAATTTTGTAACTATATTATAGTATTAATTATAAATTATAGGGGTTCTCCCCTTCCCTCTTAAGTAATATTAATTATATACTTGTTCGCATCAAAATCCATGGGGCGGGGTATGCAGAAAGCTCAGATCGTATCGAAGCCACAATTTAGAGAAGATTTGTCAACTGCTTCAACACTATCTCACATGCCCCCCCACAATTTAGGATAATTAAGGCCCTTTCAAAGTTGGTTGAAGACTGCCAAAGCTCCTCCCAATCCTCTATTTAGGGTTCCTCAGAGGTCGGAAAAAAACTAAGGGTCAAAATAATAAACTATTTCCACGTTGATTCCACAATGAATCTGATTCTGTCCTGAAATCGGCCTTATTCCTGAGCAATTCAGTAATTTTGCAAGTTTTTCTAGAGTTTCACAGGTTTTTCAATGATTTTTTCATGTTTTTTTTTGCCATTCATTGAGAATTTTAACAAGATTTTAATTCGATTTAAATGTCAAAGTGTTGAAAATTGGGCGAACGATTGGTCAATAAATTTTTTTTGAATTGAATTTTATTTGGGAATAAATTGGCTGGCTCCATGATTCACAATTAATCGGATATAATTGTAAATTTTCACAGATTATTGCTTCTTTGGTCCAAGGCATATTTGGAAGAATAAAAAAACCCTCTTATGGACTTCTAAGCCTCGTTAAATCTAAGCTTTGTGATAAATTAAAATTTACAATTTACTGAGCAAATAAAGTAGATAGATTGGTAGATAGACAACTTATTCGGCAAAGAGAATAGATATATAGATAATTTGACGAGCACAGCTTTTTTTATAGATGGATAGATAGATTGCCATACCAAACAGTCTATGGTCATACAAGGATCACAGTATCTATGATACAAAAAACTATTGAAAGAAAAGAAAATGGCAGCTAATTTCAGAATATGCTGCTTTTTGGTGAAGGTTTCTCCTCCTACCGTAAAATTTAATTTAGAAAAAAAGTTTCCAAGCAAAAAATTTCCTAAAAGATGACAATCAGAATATTTGTCATGAAAAAAGCTGTATTGAGTTTCTTAACAAAATTGAGTGATCTGTTGGCCTCATTACAACAAAATTAGTTCCCAAAAAATTGCCTATTAAAAACTATATGCCACTATCACTTTTTACTTAGGAATCGTCTCAAGCCAAAATTCAAAGAATGCGTTTAACTTCAGGTCTGATCACAGACTAACGATTAAAATAGTTTTCCTAATAGGATGTAATCTAGCATACATATACTAAACAAAACAAATGTAGTTAATTTGTATACATAATCCAAATGCCTAAGAAAGTCTGTCTTTTCAATTGAAAAACCCACCAACTATTGTAGAAAATAACAGTACACAGAATTTGACGAACATACAACCAATGAAGAGATAGAAAATTTGTCAATATATCTTCAAACAAGCATGCAACCCCCCTCCACCCAATAAAAAACAGAAATCGTATGATCTTTCAATAAATTCCCCTAGCATCAATAACTATACAGCGTTTTCTTTTATATAATAAGACTGATACTCATTACGAGCAATCCACGCGATAATAAATATAATACAAAAAATTGCCGAAAAATACCTCTAAAAAGCTTCCACAAAAACAATCCTAACGTCTAAACCTTACAAAGTCGACATTTTCTTCAGAAGACTCAAGATGCAATTCTTTTTCTATGAAATCTTCAGATCCATGTATTTTTCAATTGATCACAGAACTACACTAAAATTCTTCAGGTTGTAAAGAAAAAAGGGCAAAAGGAGAATAATAATAATAATAATAATAACATAGACTGAGTTGTTAGCAAACATGGCAGAGGTTTGTGAGAAAAGGAAACAGAATTTGAAAGATTTTTTACCATTGTCGCTAAAGCTTTCGGCGTCTTCAAGCACCCTGCAACTCTGTTAACGGCAACAATAGAAGGTTTGACATATAATAAACCCTAAAAATCAATATCTGTGCAGGAAAACCCTAATCTTACGATGTGGTGAGTTTAAAGACCCGTAAGTTGATAATTTCGTTTTCCTATAGGTAGTCAAAATTAAAAGTAAAGAGGTGAAAAGCAAAGGTAATTAGATGGTGTTTGTAAGAGTGAATTATTAGGGTTTTTTTAAAATGTATTAAATTATGAAGTCTTTTTTAAGTATCAAATTATATGATATTTTATTGAGATTTTATCACATAGCTTTTATCAATCTTTATTAATTAATGTTGTTAAATTTCTACAATCCATGTAAATATTCAATTTGTGATTTCTGGATTTGATTGTGTATAAGATTTTATATCAACATTTCAAATCACACTTTGTGATCTTATTGTGTATTAGATTTTTACATCAACATTTCAAATCACAATCATGATGGACACTTTGTGATCTTATTGTGTATGAGATTTTTACATCAACATTTCAAATCACACTCTATGATCCATCATGAGTGTGATTTGAAACGTTGATGTAAATATCTCATACACAATCAAATCCAAAAATAGCAAATTGAATAATCTTAATCAACTCATATTTCATGAGTGTGGTTTACAAGAACTTATCTCTCTTAAGTGAATGTTTTGATTGACATTCATTGCATCTAGGTGATGTGCATAGTGGTGAACATCGAGGCTTCCCGAGAAGTCACCCATCCGAGTACTACTTTGACTCAAGCGCACTTAACCCCAAGATCTATTAGGTCCCGAGAAGGACAACTGAGAGGGGGGGGTGTGAATCAGTTGTGAACCAGTTGTCAATAAATTGTAATCCAAATGCAAATTATTCCAATTTAAACTTAATGTCGGTAAACCAAACTTAAGTGTCAGTAAAACAGTTTAACAGATATAGCAGTATCGGTTTAACTTAATGCATGAAACATAAAGAGAAACAACATCCACAACACATAGCACAGAGATTTTGACGTGGAAACCCGGTAAGGGAAAAACCACGGTGGGAAACCTTACCCACAATCAGATGATACTACTGCAGATAGCATGTGTATACAAATGGGGTATGCACATGTAGAAAGGCCAACTGCCTAGAGCTCACTGCTCAATCACAAATTAGGAGTCACACTGACTACACAATTGGATGGTTAAATCCAATGATAATGTACTCCTCAAAATAGCATCTCCAATGCTAGATTCAGTACTGGTTAATCTCTAAACACGAGTGTCAAAACACCTTCATAACCTTCCTTCAACCTTCAAATAATGTCTGCGTGATTCGCACAAGGATCTACTTATTTTCGCTCTTCAATAATCGAACACACTCATACCATAACCATATCTCCGATCTTCAATAAGATCTTACAATCATTTATACAAAACCTAAGACCAAATGAATAGGTCAGCTCACTAAAGATATTATAGTTAAATCAATTACAAATAAGTCTTGATGCGATACAACATGTCGGCTCAATACATTTACCAATTAATAAATCATCTCCATGATGTGTCGTGCTAATCTGGAATAGAAAACACGTATCGGTCCATAACCTAGACTTATCTGTCGATAAAGGCAAATCTGTCAACCTGATTAGACCAATAAGCAAAACACCAAAACCAAACTTCTAATCCATGTCCTCGACATAACCAAATGATCTCCAGATGATAACAAGTCATCATCGTTGTCGGTGAACAATATAACCTGTTGGTGAACACATACCGGTGACTGTGCATAAGACACTAACCATACTAGTGAACATAATGTAAACCTCCAAGGAGACAAGTGTTGACATCAATGACTAGACCAATGCAACACATGACAAAGTCATCCATAATACCAACAAGATCAAACCCACTAAAGTTGCTACCCCATTTGCAAAACCTTGTAGGACTGTTATATGTCGTGAATCATTTATTATAAATCTCCCCCAATTCATTCATTTACATTTAGGTGGTTCTTTCATAGTCAATTTAAAATATTGACTCAAAACCATTAAATTGAGCATTGATAAAACATCATATAAGTTGATGTATTGCAAAAACACCACCTAAATATAAAAAATAAGGTAGTTTTTGCGGGTTATTATTTCATGATGTGGGGGAATAAAATATGTTTACATAAATAAGGTTACTCAAATAAATGTAGCCATAATCACATAATTAAACTAGGTTTGGTTAGGAGATAGGTTGGTAAATGAATAATAAATATAATAATTAAATAGGAGGTAGTTGCACTCAATCTTGGTAATAATGCTAGAGAATTAATAATGTCACACAAAATCTAGTTACTATGATACATAAAATTAATGCTCTTGATTTGATAATTGACTTAAGTTTTGAATAGTATCGAAAAAAGTGTGAGTCAAGTTTGAGTCCCATGGGATTGAACGGGAACACTATGGTAGTGTCCTAGTGTGCAAAAAATAACTATGGCCCATGAGAATGATTTTTAAAAAAGTTACAATGATCTCTTTACCTTTGTCATGTCTATGTCTAATTCTATCAAGGTGGTGTTTACAAACGCAATAGATTGTTAAATCACTAAGGTAAGTTCTCCTAGTTCACCGCACTATTTGGGCCAACTTGAGCAAATGATTGAAGATAGAATGGGTTGACTTGTTACAAGACTTTTTTCCATGAAATAAACTTCCAACTAAAATGTAAAATGTACTTAATAAAAATTAAAATAGTTATGAAAGGGTGTGACTCTTCAGATTACCCTTGGGGTATTATTAAAACCTATAAAATAAAATAGAGAAACATAGAGAGATGGAGAAAGATACAGGAGAATCAAAGGGCATAAAAGAGGGAAGATTGGGTCATTGGCTGGGCATTGAGCATTGGACAAGGGGGCACATTGTGTGTGTCCAACTTGAGTACAACATACGCTCAGGATTAACTTGGCTAGGGCTATGTATTTTTGTTGTGAGGCATGTTTGGTTCTATGTAAGAACCGATTCCTCCTAGAGTGTTTCCTTGTCATGGAGAGCCTAGACCTGTGATCCTTCCCTTGAGTGTCATGCAACATCTTTGTCATTTCATAAAATGCAAATATTTATTTTGTAGTTAATATTATAAATGCCCATTTGATTAAATTGTTGTTGTACAAATGTTATTTACTGTATTTTAAACTTTTATCAAATTTAAATTGCATTTATGAGCAAATACATTTATTATTTATATCAAATATTTTACTTTGGAAGTGCGTTGAAACAAACTTCAAACAACAATTTTAGTTAAAATCATTGTGTGATTAGCTCTATTTTAATTAGTGCAGATCTATAATATTTCTTTATTCATTGAGTATGTTTACACCTCAAAAAAGGCTCATTTTCCAACAACTATTGATATATAAAAGTACACGAAAGTTTAGCAAGTAGTAAAGCCCACACAGGAAGTTAGTTGCCAGCATAAAATATCAAAAATATATATGGATGCACCTTTTATTAGCATGCATGCGAGCCCATAACTAGGAATAAGAAAGATTCCATGTTGAAGTTAGGTGACCACTGTATATACCTAAAAATGGTCTGAAGACAATTAATTAAACAAGCAATTATTTAATTAATCCCCTTTCCCAATTTAATTGAATTCGCTAGCAATTTGATTAAATTCCCCCATTCGCCTGCTTATTAATAAATCTAAGGATTTATTCAATAGGTTCATTTCAATAGTCCCCTTTGATTAATTAATCTTAAATAATTAATCCCCCATTTAATTCATTTCTAATCCCCTAATAATTAAAACAAATCAATTCATGAATTGTTGAAAGTTAATTATCCCTTTCCTATTATTTGGATTTTTAAATTCAAATTACCCACATGCCTCCTAACTTCTAACCACCTAACCTAACCATCCCCTAACCTAACCCATTCCACCTAACCCTGGGTTTAACTAACCCTATCCTAACTTGCACATCCTAACCTCCTTATCCTAACCTCCTATGGGGTGGATATTCTCCCCTCGAGACACATGGCACTTAGGCCACATGTCTCCTCCCTTGGACACTTGCCCTCTTATGAGCAAGGCTCCTTAACACTTGTCACCACAGAGATGACAAGTGTCCCTCCCTCCAACCTCTTCTCCAACCTCCTCCAATTTGATCCTTGATATCTTCAGATTCAATCTTGATCATTGATTCCTGTCACCTCACCCCTGGCCTTGGAAATCCTATAAATATCCCCCATTTTGGAGCACAAAGGATACCATCTCATTTTCATCTCATGCATTGTTACTATAGGCGGATCCCATCCCATCTCATGTCATCTTAAGCATTGTTATTATAGGCATATCATTTAAGCATTGTTATTATAGGCAATTGCATCTTAGATCTAGCTTAATTTGATCATCTTATAGCATAATTGTTGAATCATGTAGCATAATCAATCTCTCGTCTAGCTTAATTGCATCATCATTTAGCATAATCGTGCATATCATTAGCATAATTAGCTTCTTGGATCAATCTAGCTTAATCATGCATTCATTTAGCTTGCACATCATATCATTTTAAATCCTCCATCTAGGTGTAGTCAACTCACTGGGATTGCTCATCTAGATCTGAGAGCAAATCCACACTCGCATCTCTTAGGAGGTGATAGGTCGCTTTGTCATGGTTTATCTTTCATTTGATTTCAATTTGCTAACCATGCTTGGAATGATCTATTGAGTGCTTGTGTTGCAGCTGCAGGTATCCTACTTCACACGCATGACATTTTGGCGCCCACCGTGGGGCGGGAAATCTAATTTCTTGGCTTCTCTCATCATCAAATCTTCAATCTTACGAGTTTCTGGTCGGGCCTATTTCAGAATCTCGTACGAGTACCTTTACAGTATTGTATGAGTTTCTTTGTGCACTCGTACGAGTATGTGGGAATACTCATACTAGCAGGTGAGAATACTCATATAATTTTTTGTTTCCGTGTTTTCAAAATAGATTGCATTTTAGGGGTTTTGTGCTTCAATTTGGCTATTACTAATGGTAACCCTTGCCAGTTTGTAAGTTTTCTAGCATCCTAACTAGTTTTTGCAGGATGATTGTCGAATATTACACTTGCCAAAGATTCAATTCATCAAAACAACATGTTTACTAATGTATTTGTTTTGCAAGTTGCCTAATGAAGCTCAACAAAACTTTGTGTCTTCTTAAAGTTTTCTAGGCACACTTAATTTGCTATTGGTTAATGAACATCTTGTTTTCTATGCTTGAGAAGTTGTCTAAAAGGTAGGAGAGTATGCTCTTGTCTATTTGGACAATCAAAATCCCAACCCTTGAAGTGCTTCTATGTTTGAGATTTGAATACCTTTAGCGGGCCTGTCATGGTGGGAAAAAGTAATCACCCTTTGAGAACAACCCAAGTGAGTACAACTAGACCTAAGCTTTCCGACTCACTCTAAAAAATAGGCCTCTTGGGATTAAAGTCTCAGAGGATGGGATTATTTGAGTTTTCTCTTTTGAGATCTCTCATATCGAACATTTAGTAGGTCCTCATGGTCTCAATCACGCTTGCGTGACTACATCTTGTTTCGGTACCTTGTTGGGCTATAGACCTCAATCACGCTTGTGCGACTGCAAGGGGTAATTCCAAACAGAAATCCTTACTACGAACCCTAAGATAGAAGCTACCTGATTCACGAGCCGAAAGAGGGATAATCTTTGTGAAAGAGAGATAGTAACTCTCCCAAGACATTTGCCATATCGTGCCCCCATTAGCACTTGGAATCAGATAATACGGCGTTGAGAATCCATTGTGTGAGACTCAACGGCCGTATTCTGATTAGCTATTGGGTGTGTACCTAAGTTTGCAAGAAAAGGTTTTCTCTCTCAGCCAACTTCCTTAGGATTTAGCATGTCGTGCTTGAGGTCACTTATCACATCGCGTGTTTGCTGTGTTTTCATCCCTGAAACAGAAACTCAGACATCTAAAATTGGAAAACATAATCAAAACATAAAACATCATTGATCAAAAAGTTGTTAAAGTCAAAATTTTATCTTTGCTCTGTCCTCAGTCATACGAGTTGTCTAGTTTGTCGTACAAGAAAGCTAGTTTATCATTCTATTTTGTATTAATTGTCGTACGAGTCAAATCAACAGAAGATTTTGTGTTATCAGTTGTCATCTGGTTCTTTGGAAATTGGCGTACAAGAAATCTAGTTTATCATTCTATTCAATGTTAATTATCGTACGAGTCAGATTAGCAAAATATTTTGTGTTTACAGTTGTTGTTTGGTTCTGTGGGAAGTGTCGTATGAGATTCTGCCTTTATCGTATGGGTCTGTATGAATCATCATCTGGGATTGTTTAAACTATTGTATGAATTTTTGTCTTTGTCAGTCCAGAGTTGTCTTATTGCATGTCTTTTTTAGATGTGTCATGTTTGCTTGGTCAAATTACAATGAGCATAAACACCTGATATCAATCATTTTGTGCTTAGGTTGTCTTCTTGGTTTGCTTGGTTAAGTAATCTTCTATCAAATTGGATTCTAGAACTAGACACCCCAATATTTTCAAATATTCACCTTAAACAAGCTCAAGATCTAACATATCAAAGTGCATCATCACCTTCTTTGATAAATCGATCACTCAAAACACAGTTTCTCATCAGCATCTATCATCGTCTATCATGAAACTAAAACGTCTGGTCAAGATAACCTTGTTCCACATCATAGGATATATCGTTCCTATTGGACTTGGTTTTTATCGAAATCATCATCATTGCACTCCAAATTGAAGATCGAAAAACTTACAAATCTACATATAATTGAATTATCTTTTCATGTCATATCACTCTATCATATCTACGTTGATAGTTTGTCACTTATCGAAACACTGTTTAGACAATCAAATCCTTGCACAATATTCAACACACGTGTATGCCCGTTTTAACTAGAGTGCATAGACGAAAGATCGCAAAAATGGAAATAGAAACATTTGAAATAGCTAAAGATCATAGAAACATGGCATACCAAAGCAAAATACAAGGAGAAGACATAACAGGTCAACATATCAGAGAAATCAAACAAGTTCAAAATCAAAAGGGTTAAAATGCATCTCCAAAGAAAGGTGGCTCTTTTATGTAACTCTTGAAGAGATCCCTAAGAGATTTTTCTGAGAAAGATCAAAATCGCGCACCTATGTCTAGCAATGGCTCATTCCCCCATAAGCAAATTGACTCTCCAAAGGCATCTATTCCTACACCTCTTGAAAACTTGCAAGAACCTTCCATAGCATCCTCACCAAACAATATACCCAAGGATGAAGTTCCCCAAGGGATAACCATAATTGCCATCAAACTTATTTCAGAGGATCATATTCAAATCCCATCTACTTCATATCCAATCATTGATTCCTTGCAACATCCCCATAATGCTTCCTTGCAAATTGAAGTCATCATTCATTAAACGCTTGTTAAACGTGTCCTAATAGATGGGGGAGTTGGCTTAAACATTTGCTCATTGAGTCTTGTATGTGCTCTAGGTTATCCTGAAGATGCAATTGATCCCAGGAAAAAGATCACATTCAAAGCATATGATGAAGAAGAGTGTTTCTCTAAAGGAATCGTGATATTACCCATTAGAGTGGGACCTTTACAGAAAGACACAGCATGCCAAGTTCTAGACTTAGATTTATCATACAACATACTCTTGGGAAGACCATGTATACATGACATACAGGCTATTCCATCAACATATCATCAGTGCTTGAATTTTCCATACAATGGGCAGGAAATCACGATCTCAGCATACTCAAATCCATTACAGAACTGTAGTAATCTGAAACTGGCTCAAGAGGTTATTGTTCCACATAACAAAGAGGCATCATCTTCAAGCACACAATCCCCAAAAAAATCATTTGCCTGAATTTTGTCCAGCATGGAAAAACAAATGTAGCTAAGAGATCGAGGGAATAAATAATATTCACTATCGTGGAAAAACAAACAAGAGCAACTTGAAATTGAAAGGGAAGAAGAAGATGTAGGTGTCAATTTAGTTCATGCATATGCAGGGCAAACATTAGGAACTAGCTCGCTTGAATCAGAATCACATTCAGTTGACTTGGACTTAATCGAAGACGATCATGAGTTACTTGCGAGAGGTCATTCTGATGAGAGTATCGTTCTAGACATTGAAATGCATATTGAAAGCTCTGACATCTCTATCATGACCCCTAATATCTTTGAAACAATTCAACTTGAGGATCCTTTACCCTTAATCCATCCTGAACTTATGGACTGGGAAAATGAAAGACATACCACCATTGATACCTTTCCTAATGGCCATGCCATATCCTTATATCTTAATGCGATCGAACCCACAACAACTTCCACCAGGGCTTTCACTAACATATCTTCGAGTCAAGTGGGTGCCAAATCTCCTAGTCGCAAAAGTGAAAATAAAGAAAACAATATCAGGTCTATTGTTGAAAACCATCTATGGGCAACATTAGACCATGAAAAAGTCAAAAGAAAGGACGCATCTGACAGTGAAAACCTCCTCGAGGCACCTGAATATGGGAGATTTGACGCCTAAATATTATCAAGAGAGGTCATCTATCCTGATAGAACCAACAGAGACAGTTACCATTGGCACAATTGATCTCCATCCAGCAACCTCTCTATCAGAACATGAAAGGCAAAAATATTTGGAACCCTTCAAAAGATGGCAAAACAATTTTGCCTAGTCATATGTAGACATTCCAGGGTTAGATCCATATCTTATAATACGTCACCCAAATATTAGTCTAGGAGCAGGCATCGATCATAGAACACGACATGGATCAGGAGCAAACATTCTATTCATCACACCACAAGGTCATACAATTCCAAAGGCATACAAATTAAGCTTTCCATGCACCAACAATATAGCAGAATATGAATCTTTGGTCACAGGAATCAAAATGGCCATGGAATGGAACATTACACAACTTCAGGTCTTTGGAGACTCTCAGCTTGTCATCAATCAAATCAATGATGATTATCAAACAAAGGATGAAAAGCTAATGCCCTATAAGAAGATGCTTGATGATGTCAAGAAATACATTGTCGAAATAACTTTTGAGCAGATTCTTAGGAATGACAACAAAGCAGCAAACACTATGACAACACTTGCTTTTCTACTTCAGACACAGGAAAATCAAGAGCATTACAAATTCTTGGTGGAAGAGTTGTTTTACCCTACACATAATTGTCCCGATTCCTAAACTATCTGTTACCTTGTTGGGCATGATTCCTCCCACTATGGACAAACGTATACATACCTGAAAGATAATATCCTCCCTCCTGACTTGTCAAAGAACCAAAAGAGAAACTTCATCTGCCAATCCTCCCATTATACTCTTGTTGTAGATACCCTTTTTAAACGAGGTTTAGACGATACTCTCTTAAGATGTCTCGAACAAGAAGAATCTGAGAAGTCCTTAAATGAAGTCCATAACGACATTTGTGGCACTCATTCAAGTGGTCTTACCCTTTCGAAAAAATCATACACTTGGGCTATTATTGGCCAATTATGGAACAAGATTCTTTTCAAATAGTTAAAACATGCAAACATTGTCAGATCCATGGAAATTTAATTCATGCACCAGCATAAGAGATTCATGCTTTGGCAACATCTTGGCCATTCTGTCAATGGGGTCCTGATCTAGCAGGAAAGATAAATCCTCCTTCATCCAATGGTCACAAATTCATCCTTGTAGCTACAAAATATTTCACAAAATGGATTGAGGCAGTACCTCTCATCAATATTACAGGAAAACAAATTGCTGTATTTATCTTGAACTACATCATATGTCGCTATGGCATACCCATGACCATTATCACTGATAATGGGCGATCGTTCAAGAACCAGGATATATAAGAGCTATATGAGAAATTCAAGATCCAACACAAATTCTCCACACCTTACTATCCACAAGGGAATGGACAAGCAAAAACATCAAACAAAACTATTCTGAAAATCCTCAAAAACACAGTGAATGATGGCGGCAAAAATTGGCATATTCAATTAAACCCTGCTCTATGGGCTTACCATACCAGTATCCACACACCAACAGGTGCCACATCTTTCTCTCTTGTCTATGGATCTGAAGCAATACTGCTAATAGAAGTAGAGATACCTTCTCTATGAGTATCATTAAAAGGTCTTATCCCAGATGAAGAACAACAAGTATCTAGATTGCAAGAGTTAAAATTTATTCATGAACGAAGACAAAATGCCTTTGATCATTTAAAGGTGTATCAACAAATAATGTGTCAAAGTTATAATCACAAGGTCAAACCACGAGCATTTCAAGTTGGAGAACTAGTACTAAAGGAAAATTCACGCAACCAGGCAACTCGAGAAAAGAAAGAGAAGTTTGAACCAAACTGGTTAGGTTCGTTTGTGGTCACAACAGTATTTGGGTCAGGAGCATATCGGCTATCAACACAGGACAGGGATCGGCTTGAAGAACCCATCAATAGCATGCATCTGAAGAAGTTTTATGTCTGAAAAAACAAAAAAATTCAAAAACAGTGAAAAAGCAAAAAAATCAAAAACAGTGAAAAAAAAAGGTGAAAAAGTAGAAAAATTCAAAAACAATGAAAAAGCAAAAAAATAAAAACAATGGAAAACCAAAAAACAACAAAAACAGCGAAAACAAAAGAAAAAAAATAAATATGAGAAAAAGTGCAATAAAAACAGATGGTGAAAACCTAGCAACAGGCGCTATCTGTCAGCTAGCTCTTCCATCTATTAGTTCATGCATCCTTCCACTTGCATTTCATTTTCCATCAGCATTGTTCATATCCATAATAGGCCTTTGTACATACGCAGGCATCACGACTAATTTCTCACCATGGTTTGGATCATTGGGTATATCATAATAAATTTGTTTCTAGGCTTGGGGCAAAATCCTGCACCTAGTTGGGGGCAAAAATTTTGATCGTTTTGAGCTTAATCAAACAGGTAGATAAATAGTTAGGCAACTCTTGTCAAGCAAAACTGAGACACATCCAACGTTGAACACGAGATCAAATTATCAACCATCAACCTATCACATGTCGATCTAAGCATGACATACATATATCAATGGATGATATCTTTTGGATAATGATTTTAACACTTTGGTTTAACTTTTACATATCTTGATTTTTTGCTATCATGATTTCTGAGTGACTCCAGGATGTCTCTAACTAGAGGAACAAGGAAGGAACATGATATTTTTCTTGTCTGCTGCCTATAAATTAATCATTAATATGTGCAAATTTATCTCAGGATATGATCATCGGAGTATCATTGAAGACATTTCCAATTTGCATTTAGAAATAGTTAATACTGCCTATTTTACACAAGCAACACTCGGGTCATCTTGGTTTACTTATACCTCGATGTTTGTGCTAACTTGCAATATCAAAATGTAGGAAAGTAGTGCTCAGGTCAGCATGGTTCAATTATACCATCAAAGTTTGCACTCAATTCCCACATCTTAAAAAGCTCAATAATGACAATAACGCAATAACCTAGTGACTAGTCGGATCACAACTTTGCATTTCATTTGCATTTGCATTTAGCTTGCATTTCATTCTTGCATAGGATCACAAAAGATCATCTTATCCAAGGCCAAACCTGTCCCAGGAATCCTCAATGTATCATCATAGGTGTATACACAATCCGATCAATGACTCATCTCTCTCCCGATGTTGTTGACCCAACACGAATATTATGCTACTCCCTCAAATATGCCAACATCAGCACATTTGCAATAGGATATCAACAAAATGTCAGTTATTTATCCAATCAATTTTATCAATTATATCAATCAATCGCATCTGATCCATCCTATCATGTCTTATACAAGATGTCTCTTTCCTGAAACCAGACGTTTTGAGCAAGTCTTATACAGGATATATCGTTCTTGAAACCAAACGCTTTGATCATCTTTGTCTTATACAAGAGATGTCATTCCTGAAACCAGACTAGATCTCAATCTTATCAATCAAGCTCTATCAATCATCACATTGAGAACCACATCATCGTGATAGAAGAACTCACACTTTCATCAATCAACGTTGTAGAAATCAAATCATCTCATTGGGAAATCAATTTCGCAAAGATCCAAATACTCCATAGGTCAATTATCTCAATTGATCTCGCGAGGTGGCATCATTGTATCACAATTTATCAATCAATGTCTAGGTCATCCTATCGAACCAATATCACATCAACATCATCAACTTGAGAATATTCTTTGAATCAACACATCATCACACCTTGTTTCAAAGAGGGGAAAAATGTATACACCTAAAAATGGTCTGAAGACAATTAATTAAATAAGCAATTATTTAATTAATCCTCTTTCCCAATTTAATTGAATTCACTAGCAATTTGATTAAATTCCCCCATTCACCTACTTATTAATAAATCTAAAGATTTATTTCATAGGTTCATTTCAATAGTCCCCTTTGATTAATTAATCTAAATTAATTAATCCTCCCCCCATTTAATTCATTTCTAATCCCCTAATTAATTAAAATAAATCAATTCATGAATTGTTGAAAGTTAATTAGCCCTTTCCTATTATTTGAATTTTTAAATTCAAATTACCCACATGCCTCCTAACTTCTAACCACCTAACCTAACCATCCCCTAACCTAACCCATTCCACCTAACCCTAGGTTTAACTAACCCCATCCTATCTTGCACATCCTAACCTCCTTATCCTAACCTCCTATGGGGTGGATATTCTCCCCTTGAGACACATGGCACTTAGGCCACATGTCTCCTCACTTAGACACTTGCCCTCTTATGAGCAACGCTCCTTGACATTTTTTCACCACAAAGGTGACAAGTGTCCCTCCTTCCAACCTCTTCTCCAACCTCCTCCAATTTGACCCTTGATATCTTCATATTCAATCTTGGTCGTTGATTCCTGCCACCTCACCCTTGGCCTTGGAAATCCTATAAATATCCCCCCATTTTGGAGCACAAAGGATCCCATCTCATTTTCATCTCATGCATTGTTACTGTGTGCGGGAAAAGTGGTGCAATGAAACGGAAATTTCGGTTTCTAGACAAGTCCACACACGAATGGGACTCTTAGTGCAAGTTATGGAGTTATGTTGAATAGCTCAACTCCCCAAGGGACATTCCATTGTTCTCTATCTCACAAGATCCCTCAAGCCAATGCCTTTTCTCTCAGATCACTAAGCGAAGTGACTTAGGAATGACAACTATGAGAACGAGGGATATTGATCAACTTAGTATGAATGCAATCTTAGTTATGCATGATATCAAATCTAGTATGAATTAAACTAGCATGTATATGATGATAAGATAAAAGATTAGTAAAATCTATCATAACATGATATACTAGTCTAATATGAGAATGCTTTGATAGTATAAATGCTTCTAAAAATGCTTATTAAGATGATTTCTATTCAAAGAGAGGCTAAATGCTTAATTTAAATGATTGTGTTAGATGCTTATTAAAATGTCTATAAGTTTGATACTAAAGACTTGGATATGAAAATGAGATAAGGGCTCTATTTATAGGAAAAACAGGGCAATGGATGGTCAAGATTGGATGATCTTATCAAGGGGCAAGATTGAAAGTTATCAATCCATGTTTACAATTCTCACCAATGAAATGGTGACAGTTGTTAGCAAGAGACTGCTTGAGAGGAGATGTAAGAAGCATTAAATGATTAAGAAGACCTCATGGTTAGCTTAGGAAGTAAAGGTTAAGGTTAGGTTAGGGTTATCCATTGGATAAAGCTTTTATCCAAAGGATAAACTCTTGTGCAAGGGTTAAAGGAATAATCATGGTCAAAGCAATGAATGCTTGATGAGACCCTTGGGTTAGATGAAGGTTGAATTAGAGAAAAAGTCTCTAATCATGCAAGAGGGTTGAGTTAACCATCAATGGTTTGGAAGACTTTCAAGGTTAACTCGTTGAAGACATAAAGCCTTTAATGGTTTTCAAAGACTTTGGGGGTTTGAGAAGTGACTTCCCTTTGCTTAGGGATGTGACAATGTTTAGGAGATGGGTTAGGCTAATTTAGAAGTGATTAGAAGAATCTAGAAGGGGGTTTAGAGAGGCAAGTGGGATATATAGGATTTTGCAAGTGGATGGAGGGGAATTTTAATTAAAATAAATTACTTTATTTCAACTAAATAGATGCAACTTGCATAAATACAAGTGAGGGAATTAAATAAATAAATTAGATTTATTTATTTGTAATGAGCAATTTAATTAAATGTAAATTTAATTAAAAAGGGAGAAAGGGGAATTAATTAAATAAAGTGATTTATTTAATTAAAGGCTATGAAAGGCTTAGGTGAACTTAATTAAATAAATTGAGTAATTCATTTAATCAAATAGATGAATGTGAATAATTTAATTAAATAAAATTTAATTAAATAGAGGAATGAGGTTAAAATGAATATTAAATATTCACTTAGGAAAGTGGTCATTTTTATACATCTACATTTTGCCCCTCTTTGAAGTGACGTGTGTGCACATGTTGATTCAAAGAAAATTTTGCCGGATATGATGTTTGCATCGAGATATCGATATGATGATGTCATGCCCCAGATTTGATAAATGATATTGATGATGCCCCCTCGGGAGATGAATCAAGTATTTTGAAAATTTTGTTGATTTGATAAGCATTTTTGAATTGATTGCATGTTGAAATTTTGACTATGTTGAATGCAGTATAATTGATTTTCGATAAGGTTAAAAGTGAGAAAATGAGCAAAATACATGCCCCACCTACTAACCCTTTTTGACTTTTACCCTATAAAAAGGTTAAAAGTCATTTTATTCTTATCATTTGCACATTTGTCTCCTTCTGATTGTGGCACCTTAGCTTTAATGAAAATGTCGGTTCCTTATGCTTCTCACCGATTTGAGCGCATTCGTCTATACCGGAGGTTCGCTGCATATGGTCCACCTGTAAGTCATCTGAATTGTGCCACGCTATTTTATTTATTTTGTCGATTTTGGTCACGTTTTTTTATTTTTTTGCTTGGAATTCCATCGTTTTAGCACGTAGGGTGTCTCGTATAGCGCGTAGGGTAACCTAGTTAGGTTAGCGTTGTAGGTCTGTTTTGCAGCACGTTGCAGGTGCAAGATAGTGCATAGGGTCTTTTAGCACATAGATGTAACAAGTTTGCGCGTCTGGAATTTAGGATAGCGCATTGAATAGGTTAGCACATAGAATAAAGATTTTAGCGCAGAGGTGAACTACGATAGCGCATTGAGTCTGTTAGCGCATAGAATAAAGATTTTAGCGCATACGTGGATTAGGATAGCACATGTCTAGCAGCTTATCACATGGAAGGACTGCTTTGGCACGTGGGGTAAAAAAGTTGATAGAAAATGATTTTGGAGAATGCGTCGCAGGGGGAAAGAGGT
The DNA here is from genome assembly GCF_030272615.1 of Cryptomeria japonica. Classification (NCBI taxonomy): domain Eukaryota; kingdom Viridiplantae; phylum Streptophyta; class Pinopsida; order Cupressales; family Cupressaceae; genus Cryptomeria; species Cryptomeria japonica. The sequence continues at coordinate 828,547,913 of NC_081411.1, forward strand.
GAGGGAGATGGCTTAGGGGTGAATAAGTGTCGGATGAGTGTTTTGGGATGGGTTTCGAGCCAATTTTTTGCCTGTTGTGATGATGTCCGAGTCTTGATATGAGGATTGAGAGTCCGTTGAAATTGATTTCATTATGAAGTGCCAAGCGGATTGTTGTTTTGAATGAGGATCCTGATTTTCTGTTGATGTGGATCTTAGATATTTGCCTTGCGATTGAATTTGATGTTCGATCTGAGTTCTGATTCTTGATTTTAGATATGGTTCCTAACATGATTCTTGCGATATGGATTTTTTAGTTTCTTGCATTATGGGTTTTTGATATGGTATGTCGATATGGGTCTTGGATATGATTGCTTGATATGATGCTTGTGTTATGAGTCTTTGATTTTTGATATGGATCTTTGATATAATTTCTCGATATGATGCTTGCGTTATGAGTCTTTGATTTTTGATATGGACCTTTGATATGATTTCTCGATATGATGCTTGCGTTATGAGTCTTTGATTTTCGATATGGATCTTTGATATGATTTCTCGATATGATGCTTCATTGTTTCAAGTTGATTTTGTTTTGATTGGATATATCATATAGATGTGGGAACTAATGATGGACATTTGTTGTTTTGTAGGCACAACTTGGTGTACTTCAGTCATGAGAGTGATTTCCGCGACTGTGGTCATTGATTTCGCGATTGACACAGGCCGATAGGGATGTAATTGAGAGATGTGGTTTGACTTCATTATTAGACATGCCTCGGTATATCATTAACCAGGGTTTGTTGACAACTTTGGCGGAGAGGTGGCACAGTGATACAAACACCTTCCATTAGGCTATTGGCGAGATAATAGTTACACCTGAGGACTGTTATTGCATTCTGCAGATTCTGATCATGGGGGCCTTGTTGCTGTATGAGCAGATTGAGGAGGGTGGGACAGAGGCTCTCCACCACATCTTCCAGGATGATCAGATTTGCAAATATGAGATCACATGGAAGGAGTTTGTGGATCTTGATTATGCCCCTTTACCCTCTGTTCTAGCATGTTTCATTGGTGGATTCTTATGTCCCGACCGCAGGTCGAAGGGACTAGTTGTTGGATGGGGGTTGGTTTTGGAGGACATGGTTACACAGGGACGCAAGTTTGCATGGGGGTCATGTATGTTAGCTACAAAGAGCTTCATCAGGTGGTGTATCTAGGATACAACAATTTATCAGCAGTAGTGACACTATTATAGGTGTGGGCTTGGGAACACATTCCTGTGGCGAGACCACTTGCAGATAGGGATAGGCCAGTTGGTCGGGCATATGCGTATGGATATACAGGTATAGTTGTCCAGCGTAAGCTGGGCAAACTAGAGCACTGGCGAAGAGCATTAGATGATATTGATATGGTCATCTGGAGACCGTATATGGACTACAAGGTATGGGTGGAGGACGGGCTAGAGATGCCCTATGTTTATATGTCTAGATATTTGATCGGCCAGACGCCCTTTATTATCAAATGATTCTTACATAGCCGTGTGCAGCGACAGTATGGGAGACAACAGGGGATGCCACAGGGAGCTTGCTTATATGCTCGTCAGAGACAGGATGTGCCCGAGTGGGGGCCCACGATGGATAGTGTAGCAACAGTAGAGGAGTACATGACATTAGCAGGCCAGATCTGGGATTACGAAGCTGGGGTTGTTGATGCGAGGATGGGAGAGGAGTTCTTGACCTACTTTGTGGCACATGCAGTGGCACGGATATCGGATCTAGCAAAGATGATACTTGCTTTTGATGATGAGGAGGATGAGCAGCTAGAGAGGCGAGGGGGAGTTAGATAGAGAGATGAGGAGGGAGAGGAGGTTGGAGAGGGAGGTGGGGATGATGGAGGAGGTGATGGAGGAGGTGGTGGAGGATATGGAGGAGATAAAGGAGGTTTGGGGAGAGAGAGAGGACAAGGTGGTGATGGAGGGAGGGATAGAGGACAAGATAGAGGATGAGGTGGAGATGGAGGGAGAGGAGGAGGACTACTCCTTGGTGTTGGTGGTACCAGTAGGGTAGGTGCATTGTTAGTGGTTGTGGGGGGTATAGAGGATGATAGGCGACCCGCCCAGAGGAGGAGATCAAATGCTCTACCTCCACCGACACCTTGGACAGGGACAGGCATGGGTGGGACCATGACACAGGTACCCATTCAGATTAGGGTACCTACCCATCGACATGACTCATAGATTAGATCCTTACAGGTCACAGTGCAGCACCTACAGGTATAGGTGCTAGCACAACAGCGCTAGATTACACAGATTACGGTAGAGCGGGATACAGAGAGAGAGCGTCGGGGCCGAGCAGAGGAGCTTGCAGAGAGCGACAAGTGGTGGTGTGATGCAGGACACACTGAGGGAGATACGGTACTTGACCATGGCGACTGATTACTATAGGCAGTTATATGAGGATCTAGTCCCTAGAGAGCAGAGGGCTCCTAGTTATGTAGCCAGTCAGTCTGGTCGGAGTAAGACAGGGACAGAGAGAAGAGGTGTTATGGGGCCTTCTCAATGTGATCCACCTAGGGGAGATCCAGGAGCTGGGGCATCTACTGTGAGATCGTCAGCCTCAGGAGATAGTTATACCTGAGAGACTTATCTCTGTTGTATTTTGATCATTTTGTTGTATTTTGACGGACATGACATCCCTTGTATATTTTGACCATTTTTTGAGATATATATATATATATATATATATATATATATATATATATATATATATATATATATATATATATATATATATATACCTGAGAGACTTATCTCTGTTGTATTTTGACAGACATGACATCCCTTGTATATTTCGACCATTTTTTGAGATATGTGTGTGTGTGTGTGTGTGTGTGTGGCACTGATTTCTCTTATTCATATGTGATGCATTATGGATGATGATTTATGATATGCTTTGATATGATGTTGTGATGATGATGATGATGGAATGTTTTAGATGGTAATGCTTTTGATTTTTTATTATGATGTGTGAGTGATAAAGATGAAAATATGATCATGCTTTGTTTATCTTGATTTTGTTGATGTATGATGTGAGATGTATCTTGAAAATGAGATGTATGATAATGATATGATGTGAGATGTATCTTGAAAATGAGATGTATGATAATGATATGTGATATGTATCTTGAAAATGAGATGTATGATAATGATACGATGTGATATGTATCTTGAAAATGAGATGCATGATAATGATATGATATGAGATGTATCTTGAAAATGAGATGTATGATAATGATATGATGTGAGATGTATCTTGAAAATGAGATGTATGATAATGATATGATGATGAGATGTATCTTGAAAATGAGATGTATGATAATGATACAACGATGATAATGAAATGATACTAATGCAAGATTATAATGATATGCAATTAAGTGTAAAATGATATGCAACTAATTGATCACCCTCTTTTTCTCGTTGTCATTCCTGTGTAGTCACATGTTTTTGCTTTGTTTTTGTTTGTCATCATTGAGCTTTTGATATGTTGGAAGTTTTTACAAGCATAATGGTATAATTGAACCATAATGACCTGAGTAAAACATACATGGATTTTGATATTGCAAGACGACACAAGCGTCGAGGTATAATTAAACCAAGATGACCTAAGTGTTGCTTGCGTATAAACAGACAATATTTAACCATTTGTATGTGCAAAGTGGAACAATGTCTTTAGTGATATGTTTCCAATCATGTCTCAAGACCAAATTTGCACAGTACAAGTGATCGCCTCACAAACAGAAAACCAAAAAAAAGTATTAGACTCCCCTGCGATTTTCTCTAGCTCGATGCATCGTTGAGAAATTCAAGAGATCCAATAATTCAAAAATTTGAAGTGCAAAATAGTCAAAATTTCATGCGAGATGTAAACAAATTATAAGTCAGAAAATCATCCATCATATATGTGTCGAAGTTGTTAATGGGATCAGTGTTTTGTTTTCTCTGCGGATGAGCTGTTGTTGACATGATTTCTTTAGTGTGATGTGATTATTGTTTGCTTGTTGTTAGGATGTTTTGAAGTCAGAGGAATGTTGCCTGTAGGTATAGATATCGATTGATGTGGATATTTATAGTGATTGCCAAGCCATGGTGGGATATGATGAACTGATCTTCAGATAGGCAAGGACAATGACTATGCTAAGTATGTCTGAGATAATGCGGCATAAAAAGTATTGGGCAATGGTCATTACCTTTGACTTTGGATGCAAAAGATATGAGTAATGATAGATAGAGGATTTGTTCCCTCACAAATAGTGCCTATTGCCAGGTTTTTACCACTTGTTTTTATTGCACCTTTTTGTTTTTCCAATTTTTTTGTATTTTTCGGATGTTTTGATTTTTTTGTGTTTTTACTTTTTCTATGCATTAGACCACTCAATCATAGAATTTATTCAGATGGATGTTGTTGGTTGGTTCATCGAGCATATCTCCTTCTGAAGTTGTTAGTTGATAGGTGCCTAATCCATAGGCTGATATGATGACATAGGGAACTAACCAATTAGGTTCAAACTTCCCCTTCTTTTCTCGATCTTGTTGATTTCTGGGATTTTCTCTAAGTACAAGATCACCGAATTTAAAAATACTAGGGATGACTCTATGGTTGTAGCTTCTGCACATGCGTTGCTGGTATGCTTTGAGGTGATTATAGGCATGTTGTCGTTTATCATCCAGAAGATCCAGTTCTTGTAATCTGTTTACCTGATACTCCTCATCTGGTATGGGGCCTTTTAAAGATACTCTGAGTGATGGAATTTCTACCTCAAGAGGTAAAATTGCTTCTGATCTGTACACCAATGAATATGGTGTAGCTCCTATAGGTGTCTTGATGCTAGTCCTGTATGCCCAGAGTACCGGATTGAGTTGTACATGTCAATCCTTACCTGCATCATCATTTACTATCTTCTTTAGGATTTTCAAGATTGTTTTATTTGATGCTTCTGCTTGACCATTTCCCTGTGGGTAGTAAGGTGTAGAGAAATGATGTTGGATTTTGAACCACTCACATAGTTCTCGTACATCCTAATTTTTGAAAGGATGCCCATTGTTAGTGATGATGGAACTTGGAATGCCATATTTGCAAATCAAATAATTGAGAATAAATGAGGCAATCCGTTTTCCAGTTACTGTGGTTAGTGGGACTGTTTCAATCCATTTTGTGAAATACTCTGTTGTAGTGATAATGAACTTGTGTCCATTTGAAGAGGAAGGATGGATTTTCCCTACTAAATCAAGTCCCCACTGACAGAAAGGCCAAGATGTTGTAAATGGCTACAACTCCTATGCTGGTGCATGGATAAGATTGCCATGGATTTGGCACTTAGGACATTTCTTTGCAAATTGATAAGAGTCTTTTTCCATTGTCAACCACTAATATCCCATTCTCAAAAGTTTTTTTAGCGAGAGTAGGACCACTTGAATGCGTGCCACAGATACCCTCATGAAGCTCATGTAAAGAAGAGTCAAATTCATTATGATCAAGGCAACGAAGAAGAGTACCATCTAGACCTTGACGGTAAAGTGTGTCAGTGGTTAGGGTATAACGGGCAACTTGCCAGATAAAATTGCATTTTTTATTACGAGATAGGTCAATGGGTAGGGTATTGGTTTTAAGATATTCATAGATTGTCCCGTATAAAGGAGAGTCTGAATTGGTTAAGGCATAGATGACGTGGGATGCAAAATTGTCATAGGTTGGGGAAAACAGTTGCTCTACCAGGAACTCATAACGACTCTGTTACTATAGAATTTGTAGCAGTGAAGTAATAGTAGCCATTGCATCGGCCTCTCTGTTATCCAACCTTGGTATTTGCTCGAAGGTTATGTGTACAAAGTACTATTTGAAGTCATCTACCATTCTTTTGTATGGTAGCAGCTTGTCATCCTTAGTCTGATATTCATTGTTGATATGATTTATAACTAGTTGGGAATCTCCATAGACCTTCAGTTTTGTGATTCTCCATTCCATGACCATTTTGATTCCCATGACCAGGGCTTCATACTCAACGATGTTATTAGTGCATGGAAACATGAGTCTATACGATCTCAGGATGGTGTGTCCTTCAGGGGTGACGAATAAGATGCCGACACTTGAGCCATGTTGAGTATAGGAACCATCAAAGTACAAGTTCCATTGCTTGAGTGTAACAGTAAGGACATCCTTGTCTGGAAATTCTACCTTTATTGGTTGCTTATCTAGTAATGGTGCTTCAGCTAATTGATCTGCAATTACTTGTCCCTTGATAGCCCGACGCTCTATGTATTGGATATCAAACTCACTAAGAATCGTGACCCATTTAGCCAGTCGGCCTGTGAGAGCTGCTTTGCTGAGTAAATACTTGAGAGGATCAATTTTTTCTACTAGCTTTATTGTGTGAGCTAGCATGTAATTTCAGAACTTTTGAGAAGCGAATACTACAGCTAAACAAGCCTTCTCAATGAATGTATAATTTAGCTCATATCCATTTAATGTTATGCTGATGTAATATATAGCTCGTTCCTTGCCTTCTTGATCTTCTTGTGCTAACAGTGCCCCCAATGATACGTTCGTTGTTGATATGTAGAGAATGAGTGGCTTTCCTGCTATCGGTAGTACCAAAACTGGTGGGGTCATTAGATATTGCTTGATTTGATAGAATGATTCCGCACACTTGGCTTCCCATCTGAATGGTATGTTCTTATGTAGCAGATGATTGAATGGTAGGATTTTATCTGCTAGTTGGGATATGAATCGTTCGATTGACTACAGTCGTCCCTGTAGAGATCTAAGTTGACTAATGTTCCTAGGAGGTGGCATCTCCATGATGGCCTGTACCTTCATTGGATCAACTTCAATGCCGTTTGCTGACACAATGTAGCCTAATAGTTTGCCTGATGTCACCCCAAAGACACACTTCTTAGGGTTTAGCCAAACTTGGAATTCTCCAATATTTGAAATATTTTATCTAATATGCCCAGATGTGCTATCTTGATTTGATTATAGCCAGAGAAACCGTCCATTAATGAGAGCATTGCATGGCCCATTGTGAGGTCTACAATTATGTTGATGTTGGGCAAAGGAAAGTCATCCTTTGGACAGGCTTTGTTGACATCTCTAAAATCTGTGCATATTCTGATGCTTCCGTCTGGTTTTGAAACTGGTACAATGTTTGAAATCCATTCAACATAGTCTATAGGTCGAATGAATTCGATGTCTAACAGTTTCTTTAATTCAACTTTGACCATTAATGCTACATGCGGATTCATTTTTCTTAATTTTTGTTTGACTGGCTTAGCTCCTGGAGCAATAGATAAATGATGCATGATTAAGTTTGGATCTATTCCAGGCATAGCAGCATAGGACCAAGCAAATTTGATTTGCTTTTCTGTGAAGAATCTGATAAACTCTGGTTTTTCCTCTTCTGTCAGTGATTCTGTTAGGTGTATGTTTTTAGTTGCTTCTTCTGTACCAATGTTGATTGATTGAGTGAGCTCAATCAATATGGGTGATCGCTCCTTATAGTGTTTAGGAAGAGTGTCAAGTCTCCCATCCTTAGGTTCCTTAAAAAGGTTTTCACCCTCAGATGCATCCTTTATTTTTACTTTTTTGTGATCTAGTGCTGCCATTGACTGGTTTTCAACATTAGATCCTTTATTTCTTTCATTTTTGCGACTGAGAGACTTGGCACACTCCCCGATTGTAGATATCGTTATTTTGTTCACTAGTAGAGCATGTTTCTGAGTTAACAATACATAGGTAATGGACAATGGATTCACCATCTGGGAAAATAGGTATGTCATGGTGTTCAAGTTCATCCCAGTCTATCAAATCAGGAAAGACAAGTGGTAAAGAGTCATTTGGTGGATCGAGGTCAGCTATGGTAAGTGTCAACAGTTGTTTGGGATATTGGTTAAGTTAATGATATTGTCAAGGTCTGTGATGGTATCATCTTCCGTGTATACTTGGTTGTAGTTTTGTTGCTCATTTTCCTTAGCTTCGTAGATGTGTCCTGGATCAAATTCAAGTAATCTAGACTCTGTACCTTGTCCTTCCTGAGAAAGAGGTGTATGTATAGCATCTTCAGGGACATCTTCAGTAATATTTGAACAACTACCCCATTCATAGTCATTAGAATAAGTTTTAGAAGTACTGTCCCAGAGTCTTTTAGTGTTGTGGACAGGTATGTTGTAGGGTGAAAAGAGATCTCTGATAATTGATACCAGTCTTGTAGTTTTTTCTGATTATGAATTAGAACTTGCTTGTACCCTTTGCATTTGTTCATACACTGTTTCTCCTTGGGGAGTAGTGATTTCTTTAGGAGGTGCTTATGCCTTGTTTTGAATAGGTTCCTGAACATGGTGTACTTCCTCATAAGATGCTTCTTCCTTTTGGATGTTTAGCTCCTCTTGTTGTTTCTCTTTTTCTTGGTGTTCTAGCTCTTTCCTTATTGTTTCTGCTCCTTGGTGTAATGCCTCTTGCCATGAGTCCTCATTGCATTTCTTCTTTGCTTTCTAATGAGGTTAATGATATTTATTGTGCTTTTGTCTTGGGGGTATGTTGCGTCCATATCCCAGTCCTGTTTTGTCTCAAGAAAATTGTGAAGGAGGGTCTAGTGGTTCTGTAATGCCTTCTTGACGCTTGCGTATAGGTCCTTTTCCGTTGTATCCCATCCATTGCATGATCAGAAATCCTTTTCCATACTGTTGTGTTGGTACGGATACCTCCAGAGTAGTAGCTCTGTCTTCTCCCTCATCCTTGTATAGCCAACTAAGGATGTATTTCTCTTCTGATTCATGTGCTAGTGCGCCCAATTGAATAAATTTGCCATCAAACTTGGTGATGGGCTATGTTGCATGATGTGTCGATGCAAAAGGTTGCCCATGAGATTTTGGTGATGCTAGAAATTTGGATAAGCACATGGGTTCGAAAGAGTATTCTCCCATGCCTTTCTCTTTGATTTTTATCTTTTGTTTGAAATCCATGGATTAAGATTTGAGCTTTTCTTGATGATGATCTAATACCGAGGAAGCGGGAGCTTCCCTGTTGTGTGGAACCAGGCTATCTTGAGCTGCCCCCATAGCATTGCAATGTTGAAAGGGGTTATTGTCAGCCGATATGGAAATCTCCTATCCATTATATGGGAATTGGAAACCCTGATGGTAGGTTGAAGGTATTGCTTGCATTTCATGTATCCAAGGACAACCCAATTAAATATTGTATGTTAAGTCAATGTCTAAGACTTGGCACATAGTGTCCCTTTGTGTCGGTCCTACCTGAATAGGTAGTATCACTGTCCCTTTGGGCGATCTTTCTTCCTCATCATATGCCTTGATGGTGATCTTTTTGTATGGATCAATAGACTGTTCAAGGAGACCTAATGCACATATAAGTTTTAAGGTACAAATATTGAGACCAGCTCCTCCATCTATTAATACTCTTTTAACTCAATGTTTGTAGACTAAGACTTCAATATGAAGGGGAGTATTATGTGGATGACTCAAAGAGATATTATCATGTTCAGAAAAGGTGAGATTACAAGGCCATGTCATATGAGCCACCATGGCTTGAAATTTGTCAATATCTAGATCTTGAGGCACATTTGTTTCAACGAGTGCTTGTTCCAAGATGTCCTTATGTTTTGGCGAAAGTTTGAGTAACTCGAGTATGGATATCTGAGCAGGAGTTCTTGGTAGTCGATTTACCAAATAATATTGAGTCTTGGGGATAGTTGTGGATGTTGATGTATGTCCTTTCAAGACATATTTTTGAGCTCTGGTTGTCACATTGATTGATGTATGGTCTTATTTGTCTTTGATTTTTATGACGTTTATTTGATTATCATTGGATGATATGTGATTGATAGTGTTGTTGTACAGATGATTTATGCAAGCTCCTCGTGTATCATTTGATGATGAAGCTCCTTCCTTGTTGTAATTTGGAAGAGGATTTTTAAAGGCATCATGATCACCATTTGTTTTGAGACCATCAACTGTTAAATCACCTCTATCGATCATATCCTGAACAATATTTTTAATCCTCATGCAATCATTTGTGTGATGTCCTTTGTTTCGATGAAAATCACAGAATTGCGAGTCATTCCACCAAGGTGGTTTGATCTGGGGTTCAAAAGTGTTTATGGTTGGCAATGTGATAATCTTGTTTGCGAGGAGTTCACGAAATGCTGATTCTAAGGAATGCCCCAATGGTGTGTAGATGCGTCTATTTGGGAAAGTGTTGGTGTTACCCCTTTTATTTGGATTATTCCCTCGATTAGTGTTGTTGCCTTGGGTATTGTTGTTGGTTTGGGAATTGTTGTTGGTGTTTGAATTTGAAGGTCCCTAATTGGTATTTTGCGGATAAGTGTTAGTGCCTTGGTTAACACCCTTTTGATTCTTGTTAGCTTGCAGATTACCTGATAAAGCCAATACTGGTTGTTTGGACTTTATATCATTAGCATCAGTTCCTCCCTCATTAACAACATTTTTGTTTCTGGTCCATAACCTGGATTTTTCTAAAGTGTTATTCTTGTTGATGCTTTACAAAATGGAAGGATTAGTTATGACAAGCAAACACAAACAACAAGAAACCAATTTGTTAGTGTTAGAAATCACATGGAAAACACTATCCTAAGCAAGCATATCAAGAAAGACACTACAAAACAAATAGAAAGCTTAATGAATCTACAAAATGTAACTAAACATTTCCATATGCTCTCTACCATGCTGGTAGCTTCTCCTTCTTTGTTCCTCTCTTCTCCAAGTTCCAAATAAGTGTAGCTCTCAGTAGTTTTTTGCACTATGGATGCCTTATGGAGGTTCAAGATGAAAAATGATTTACTTATGCAATGCAAGTGTAAACAAAAAGCTAATATTAGATGATATGGAATGAAAATGATTTATTTTAATCCAAAATAACAATATATTAATGATTTATGCTAGATGTTCTCTCTAAAAATGACTATAATGTAAATGCATACAAGTTTTTCAGGATTATGGCTAAGAATGCTAAATGCTTGAGGATTTGAAAATAAGGAATGTGAGCTCTATTTATAGGTAAAATGGAGCAATGGATGGTTGAGATTGAGTAATCTCAACAAAGGTCAGGATTTGAATGGTTTTCAATCCATGTGAGGGCTTTCAACCCAATCCCAAGATGACAAGTGTTAGCATGAGATGGGTTGAGAGGAGAGGGAAGAAGCATTAAATGCTTGACATGACCTGAGGGTTAACTTGGGAGGTGAAGCTAAGGTTGAGTCGAATGGATAAATTCATTATTCAAAGAATAATGCTTTTATCCAATGGATAAACTCTTGTGCAAGAGTTAGTGAGGATAACCATGGTCAAAGCAATAAATGCTTGAGAAGACACATGGGTCGCATGAGGGTTAAGTTAGGGGTCAAAGTCCCTAACCATGGCTGCAAGTGGATTTAACCATAAATGGTCATGTAAAAGCCATTAGTGGTTTGGAACACTTTAGAGGTTAGCTTGTTGGACACATAAATCATTAAATGTTTTTCAAAGACTTTGGAGTCTTTGAGAAGTGACTCCAAATTGCTTAGGAATGTGACAATAATTAGGGGATGGATTAGGCTAATTAGAAAAGGGTTTAGAAGAATCTAGAAGGGGATTAGGATTGCAAGTGGGTTTGATGGGTGAGGGAAAATAGGATTTTAATTAAAATAAAATTCATTTATTTCAACAAATAGGTGCAAGTTGCATTTTTAGGAGAATGCAAGTGGGGGGATTTAATGATTTAAATAAATGTTTTATTTAATTTATTTAAAAGAAGAAAGGGGATTAAATGAAATAAATAGGATTTATTCATTTAATTGATTATGAATTTGGTTTAATGAATTAATTAAAATAAATTGAATAATTTATTTAATTAATAGGAGAATATTTTGAAGATGAATTAATTAAATGTTAATTTAATTAACTAATGGCTAGTGGGTTTTTAATCAAATAAATAACAAATATTCATTTAATTAAAATTGACAGATTTATGTGACTACATTTGCCCCTCTTTGAGACGGTGTGGTTTATTGCGTCGTTTCAAAGAAAGAAAAATAAGTGTGAAAAAATATGCCCCATAAATGTTAATTTAATGGGTGGTATGCCCCTTCGAGAGATGGGCCGAAAATTTCAAAAAATCAAGCGATCTCTCGAAAAAGAATGAAAATTGGCGAGGTGGTAGAAGAGAAGAATTTAGCAATATTGATGAAAAATAGAAGAAATCAGAGATAAAATGGAGAAATGGGAGGCTCTGGAAGTTCACAGGGACCACGGCGGTGAACGGGGGAAAATTAGGGTTACGACGAAGGGTATATATGGGGAGGAAGGGGTGAAAACAGGCTCATTTGCATTTGTCTCCATAGTGATTTCAGAGCTCTGATAGTGACCTTTTGAAAGAGCAAGCAATAGTTAGGATGTCGGTACCGATAGCAGATCATCGGTTAGAGCGAGTTCGTCGATTCCAGCGGCCAAATGACTACGGACCAGAGGTATGTAAATTTGAATTTTTAATTTTTATGCATTTTTTATAGGTTTTTTAGCTTGTCCAAGTTGAGTCAGAACAATAACGCTAAAACTGTGTTTTGGCGTTGTTGTCAATTTAATTAGCGCTATTGTGCCACTATAGCGCTATTGCATAGTGATTTTAGTGTTTTTGTCAAGTCTAGCGCTACTGCATAGTTGATTTAGCGCTTTTGTATGTTTAATGCTATTGAGCATGGCTTGTAGCGCTTGTGTTTTTATGTGGCGCTATTGTATAGTTGTTTGAACGCTATTGTTGGTTTAGCGCTATTGGGTAGTGGATTTAGCACAATTGTCAGAAGATTAGCGCTATTGTTTGCAGAGTAACACCTTTGTTAGGAAGGTAGATGCCCCAGTGTGTTGAAAAAAGAATCTCCTGATGCCAATGGTGGATGAATAGAGATGTGAGTTGAGAGTTGTTTTGAACCATAATATCCCTGTTGAGACTTAGGTCATTTAGGATAAATGCTTGTTAGAGTCTATGTGTGCCATGATTGCTTACCTGTTGAGACCCAAAGCTCAAGTATCTGTTGATAGTCTAGGTTTAAACTTAAGAAAGTTTGAAACAAAATAACTGATGATGATGGTTGATGCATGTGTGTAGGAGGATCTTCGCATCTTACAGATGCGCAAGAGGCATCCCGCCACACAGATGCTGCACGATCGATTGATAGAGGCCAAGGTGGATTGCATTGCAACGACAGGCCTGTATGATGTTATGTATATGCCCGTGATTTGGATGAATCACGGTTTGATCATAACATTGGCAGAGCGATGGCATAGTGAGACATGCATGTTTCACTTAGCGCAGGGGGAGATGATTGTTACACTAGATGATGTATGGTGAATCCTACACATTCCCATTCGAGGAGAGCTGGTGACGTATGATTGAGCTTGGGTGATAGCAGTAGTGCAAAGATTTTTTGATGAGGATGTGTTTATTGATGATGGTTCGATAGCATGGGAGGATATAGTTGCTTTGTATGAGCCACTATCAGCTGTGTTATCAGGGATTGTTGTGGGACTGCTATGCCTAGATCGACGATTGCATGGACTGGTCATTGGTTGGGGCCAAGTTATAGAGCAGATGATGTCAGAGGGGACCCGCTTTGCATGGGGACCATGCATGGTATCACACTTATATTGGGAGCTACATGAGGTAGTATACCGAGAGGTGAGCTCATTGGGAGTGGGGATCACTCTTCTTCATATTTGGGCGTGGGAGCACCTTCCTATGACTCGACCAGTGAGTCTAAGATTTAGGGCAGTAGACCAACCCTATGTATATATGTATGGTGGTATGATGAGTCAACCCCACATGGGGAAGTTAGAGTGGTGGCGACGGGCGCTTGACGATTTGGATATAGTGATTTGGAGGCCGTATATTGAGTGCGAGCCCTGGGAGGATGATCCAATGGCCTTGCCTTATGTGTTTATGACACAATACCTCATTGGTAGGACATCCTACAATGTGGAGAGACAAGTACCGGGGAGAGTGTTGAGACAGTTTGGGCGGAGGCAGGGATTGCCTAGTGGATCGGGAGAGTATGCACGGGTGGTCCGAGAGATGTTCCAGTGGAGGCCAGTTTTACCTTATGATCAGGATTTGGCAGAGTTCCACACACTATAGGCGAGACCATGGCAAATGAGGTCAGGGATGGTAGATGCAGGGGTGTTAGATGAGTACACTCAGTACATTGCGGCACATCCGATTCCTCGGATATCAGATCCAACATAGCCTATTCCATCCTTTGAGGAGGAGAGGAGACATGGATGGAGGAGGAGAGGAGGTCATGTAGGTGGACGAGGGAGAGGGGATGGAGGAGGAGGATTTGGGGGAGGTGGTGGATTCGGTGGTGGAGGTGGGGGTGGTGGACGGTTACAGCGGAGAGGGAGAGGTGGTCAAACATTGTGGCTATCACAAGGACCTTTGATGCAGGGAGGCATGAGATTAGGTGGCAGGGATGTAGGGGAGGGACAGGTACCGATGAATATAGGGGAGGGAGATACTGGAGAGGGAGCCATTGGAGAGGCGCCTATGGATATAGGGGAGGGAGCTACTGGAGGAGAGCTATGGGACTAGATGATATTAGTTTTGCAGACGCGACTAGAGGATATGGAGGCGGAGGTGGCAGCTAGAGATGTGCAGTTATTTGCACGAGAGTTAGAGCTAACTGTAGTGTTGCAGGAGAGAGATCAGGTTGTGGACAGGGTGCTCTAGTTACAAGGGAGAGTGTGAGCCTTGGAGGCAGTGCAGGGACAGGGGCCTTCTGTGGATGCATTGGCGAGGGAGTTATGGAGAGCAGGTGCAGAGGTTGATTATTGGTGGGGCCTATATGAGTAGGAGGTGTCATCTAGTCGACGGGCACTGAGTTATTCACAGATGTGTCGGGAGAGATCAGAGCGGTCTCAGAGGATGCAAAGCAGTGGGGGTGTGATGGGTCCTCCATGGCGAGATAGTTCAGGTGGTGCGGGGGGAGTGGGGGAGAAGGGGGTGATGGTGGTGCAGCATCTGGTCAGAGTGGCATCTGAGAGAGCATTTATGTATGTTATCATATTGTCATTTTGGACTGTATCTTGGATGGCTCTTGGTAGTTGATATGTTTTGGACTTCATTATACTCTGATACATGTATGTTTTTGTGATGATATGATATATGAGTAGATATATGAGGAGATCCCATATTTTTGTGATGATATGCATGTTGATGATATGTACGAATTTTATGCAAGATGATTATCTATGATGTATGCTTAGATGGAGATTTGTACTTGCTAGATGTATGTGTTTATGAGATGATTCCTTTATGCATGTTTTATTCCTACATGATGTCTATATGCATGTTTTATGAATGTGATGCTAACATGTGGATGCAGGTTTATATGTATGCATGATGTGTTGGTGTAATCTTTGATTGTATGTAATGCCATGATGTTGATGATGTATGTATAATGAAATGACGCTAATGATGATATAGATAGTACTTGTGTTTTTATGTTGATGAGATAATGAGATGATGATATGCAGTGATGATTGATGCCCTATATGAATGATTTATGCAAATGCATTTAGATGGTTAAAATGAATGCAATATGGATAAACAAATGTAAAGTATAAATGTTTATATGATCAATCTAAATGAATGTATATGTAAAATGTATAAATCAATGGTGAGACAAATGGTTTTGTTATGAGTTGATAAAACATGACTAAGCGAAATGATAATGTTATGATAATGCAACTTATCTGTAATGAATAACTGCACCTTAATGCAATTAGAAGGATAATGAATGCATTTTAATGAATCCTAAATGAAATTTTGTTGCAAAATGTAATGAATGAGTATAACAATATACTAGATGGATAAATGAATGCACTTAACTAATGGATATATAGATAAATTTATGCAACTATGGAAATCTAAACAAATGTATGGTAAATAAGTTTAAATGACGATAAATGATGAGTTGTGAATAATATAAATGAATGCATAGTAATGGCTAATAATGGTAATAAATGCAATGATGAGAATTTTTCATATAAATGAATCTAAATGTCATGAGTTTGTAATGATGAAATGATGTAATGATACTAATGCAAGTACATGATAATGCACTAGGTGCATTTTCATGCAACTAATATGTAATGAAATGATGATGTGATCATGATAGATGAATGCAAGGTTGTGTAGACTATGCATGATGCACTGATGATGTATCAGAGAACTCTGTTGTGATTGTATCCAAGACCAATTCATTTTTCAAATAACTTCTCATATTAAATCTTGTTCACACTTGCATACAAAACCATACATATGAATAATGAATGATTAAATGGATGGGTGACATGCAACGAAATGCAATATATACAGATGAGATGAAATGATGATCCATAGTGCTTTATTTTTCATCATTGAGCATGGTAGTATCAATCTTGGACGAGGCAATAGGAACCAAAGATGGAGCATTGTACTTGCAAACAAGCAACATAAAGAAAGAATAAAGAATATGGACCCTCCATAATGGTTCATGCTCATATGGTCGAGGTATACATTGTAGTCAACAAGCCGTACTGATCCATGACTATATTTTGCATAATATCACAAAGCTTAGTGAGCTTCCCACGTAGAGACCATTAGTACATGCCCCAGAACTTCATTGGAATAATTCGCAGAAGATACATAAACAATGCTTAGGAACCATCCCAACCACTCTAATCACTTGTGGATATCCCGGAGTAGCGTAGGAACCTGTTATAAATGAATAAATAACCTACAAATCGACCAAGTACTTGATAGCTTAAACATAATTTTCTTGTCAAAGAAAATGTTATCTTGTCTTCGTTTTGGTAAGGAAGGATGCATCCTTTGTTAAGACAGTTGCGTGTTGATGTTGATTGTTTGGTTGATATGATAAGTGATCATGTTTGAGTATTTCACAATGTTTGTTTGGTATCTACTTGGATGCGTATGTACAATGTGTTGCCATGTTTTTGATTGATTTTTTATGTTTTATCTTGTTTTTGGAGTTTGTGAGTATTTTTTGGATGTTTTTGGTATTTTGTGAGACAATTTTTCGAATGTTTTTGGTATTTTGTGAGAAAATTTTGAATGAAGAACTCAAAGAATCACAAATAATGTAGAATCCACTTCCATCAATAGGTTAAGGTAATTGCACGCAGTTTAGACATGACTATGAAAAAGCAGGACGCAAGACGCATGAAGTACTATCCTTGATTGCAAATTAATAACAAGCCATGGTTTGGACTTATGGATGCGTGGATGCAATGAATATGATCGCAACAAGTTTGAAAGACAATGGATCCATAGCCTCTATGAGTGGCGCCTGTTTTCCAGGTTTTCACCATCGCACTTACCCAAGGTGCTACCAGAGTGGTTGCTCATCGTTTGGATGCATGATTTTCTTTACTATTTTCTTCAGGACATTTATCTGAATGTTTTTGGTGTTTTTCTAATGTGTATGGGAGCCCGATGCTCGGTACAACTTATGTATAAAACCATTTAAGGTGCATGTTGTTGATTAGATCTGCTAGTGGTTCTCCTTCTGAAGTAGCCAACTGATAGGCCCGGACCCAAATACCGCAGTGATAACATATGGACCCAGCCAGTTTGATTCAAACTTTCCCTGATGTTCTCTGTTTGGTTGGTTACGAGGACTCTCTCGAAGAACAAGATCACCTACCTCAAATGTGCGAGGTCTAACTCGATGATTATAGCTTCTGCTCATGCGTTGTTGATAGGCTTTGAGGCGATTGTATGCAGCTTGTCGTTTTTCATCAAGGAGCTCTAAATCTCAGAGACGTTAGAGTTTGTATGCTTTATCATCTATGAGATTATGCAAGGAAACCTGTAGTGATGGTATCTCAACCTCAATAGGTAAGATAGCTTCTGCTCCATAGACTAGTGAGTAGGGAGTTACGCCTGTAGGGGTTCAAATGCTAGTTCAATATGCCCATAGTGTTGGATTTAATTAAACATGCTAATCACGACTGACATCATTGACTATCTTCTTGAGGATTCTCAATATGTTCTTGTTTGATGCTTCAGCCTGACCATTTCCTTGTGGGTAATAGGGAGTGGAAAAGCGGTGTTGGATGTGAAATTTCTAACAGAGTTCATGGACATCTTGATTTTTGAAAGGAAGCCCGTTATCTCTAATGATGGACATGGGTACACCATACCGGCAGATGATGTAATGAGGTGATCTGCTTGTCGGTGACTTAGGTAAGTGGAACCACTTTGATCCACTTTGTGAAGTATTCGGTAGCGGTAATGATGAACTTATGACCGTTGGATGAAAATGGACGAATTTTACCCACAAGGTCAAGTCCCCATTGACAAAAAGGCCATGGTGTTGTAATTAGTTGCAATTCCTGTGTTGGTGCATGTATTAGGTCTCCATGAACTTGGCATTTCTTGCATTTTCTGACAAAATAATAGGAGTCTTTTTCCATGGACGGCCAATAGTATCTAGCGCGTATGATTTTATTTGCTAGGGACGGGTTGCTTGCGTGAGTTCCACAAATTCCTTCATGTACCTCTTCCAAGGCCTTTGTTATCTCATCATATTCCAAACATCAAAGGAGAGTACCATCAAGACTGCGTCGGTATAGGGTTTCAACAATAATGGTATATCGAACGGTTTGGCGAATAAAGGTTTTACGTTGGTTATTCGATTGGTTAGGAGGAAGTGTGTGATCGCGGAGGTAGGTGTAGAAATCACCATACCATGGGGATTCAGAACTGACAAGGCAACATATCATCTTAGATTTGAGGATATCATAAGCAGGAATCCAAATCTGTTTTACCAAGAACTCGTAGCGTGTTGAATTTTGTGGAAGATTGAGGAGAGATGCGATAGTAGCCATAGCGTCAGAAGCTCGATTATGATCTCTGGGTATCTGCTCAAAGGTGATAGTAGTAAATTATACCTTTAGATTGTCCACCATTTTCTTGTACGACATGAGTTTGTCATCCTTGGTTTGATATTCATCTGTTACTTATCGGATGATCAGTTGGGAGTCGCCATATATTTGTAGCTCTCTTAACTTCCATTGGACGGCTAGTCAAAGTCTTGTGATCAAGGCCTCATACTCAGCTATGTTGTTCGTGCATGGAAATGAGAGTTTGTAAGACTTCGAGGTGCTGTCACCTTAAGGTGTGATAAACATAATGCCTACCCCCGAGCCATGCCTAGTGTATGAACCATCAAAGTATAGTTTCCATGCTTGTCCTGCTGTGATCATGAATATCTCTTCATCTGGAAAATTGGAAATGAGAGGATGATCACCTGTGAGGGGTGCATCGGCTAACTGATCTGCAATAACTTGACCCTTGATAGCCTCACGATCCACATATTCAATGTCAAATTCACTGAGAAATATCACCCATTTGGCCAAGCGACCTGTTAATGCTGCTTTGCTAAGTAAGTACTTTAGTGGATCGATCTTGGCAATGAGTTGTACTTTATGTGTTAACAAGTAGTGCCTCCATTTAGTGTCTGCCAAGATTACTGCTAAGCAAGCTCACTCAATAGGTGTGTAATTGAGTTCATAGCTGACTAGTGTGCAAGAGATGTAGTAAACAACACACTCTTTCCCTTCTGCATTGTGTTGTGTCAGTAGTACACCCAATGTTGTACTTGTTGCTGAAATATAGAGCAATAGAGGTCTGCTCGGATCTTGTGGGATTTGCAATGGTGTATTCATGAGATAGTATTTAAGTACCTGTAATGCTTGTTGGCATCTGGTATCCCATTGAAAGCGGATGTTCTTGTGTAATAAGTGTGTAAATGGGTGACACTTATCTACCAGTTGTGCAATGAATCTTTGGATGGATTGTAGTGGTCCTTGTAATGTCCTTAGTTGACTGATGTTCCGTGGAGGTGGCATGTCCATGATTTCTTTGACTTTGGTTGGGTCGACCTCAATGCCTTTGCTTGAGACAATGTATCCTAGAAGCTTCTCTGAGGTTACTCCAAAGACACATTTCTTTGGGTTGAGTCAAACATGATATTGTTCCAATCTATCAAAGGTTTTATCTAATATGTCCAGATGACCTTCTCTTGTGAGTGATTTTGCTAGTAAGTCATCAACATAATCTTCCATTATAGTATGCATCATGTCATGGAAGATGGTGATCATTAATTGTTGATACGTCACTCCTACGTTTTTGAGACTGAAAGGCATTACATTCCAGTAGTATGTTCCCCATGGACATGTGAAGGTCGTCTTATGTTGATCCTTTGGTGCGATCTTTATCTGATTGTACCTTGAAAAGCCATCCATGAGTGAAAGAATGGCATGTCCTGCAGTTAGGTCCACTATTATGTTGATGTTTGGTAGGGGGAAGTCATCTTTAGGACATGCCTTGTTCAGATCTTTGAAGTCAGTACAGATACAGATGCCCCCATTTGGTTTGCCAACAGGCACAATGTTGGATATCCAATCTGCATAATCAATTGGTATAATGAAACCAACATCCAGGAGTTTCTTAAGTTCTTCTTTGACTAGTACCACAATCTGGGGATGCATCTTGTGAAGCTTCTACTTAACAGGCTTAGCTCCTTCTGCTACAGTGAGGTGATGCATGACTAAATCAGGATCAAGACCAAGCATGTCTGCATATGACCATGCAAAGTTGATCTGACGCTTTTGGAAGAATTTGACAAACTTAGGTTGTTCCTCTGGAGTTAAAAGAGATGCTAGATGTATGTGGTGAGGAATTTTAGGAGTCCCCATGTTGAGTTCTTTTGTTTCCTTGATAAGGACTGTTGATCATTCCTGCTGTGTACTGGAGGGGAGGATGTCAAACCTTTCATCCTCAGGTGCCTCAGAGAGGTTTTCACCATTGGATACGCTCTTTCTTTTTACTTTTGTGGGATGAAACAGTGCCACAGTGTGATTTTCACTGGAAGATCCATGTTTTATTGTTATATTTTTGCAGCTGAAAGGTTTGGCATCTGCCCCAAAGTATATTGCTATTAAGTTCAATGGTGAATCTAGCTTTGTGATCCCTGCTTGGTATGTTATCCCTTAGTTCCAAAAAGTCAATGATCGCCTCATCATTTTGGAACTGGTCAAGGCATGGGGATTAGATTGGTTCCATTCAATGAGTTCAGGATGTTTAATAGGAATTACCTTATCGATCAGGTTAAGTTCATAAGAGGTGTCAGTGAGGGTCAATATGTTATGGTGAAGGTCGTTGATGGTACTCTCCCTATCAGAATCAGGCATAAGATGTGACATAGGGTCTGTGGAAGAAGTTTCCAGTTCAGGAATCTAAGAGGTCTTTATCTATGCTTCTCCATAAATAGGGATGTCTTTGCGAGGTGGAGGTAGTGATGCGTCTTCCTCATCTGAAGTATTGAGATGTACTGAATCAAATTCCCACTCATGTGAGTCGGTCTCTGAGTTGCTTTCCAGTATCCGATTACTATACCATACCGGGATATCCTTTGAGTTAAACACTGCAGGTGTAATCGGTTGATGTACCTTTGTAGATGAAATGATTGGTGTTGTAGGACAGATTATGGGGATCAATGAATCCGATACAGGGAGTATTGGTAGTGTTGAATTTGTTGCTTCTGCTGAAATTGTCGGTGTTGTCGATACTGTTGGGGGTTCTAATAGTGCTAATGGTGTTGTTGATGCAGTTGCTACAGTTGATGGGATTGCTAGTTTGATTGGTGGGATGATTAGTGTTGTGGATGTTATTGCTAGGATGTTTAACCTTAGTGGGGCAGTTGGTATGGTGCTTGGTGTTGCTGATATAATCAAAGGTGACCTCTTTAGAGTTTTAGGCTGAGGCCTTTGCCATACTGATCTGTGGGAAGCTTAGCTTGTGGGATGCCTATGGTGATAGGGTCTTTATAGATCCATTCCGCTAAGTTCTCATCTCTGGTCTCTTCTTCTTGACTCTTTCCAAGGATAAAAGGCGCCAAAGTGCAGGCTGGCTTGACCAGTGGTGCATGAAGTAACCATTGAGGCTTACCATGAGTTCTAGGGGATGTTGGTAGTTGCCCAACACAAAAGAGTTGGCTGAGATTGTACTCCCCAGGACCTTCCTCTGTCATTTTCATCTTGAGATTCTCTTGCTTGGGTATAGTGGTGTTTGAACTGGAAAGAGAGGCAGGATGTACGTATGAGGTGGATTCTCTATTGTTAGGAATGGTAATATTTGGTTGATGGTTGATATTGTTACAATATGCAAATGGATTTGCATCACCTAGGATTGTAATTTCTACACCATTATGAGGGAACTTGATACACTGGTGGTAGGTGGATGGAACGACTTGCATTGCGTGTATCCAAGGTATTCCCAACAATAAATTATATGGTAGAGGAAGGTCCAGAACTTGACATATGATGTGCTTCACCACTAGGCCCACTCGGATCGGTAGCACAACTACTCCTTTGGATGAACGCTCTGCATCATCATAAGCTTTTATGGTTATCTTTTTGCGGGGATCCACTAATTCAATTGCATACCCTAATGCGGTGACCAATTGTAGTGTACAGATATTTAAGCCTACTCCATTGTCGATCAAGAATCGCTTGATCCGATGTTGGTTGATAAGTCCTTCAATATGGAGTGAGGCATTATGAGGTTGTTGGAAGGATGCATTGTCACTTTCAGAGAAAGTGAGACATGGTGATGACCTCAGATTTCCAACCATAGCTTGGAACTGATTTGTATTTAGATTTGCAGGGATTGACGTCTCTTGGAGAGCTTGGTCCAAGATTGTTTTATGAGATGGAGATAAGTGCAAAAGCTCTAAGATAGAGATAAGTGCAGGCATCTTATCTAACTGTTCGACAAGGTTATACTTCTTTGGGATGAAAGGTGTGCCTTGTGGAGCTGCTTTGATGGTAATTTTGCTACAACGCATAACAACATTGCAGGTAGAGTTTGGATTTTTGATGGTAATGGTTGCAATTTGTTCATTGGCATCATACAGGTGGTTTACAATGTAATTATAAGCAGCTCACGTGTAATCATTGGTATTTGTATTTCACCCTGAAGTGGAAGGACCCTTTTGTTATTGTGATGGAAGTGGATTTTTTAAACATAAGATGATCATTGTTTGTTGTTTTTGGGTTGTGTCCTTCAATTTCAATCTTGCCTCGGTCAATGAGATCCTGAATAAGATATTTCAATTTGTGACAATTGCTTGTTTTATGCCCTTTCCCTTGATGGAATTCGCAATGTTCAGTGTCTCTCCACCATGAAGGTTTAACCTGAGGTTTGTAATTGGACGTCTTTGGTAGGGTCACCAGATTTGAAGAGACCAACTGATGTAACACTGTTTAAATAGGTTCCCCTAAGGGAGTGTACGTTCGTTTTTGTTTATAATTTTGTTGGCGTTGTCTTGGTTCTTCTTGCGGTATATTGCGTCCTTGATTTGGTGGGGGAGGAACCATGTTGCTCTTAGGAGGGGGTTTTGCCCTGCAAAGCAGACCACATGATATGCACTTTTAATATTTCTTGCATCTACAACCCCATCATTGACGATGTTCTTGTTTTTTTTCCAGAAGTTAGGTTTATCACTATTGAATCGCGGGCGAGGCGCATCTTTGGGTTCATTGTATATTTTGATAAGCCCCTTTTTGATGAGGGCCCTTTCACATTTTAAACCCTGTGTGATCATGTCATTGAAAGACTCAGTACCTTTCATGTCTAAATGAAATTCCATTTCTTCGTTCAAGTTGGAAATAAATATTTCCACTAGCTCTCTTTCAGATAGCTGAAGGGAACGCCTGCTAGACATTTGTCGCCATCGTTGCAGGGAAGCTGAAAATAGGTCCCTTGGATTTTGCTTAGTGCTACATAGATTGACCATGGTGATATCACGTTCAATGTTATGTGAGTAATGTGCAATGAATTTCTGAACCAGTTCTTCGAATGTCCTAATGCCGCCTGTTAGTCGGGAAAACCATTGCGTGGTTGTCCCTGCCAAACTTTGGGGAAAGAGTCGTATTAGGTATGTGTCCTCATATGCCACTTCTAAGCATGCTGAATGGAATTATCTAACATGATCATGAGGGTCTCCTTTTCCTTGATACTTTTCAAACTTAGGTGTTTCAAACCCTCGTGGAAAAGGTGGCATATGTAGATTCCTATCAAAGGGATAGGGCCAAATATCATTAAGTGAAAACTGGTTTGTTTTCACACCACTGTGGAGTTGTTGGGCTAAATTTTTGATTTGTTGCCGCAACATGTCTATGTCATTTGGAGGAGGAGGAGGTGGGGGATTTCCTTGATGAAGGTTGTATCTAATGGGATCTTGACCTCTTTCATCCTCATTACGACTTTGGCGTTCCGATGCTTGCCTTAGTTGTGCAATATCAAAATCAAAGGGTAGTTTGGCTCCCTCTTGGGCAAGTCTTAAAAAGTGAGCATCAACATTGCTCCTGAGTATTTCATCAAAAAGTTGATTAAAGAGAGGGTTGTGTTGTGCCCTTTCTATTGCTGCAGGAGTAGGAGTACTTGGATTTTCATCATTTGCATTTCCTCCAAGGGCTTCTTGGAATTCATTGAGATTTTCCTTCTCTTCCTCTTCAATTTCGAGTTGTCTAGACCTTGATCTGGTTTGAGCCATTTTGTTTACAAGTTTTTGTTAAAGTTTGATGAAAATGACGATGAGTTGGTGATGAAATGAAAGATTGATGTTTGGTGAAGTGTTTTGCATATGGATCTCTAGCACTAAAGGTAGGTGTGACCAAAGTCCTTCCTTGAATTGCTTGTTGTGTTTTGTTGACAATGTTTGATATGATAAGGTTTAGAGAGATTTGATATGTGTTATAGACCCGACTACCTAGTAATGAAAGGATTCACTCATAGACTAGTTTTAACCTGTGTAGAAATGCCTCTTAGGATGAGTTTATCCTAGATGTAGAGACACTCTAAAAAGTGATGTGTTGTGTTTGATTCAAGCAATATCGAAAATAGAACTTAGGACAAAAACCTCTTGATGTTTTGAGAGCTGGAATGGATTGGATGAGATGTGAATGTGATAATGGATGAAATGTGAACTTCAATAGAAACTTTGTGTTACAAAAGGAACAAACTCTTCCTCTTCTCTTTCAGGGGTTGGTGGTTCTTCCCTAGCTGAGTTATATGTGATGCAAATGTCTGGAAAGAAGGCAAGATTGATTTTACCTCCCTTGTTTTAATGATAGCTCAAAGCTCTATATTGAGTAAAAGCTCTACGGTTTAATGACTCTTGATCAAACTCGTTTGATTTTCCTTGAAGATATAGACGCATGTGACGTAAGAAGGTTCTATGTGAGACAAATATTTGTCTATTAAGATAGAATAATTTCCTTCTTTTGATGAAAGCCTTTGAGCTTAATGGTATTTTCTTCAAATTGATGTGTTGATGAAGATTCTTCTTTCTCAAGATGTGAAGAATGGTCATATAGTTTGATACTTTATTTTTGCACTTTGTTTTTTATCTTTTGTTGGTATTTGAAAATGTTTGTGTTGGATGAATACTTGTTTTTGGAACTAATTTTTTATTTTTCTTTGACAAGAAAATAAAGAAAGCACACAAACACAAGATTGTTGCCTCAAAAGGCACAAATAAGTGTGGGTCTAGATCAACCCAACTTTTGGACTTTTATGACCCTTTCTTTCCAAAATATTTTTGAGCATGTTTTTCCAAAAAAAACCTAAAGTCGGCTCAGTTTATCACTGGTCTTGACTCAAAATGAAGACACTTCAAACACACTTTATCCCTAAGGTCAAATGGCTAGTTGCGATAATTTCAGCCCACATCTTGATATTTCTTCAACTTTAGTACTACATACCTTATGAATCCCGTCATGCCAGGTAAGGATGTGATATACTAAGTCTTGCACAAGAATAATAAATAGATGATCCCTATGATGGGGGAGTCACCACTTTTATCAGGCTACAAGTAAGCTTTCAAAAAGCTATGTTTCTACTCAAGGAAATATGTATGGTGAGTATCTTGGGAGCAAAACCTTCTATGCTCTTGCACTGAACTTATCACAAATATCCTCAATCAATAGAATGGGTGGGCTACTACATAAAGGTGTTTAGTAATTTTTGATGTCTTTGGACATAAGTTCATTATGCCATGACTCACTTAAGAGCCTTGTAACTTGTGGTGGGGCCCATTTGTCTTTTCGACAAGTTACATTGTAGGGACAACTATACCCAAGGCTACAACTTTCGCTCACACCTGATTTCTATAGCGGCTCGAAGGATTTACCGTGCGAGGTCGTTCCCAAGAGTGATGTGTCTCTTGGCAGGCCTCTCTTAAAAAGATAAAATTTTGAGTGTTACTAACACTTTTCTCTTGCACCTAGGACCACGAAAGCCAAGGGAGAGGATAGTCTGTATTAGAAGTAGGACCACTCGACAAACTTTTTTGCACAAGTGTGCCCAACACAAAAGACACTTGTTCTTTTTAACTTGTCATTGCAATGATGATCTAACTATTTGGAGATGTTGCTCCAGTAGTCATGATGTTCTTTTTATCCTTCGAAGGCAATATGTTGAGTAACTAGGAAAAATGAAATACTGGTCAACTTAATGAAAAACACGCTTTTTTTGAAGTAAATCGCTTTGCAAAAACAAAACAAGTTGATCGTTCTTTTTATTTGCCCAAAAAAAGTGTGGATTGTGAATTTTTAACTTGAGTTGATGCAAGGAAATCAAAAGTTGTTTTGTTGAGTTTTAGGCACCAAAATGAAGTGTTTGAAGTTTGCCTATCTTGCATGAAAAACCAAATTTGTTCTGAGTTTGAAAGCACCAAAATGAAGTGTTTGAAGTTTGATTTTTATGCACCAAATGAAGTGTTTAAGTTTGTTTTAACTTGCAATAAAATCAAGAAAATGAAATTTCTAAAATTTTAAGCAATAAAATGGGTTAGTTCAAACCTGCATAAGAAACGAAAAGTTAGTAAAATCCGAACACATGGTGGGCTTCCACAAGCCAAAGAAAAATTAATTTAGCAGTTACAAGGCATTTTTTACAACGCTCTGTTACAATAGCGCTACTCTGTGTGAGAAAAGAAGCGCTACTTAACACAAAAGCGCGATAATAAGGACAAAAGTGCTAAAAGACAATCTTATACAGACAGACAAACAAGCTAATACGGGAATAAAAGTGATACTTAAGGGTCAATAGTGCTATACTATAGCCAACAATGCTAAATTTTGGGACAATAGCGCTATTGTAGAGATAATAGCGCTAAAAGACCAAATTTGCGATAGCGCTAAAGCGCGAACAAAAGCACCGAAGCGCGACCTATGTGTCAAGTAAAACAATCAAAAAGTTAGTTTTCCAAAAAAGGTCGGTCTTCGATTCACGTCGAGTTCACCAAATGATGCTCTACAAAATGGAAGGATTAGTTATGACAACCAAACACAAACAACAAGAAACCAATTTGTTAGTGTTAGAAATCACATGGAAAACACTATCCTAAGCAAGCATATCAAGAAAGACACTACAAAACAAATAGAAAGCTTAATGAATCTACAAAATGTAACTAAACATCTCCATATGCTTTCTACCATGCTGGTAGCTTCTCCTTCCTTGTTCCTCTCTTCTCCAAGTTCCAAATATGTGTAGCTCTCAGTAGCTTTTTGCACTATAGATGCCTTATGGAGGTTTAAGATGAAAAATGATTTACTTATGCAATGCAAGTGTAAACAAAAAGCTAATATTAGATGATATGGAATGAAAATGATTTATTTTAATCCAAAATAACAATATATTAATGATTTATGCTAAATGCTCTCTCTAAAAATGACTATAATGTAAATGCATACAAGTTTTTCAGGATTATGGCTAAGAATGCTAAATGCTTGAGGATTTGAAAATGAGGAATGTGAGCTCTATTTATAGGTAAAATGGAGCAATGGATGGTTGATATTGAGTAATCTCAACAAGGGTTAGGATTGAATGGTTTTCAATCCATGTGAGGTCTTTCAACCCAATCCCAGGATGACAAGTTTTAGCATGAGATGGGCTAAGAGGAGAGGGAAGAAGCATTAAATGCTTGACATGACCTGAGGGTTAACTTGGGAGGTGAAGCTAAGGTTGAGTTGAATGGATAAATTCGTTATTCAAAGAATAATGCTTGTATCCAATGGATAAACTCTTGTGCAAGAGTTAGTGAGGATAACCATGGTCAAAGCAATAAATGCTTAAGAAGACACATGTGTCACTTGAGGGTTAAGTTAGGGGTCAAAGTCCCTAACCATGGGTGCAAGTGGATTTAACCATAAATGGTCATGTAAGAGCCATTAGTGGTTTGGAACACTTTAGAGGTTAGCTTGTTGGACACATAAAACATTAAATGTTTTTCAAAGACTTTGGAGTCTTTGAGAAGTGACTCCAAGTTGCTTAGGAATGTGACAATAATTAGGGGATGGATTAGGCTAATTAGAAAGGGGTTTAGAAGAATCTAGAAGGGGATTAGGATTGCAAGTGGGTTTGATGGGTGAGGGAAAATAGGATTTTTATTAAAATAAAATTCATTTATTTCAACAAATAGGTGCAAGTTGCATTTTTAGGAGAATGCAAGTGGGGGGGATTTAATGATTTAAATAAATGCTTTATTTAATTTATTTAAAAGAAGAAAGGAGATTAAATGAAATAAATAGGATTTATTCATTTAATTGATTGTGAATTTGGTTTAATGAATTAATTAAAATAAATTGAATAATTTATTTAGTTAATAGGAGAATATTTTGAAGATGAATTAATTAAATGTTAATTTAATTAACTGATGGCTAGTGGGTTTTTAATCAAATAAATAACAAATATTCATTTAATTAAAATGGATAGATTTATGCGACTACACTTGTTTTGGTTGTTAAATTGAGTGTTGGATGAATTAGTTCCTTCCTTAAAGAACTTCAATGTTCCTTTCTTGATGCATGCTTCCTCTACTTGGATTCTGTTTTCGATCAACTTGGCAAAAGAGGGTATGCACTAGAGCTTGAGTAGATAACTCATCTCACTATTTAGATTGTCGATAAAGATCTCCATCTTTTCTTTTTCAGGAACATCTCGAGGATATCTTGAAACCATACGTCTCCAATGCTGAAGAAATAGCATGAATGTTTCATTGTTTTTCTGTTTGGTATTACATACATCCAACATGGTGATTGTGTGTTAAATATTATAGGAGTATTGTGTGATAAATTTATTTACCAACTCATCAAAGGATCTGATGGGAGGTGTAAGTTTAGACAACCAATCCATTGTTTGCCCTCCCAAACTTCTTGGGAATAGCCTCATCAAATAAGTATCATCGTGAGAAAATTCAAGGCTTAGGGTACGAAATTCTTGAACATGATCGCGGGGATCACTCTTACCATCATATTTATCATATTTGGGTATAGTTGAATTCGGGGGAAAAGGTATCATGTTTAATCTCCTATCAAAAGGGTAAGGACAAATTTCATCCAAAGAGTATCGTATGGTGGTCCCTTGTTGCATGTCTTGCATTTGTCTTTGCAATATTTGGATTTGTTGCGTAAGAGCGACCATAGGTGCATTTGTTCACTGAGGGAAAGGTTCTTCCCTTTCATTATCCCTAGTTCGGGCATGGTTGTGTTTAGGTATGTTATGTTGTTCAGGTATGTTTTCAAGGTCACGTGTTTCGTCTTCTCTCTATTGTTCTTGATAAGTGTAATTTTGAGTTCTTGTCCTAAAGATTTGTTCGTCGACCTTCCTTAAGTTTTCAGTATCGAAGTCTTCAGGAAGTCTAACTCCTTTGCTTGTTAACATGAGCATATATTTTTCTTTGTCAACTTCTATGAGTCTCTCCATAAGCTTTTGGAACGAGGGGTTTTCTTGACATTCTTGGAGAAGTTCCTCAGTGATCTTTGTTTCTCCCAGATCAATATAATTGAAAGGGTTTGATAATCTACAACCCATACTTGAATCTAGTTACAATTAACTTTGCTTGTTTCATTGAGAGCGAGTGACAACGAGCATCTAATAGAAACTTTCTATGAAAATGGAGACAAAATCTTCTTCCTCTCGTTCAGGGGTTGGTGGTTCGAGTCGAGCTACGTTATAAGTGATGTAGAATTGTGGGAATAAAGCGGGATTAATCTTTCCTCCATGATTCAAGCGTTGGTCGAATGTTGTTTTCTGAATGTAAGCTCTGCTTCTTAAGGGCTCTTTGTCAAACTCATTTGATTTGCCTTAAAGATATAATCGCATATGGTGCAAGAATACATGATGCGATTTAAAAAGTTGGCGATTTAAATAGAGAAACTTATTCTGTTGGGCAAGTTTTTTAGAACTAGGTTGTCTCTTCTTCAACTCAGTTTTGTGATGAAGACTTGTTCTTCTCAAAATATGAGGAGTGGCCATACACGAATGATCAATGGTTTCCTTTGATGTTTGGATTGAGATACTTTGTTTGAAAAACTCAAGCTTACTTTATCAAGTAGAGGTTTAGATTCGCTCCACGACAAAGTTTGTCAAATGATATGGATAAGAGTCTCCCGATATGGAAAC
Organism: Cryptomeria japonica; assembly: GCF_030272615.1. NCBI lineage: Eukaryota > Viridiplantae > Streptophyta > Pinopsida > Cupressales > Cupressaceae > Cryptomeria > Cryptomeria japonica. The sequence continues at coordinate 828,578,488 of NC_081411.1, forward strand.
TTGATTTGACAACTTAAGGTTTTAAACTCGGTGTGTTGTTTGTTTGATAGAATCCATTTAGATGGCAAAACTTTTAATCAATGTGATGATATTGCTTGATTTTGATTGGATAAATTTTTTTATCTCTAGCTAGTTTTGGATTCGACAATTCTTGCTCTAAGGATGCTTGCTTGATTTTTGGAATATTTGCTTTGATGTTTAGACTTGAATTCTTATAACCGAGTTCGACAAAATGTCCTAAAGGGTACTCAAGAAGTTTGATAATTTTTTCTAAAAAGGTCTGATTTTCTCTCTGGTTTTCTAAGTTTTAACCATGCGCTAAGCCAGAGACCGTATGCGCTAAGTTATGATCCAGATGCGCTATACAAAGTTCCTTTTGTGCTAAGCTGCCTATGTTACGTGCTAACTGAGAGTTTTGAAAATTATTTTGACTAGGATGATTACGCGCTATTATGTCCTGAATACGTGCTAAAGTTTAGACTAAAAGCGCTAAGTTTTGCTCCCGATACGCTAGGCTGATGCTCTAAAGTGCTATTATGGTATCAAAAAGTGCTAGTGAAATGTTTATCGGTATGACAATTGTTATGCACTAGATTGATTGATAGAAGCACTAATATTCGGTTGGTACACACTAGAGAATGTTTCAGATGTGCTAGGAAGTTGCTCCTATGTGCTAAACTGCCCTGATTGCTCTGTTTCTGGTTTTTTTTGGAATTTTCAACACTTGTTTGTTTTTGATGGATGATTTTATGAAAACATAATTTGAAAACACAACATGAAAGAGATAACCAATTTTGCCTATGCTAAACAGATAGTGTATGTTCTGCGAGGATGTGTTCAAATCCCCAATGTTTTCACAGGTTTGGATACAAAGAGACAAATCATATAGACTCTTTATTCAAGGGTCATCAACAATACCATAGCTCACTAGTATCGATACTCCACTAGTATCGATACTCTGCTAGCTCAAACAGTCATGTCACCCCCTAGGGGGTGCCCCTTTTTTTGCCTTTTGCCAAAAATTAACCCAAAGTGAATCGCTTCATAATTGGGTAGTTATCTTGGGAGATATATGGTGAGTAATCTTGGGGGTGGATTCTTCCCCACCCTTGCACTATGATATTGAAGATGTTTGGATACTAACTTGACTCAAGGTTTCTATTGCTAAAGTTCGTAATCAGGCTTCATGTTTGATCTTCAGTGATAAACTCCCTCGAGAGGCTTCCCAACCTTTAGAACAAAGGCTTTACATATCTTAAAGAGATTGGTGGAAGGCTAATCATTGAGAAAAAAAGTTGAAGGGACTTTCGTCAACCTTCACTTTTGATTGTAGTGGGTTGGAACACTTGGTGATAAAGTCGTTTCCCACTTAGGTCGTTCCCCCCTCACTGACCATTTAAATGGTGCTCTAAGAGTAACTGGGGAGCGCAGACCTACTAAAGGAATTAAGTACTTGAAATGAAGAAAACATAAGAGTGGTTTGGCTTTTTGGTCACCCAATTAAGGGGAGAGCATATACCTTCCACTTTCAAGACAAAGCACTCAAGTTCATTTTATAATTTCAAAGCAATGATTTGTTAATCTCTATTTGGAGATGTTGCTCCAAAAAGAACGGTGTCCTTTTTAACCTTCAAATCAGTGATTTTCTATCTAAGTAAAAGAAAACCTGCTCAACAAATGAAATTTCGGTATTGGTCAACAAAATTCAAAGTCGAATAGGGGAAGAGTTTCCCTCTTTTCTTTGTCTAAACTTGAATATGAAGTTCTTTTACCTTTGCAAAATAAAATGGATCCTTTTAGACACCAAAGGATGGTGAGGTTTGTTTTAAGCTTTGCAGAAAGTAAAGTCTGTTTTGTTCTTTTTAGAGCTTCCAAAAATGAAGTGTGTTCTCTCTAATCTTGCAAGAAAGCAAAAAGTGATTTTTGTTGTTCTTTTTACCTTGCAAATAAAGAAATATGAATATTCCTTTAAGCACTAAAAGGAAGTTTGATTTTCATTTTAAGTTTTCCAAAATGAAAATGTGAGGTTTATTTTAACTTTGCACAAAACAGGGAGAGTGAATTCTTTTAAACCAACTTCTTTTTGAAAGAAATTAAATTAAAATAAATTAAAAAATTCTAAACTAACTCCTTCCACTACATAAAAGATTAAACCTGCACACATTCAATGATCAAAAGTTAGTATGGGCTTACACAAGCCTAAAATGTTTTTTCTCGGTTACAAACTTTTTATTTTGCTTTGTCAACCCTATGCGCTACACTGTTGCACCAATGTGCTACAAAAAGGCACATATGCGCTATAAAAAAGACCCTATGCGCTAAGATGTTGCTGGGATGTGCTAGACTAATTTCCTAATACGTTGTGATTTTACAATTGTTGGCAGAAACATTATGCAATAGTCTATCTACTTAATGCGCTAAGGATAGGGTCTGATGCACTAAATAGTAAGCAAAACATGCTAAGAGATAGCTTCACGCTAAAAGAAGACTCTGACGCGCTAACTCAGCTTTTCTGCATACCTACAATATTAGTCCTACATTAAAAACACTGTTATTTATGGGGTTGAGCCCCACGGTGGGCGCTAGAAATGTGTGCGGGAAAAGTGGTGCAATGAAACAAAATTTTTGGTTTCTAGACAAGTCCACACACCAATAGGACTCTTGGTGCAAGTTATGGAGTTATGTTGAATAGCTCAACTCCCCAAGGGACGTTCCATTGTTCTATATCTCATAGGATCCCTCAAGCCAATGCCTTTTCTCTCAGATCACTGAGCAAAGTGACTTAGGAATGACAACTATGAGAACGAGGGATATTGATCAACTTAATATGAATGCAATCTTAGTTATGCATGATATTAAATCTACTATGAATTAAACTAGCATGGATATGATGATAAGATAAAAGATTATTAAAATCTATTCTAACATGATATACTAGTCTAATATGAGAATGCTATGATAATATAAATGCTTCTAAAAATGCTTATCAAGATGATTTCTATTCAAAGAGAAGCTAAATGCTTAATTTAAAATGATTATGTTAGATGCTTAGTAAAATGTCTATAAGTTTGATACTAAAGACTTGGATATAAAAATGAGAGAAGAAGGGCTTTATTTATAGGAAAAACAAGGCAATGGATGTTCAAGATTGGATGATCTTATCAAGGGCTAGGATTGAAAGTTATCAATCTATGTTTACAATTCTCACCAATGAAATGGTGACAATTTTCAGCAAGAGACTACTTGAGAGGAGATGTAAGAAGCATTAAATGCTTGAGAAGACCTCATGGCTAGCTTAGAAAGTAAGGGTTAAGGTTAGGTTAGGGTTATCCATTGGATAAAGCTTTTATCCAAAGGACAAACTCTTGTGCAAGGGTTAAATGAATAACCATGGTCAAATCAATGAATACTTGATGAGACCCTTGGGTTAGATGAAGGTTGAGTTAGAGAGAAAGTCTGTAATCATGCAAGAGGGTTGAGTTAACCATTAATGGTTTGGAAGACTTTCAAGGTTAACTTGTTGAAGACATAAAGCCTTTAACGATTTTCAAAGACTTCAGGGGTTTGAGAAGTGACTTCCCTTTTCTTAGGGATGTGACAATGTTTAGGAGATGGGTTAGGCTAATTTAGAAGTGATTAGAAGAATCTAGAAGGGGGTTTAGAGAGGCAAGTGGGATATGTAGGTTTTGCAAGTGGATGGAGGGGAATTTTAATTAAAATAAATTACTTTATTTCAACTAAATAGATGCAACTTGCGTAAATACAAGTGAGGGATTTAAATAAATAAATTAGATTTATTTATTTGCAATGAGCAATTTAATTAAATGTAAATTTAATTAAAAAGAGAGAAAGGGGAATAAATTAAATAAAGTGATTTATTTAATTAAAGGCTATGAAAAGCTTAGGCAAACTTAATTAAATAAATTGAGTAATTCATTTAATCAAATAGATGAATGTGAATAATTTAATTAAATAGAGGAATGAGGTTAAAATGAATATTAAATATTCACTTAGGAAAGTGGTCATTTTTATATGTCCACAGTTACTATAGGAAGACGCCATCCCATCTCATGTTAGCTTAAGCATTGTTATTATAGGCATATCATTTAAGCATTGTTATTATAGGGAATTGCATCTTAGATCTAGCTTAATTTAATCATCTTCTAGCATGATTGTTGAATCGGGTAGCATAATCAATCTCTTATCTAGCTTAATTGCATCATCATTTAGCATAATCGTGCATATCATTAGAATAATTATCTTCTTGGATCAATCTATCTTAATCATGCATTCCTCTAGCTTGCGTATCATATCCTTTTAAATCCTCCATCTAGGTGTAGTCAAGTCACTGGGATTTCTCATCTAGATCTGAGAGCAAATCCACACTCGCATCTCTTAGGAGGCGATAGGTCTCTTTGTCATGGTTTATCTTTCGTTTGATTTCAATTTACTAACCATGCTTGTAATGATCTATTGAGTATTTGTGTTGCAGCTGTAGGTATCCTACTTCACACGCATGACAACCACAAATGTAACAAATTTTTTTTAATAATCCAATACACTGTAGACTTGTATTATTTGAGTTGATATACTTAATACTGCTACTAAAAATTATGAAAGCTTTGATTTATTTGAGTTAATATACTTAATATTGTGGCTAAATCAAGATAAAAGCAAATTAAAGGTCACAAAAATTTGTTATGTTCCATTGAATGTTTTATATCCTAGTATTATAAATATATAAAAAATTCACAAATGAATTAAAATGGTTATCTCCTACAATCTATCTATTTAGCACTATCCATTATATCATCCTTGAGATTGGAAGTTATACATATCTCTATAAGAATTTGAATACACCAGCTACTTGCACTACAAAACTTTCACACAAATTATCTTGACTAATTGTGTGTTAATTAACATAAAATACTGAACTCCAAATCATTTTGTACCCATATTGGACACCAAACATTTTTTTATGTGTAATGGCTACTTGTCCTTGATTTATCCCATCTATGGATAGTTTATTAAGTTCATAGGATAAATCTTTATAGGTTGGTGATTACTTATGACATCCCTTCAACTTCTTTGGTAAAAATTCATTTATTGCAATGCAATTACAATTTCTAGAAGGATTCTTTTTACATTTTATAATTCATGTCTTTGTCATACTCTTATCCTAATTTTGATCTCAGTTTTGTTTACTACGACACACTTTTCTCAATGTTTTGGTACTTTCTAATCCATCTAGTAGGTTGTTACTTGTAAATAGTTATCCAAGTGCCCAAATAATATTGACACATAGGTTAGAATATATTAATTGTTGAATGATAATGAAATTATAATACTTTCTTGAATTTTTTAGATGGTAGTGGTTGTCCTACTATTGTTCTACAATTGAACATGTCCATAACAACACACTTTTCTAGTAGTGCAATACAACTTATTGATTTTTTGTGTGATATAACATTGCAATTCAACTTCCTCATAGGCGTGCAAATGAAGGCATTATAAAGTGTATGAATGTTTAAAATCTAAGATGTAATTGCTAGCTTGATATCAATGTTATGTACAAAAGTCCATTTTCATCTTGAGAAACCAACTAATTTGAACTTTTACCAATTAAACACTTGTGTACTAAATACATAAGTTGAATTATAAAAATATTTGTTGTAAATATTGTATCACAAACACCTAAAAAAAAATGCTGAAATACAATTTTGTATAAACTTTAAGCAAGGGGGGTTGTAACTTAGTAAGAAAATACCATAAGCAACTTAGTTGTTTGTTTAATAAGAGTGTATACGAAACAAAAGGACCCAATCACATTCTAATTAGAAATCCTTGGTTGAACACAAGTTAACCTATCACAATGACTTAAAAAAAGAAACTAAAAAGCTTACAAGACCCTAGAGAAAACCAATCAAGCTCTGTTAAATGAAGTCATTGAACTAGCAACTCAAGTCCAACAACTTAAGCAAGAAACAATCAAACGAAACAAACAAAAACAAATTTTTTTTTGGAAAGCAATAAAAGTTCTCGGTTAACCTGACATTAGAACATAATAAAGGAAAAACATAAATTGAAAGTATACAACAACATGAATCATGTGAAGAGAGTGTAATTTCTAAAATGAGAAGTTTTGACACTTCTGAATCAAAATCCTTAATGAACACATTAAGAAAACAAAAACAATGAGAATTGGATGATATTTCTTGCAAAATAATGTTACCTAAATATGGTGGTGATACTAGTATGAGAGAGGATGCAAAGCAATGGTTGACTAACCTAGAAAGATATTTTAACCAACAAAACACTATTAATTGTAAAGTAGCACATTACATTAGTGTAAAGATATTATCCAATCTTTGAAACTATGAGCATGTTGGAGTTGATGCCTCAACCTTCAACTCCTAAAGATCACCTTCAATCAAGTACATGTCATAAAGTAAGAGAAAAGCAAATAGCTATGGAGGCCAAAAGGCAATTGATCTAGAAACATGAATCATATTGATTATGCAATAACTAAATATTTGAACGAATATTAATGCGAATGAATCCCTATAAAGTAAAATTAAAAGCCAAATAAAGCAACCCTAAGGAAAACTCTAGGTGAGGACAAGACTAGATCATGATAGGTGTCCTCATCACATGACTCAAGACACCAAAAGTAACATGACCTAAGTAAGCTTAATTTCTAGAGTACTAATTACTCTAACAACTCCCCTTAAGTGCAACTTAGGGAGAATCTAAAACCTCTAAATGCAAATGCATGAAATGCAAAAGGATGGGTCCCGACAACTAAGTCCCAATGAGGCACCCATGTACAAACTAATGCAAATCTCTCACAAATGGGGGAAAGGAAAAAAACAATGGGAGAAAAATCCTCTTCAAAAGAGAGAAAAAGAGAATGGACTAAGAAGTCTCCAATAAAATGCCCCAAAAAAGAATAGGATCGTGAATAACACCCTAAAAGCACAAAGAAGCTATATACAATTGTTAAACAAAGAGACTATTATAGTGGTAATTGAAGAACCTCCTCTAAAGATAATAATTTGCATGAATGCCCCCAACAACACTACTCTAGCAACGATTAGATGGAAAACAAAGGCAAACATCTATCGGTTGAAGATACAAATTATAATAGTCTAAAGGCAATAATCTACATGAGTGCCCCCAACGACACTACTTGATCAAACAAGTGGCAAATAAAGGCAAAACATATGGTAATTGAAGATACAAATGGCACATGAATTTGCACAAGTGACCCCAATGACACTACTCAACAATGCAAAAGTAAACTGTTAGTAAAAAGTACATGTGTCAATAGTCCAAAGAATTGATCAACTAAGGACAGGTTGGCTCACCAAAACTATGAGAATTTGCCTATAGTGACCCACGATCTAGAGGCCAGTTGAATAGAACAAAATCAAGAGAGAACAAAATAGATAAGAATAAACTGTATTCTCAACAAGATGCAAAAAAACTCACTGGATCATTAAAATTACAAACAATGTAGATGAGCCTACTTATAAAGGCAAGGCCATATGGATATGTGAGCACACAATCATGACATGTGGCTCAATGAGATACAAGGGTAGGTATGGGTAGGTGGGAGAAATAATAAAATATTCCACAAGAGGCGGATCACCCACTGAAGGTGAAATGTAACAACAAGATAAAACCAAAAAGGGTAAAATTTATCCTACAAGTAACTTCCCTATGTGCACACTTCCCTAAGTGTCTCCTATGCAAACTAACATGAAATGCATTACCCCAAGTTAACTTAAGTAAAGTGTAATTACAAGACATATTTACACCAACAGCCCCCCTTAATTGAAACTTAGGGGAATGCAGACTCAAGCTAAAAATGCAAAATGGGTCCCGGCTACTAGGCCATGTAAAGTACCCATTTACAAATGCAAATGCAAATGCAATCAAAGTAATGAAATCTCTCACAAACAGAGAAAGGGAGAAAACCACATGGTAAAAAACTCCCCCGCAAAAGTGAGAAGAAAATATACAAGAATTATCAAAGAAGAAAGAGAAGGACAAAACCCCATGTGAGGAAAAAGTCCCCCCATAAGAGAGAAGAAGAGAGACCAAGCATCCCCCTCCCCCCAATGTAGAAACTGCACCAATGGTAGAAGCTCAAAACTAAATGAAGAAGTTGCTCCACGATCATTGAACAACATTCCTTCCCCTCTCCCTAATGTAGAATCTGCGCCAATGGTAGAAGCTCGAAACTGAATGAAGAAGTTGCTCCATGATCGTCGAACAATGTTCCTTCCCTTAGGAAGAAACAAAACCAAAGGTGTCTCCATGAAGTCTCCCCAATCATGAAGGTAAGATATAGGAAGAAACCTTAAGATGTATGGAGTCTTTAAAAACCGCTCAAGTGTCCCCATATCGATGATGAAATTTGCCCTTTCCAAATCAGGTGTACTAGTCCACACTATTGAAAAGAACAATCCAAGATATAGTAAATATGAATGTAGAACATGATCTAAAGACTCAAGTATCTCCTCCAGGGATAAAGAGAACCCCTCCAAATGTTGTACATAAGTATCCATAATCATGTCAACCTTGAAAGAATGATCATGTAGAGAATGAATAAGAGGGTTAGAGTGTTCCCTCGCAACAACCGAAGAAATCATCTCCATCAAAGAGAAGATGAATATCATCAATGATGTCTCCCAAATATGCAATATAGGACTCCAAAAACAAACTTGCAATGTCTGTCAAGTAGTCAACCCAAGGAACTATAACTATAACTAGAAGACAAGGTATATCTTGTTGCACTGAATTGCAAGAAGCCAAAACTGTAGCAACATCTGCATCATCGAGTGCAATAGGAGATGTGATCTCAATGGGAGGAGATGAAATGATAGTCTCAAGAACTAGGTCACATGTAATAACACCCAAGTTCAAGTAACCAAAGTTATCCTTGATATCGGAATCCACACAATAAGTGTGATCATCATGTGAAGAATCGATCTCATCAACAGGAACAAAATTTGAAAAGGAGTACAACTGAGATGCATGATCCACCACCCCAGTTGCAATGATAGCTCTACTCTCCAAGTTTCTAATGATAACCTAATCAAGTGTGAACTCCACAATCTTTGTTGTTTCCCCATGAGTGATCTGATAGATGAAAAGAAGATTGTTTGTCAAATGAGGTACACACAATACATCATTGAAGGAGTTATCCTCAATGGCAATAGATCCTTTCGCAATCAGATTCATATATGTATGATTGCCCATCAAAATCAATGGCATATTGTAAGACTCAAATGAAGAGAACATAGACTACAAAGATGCCATATGATGGGAAGCTCCTAAATATAGAAGCCATCTCCCTGAATCGCGACTTGTAGTAGCACAAAGAGCTTGTCCTTTACTTGTCCCAAAAGTGTGATCCTTTCCTTTGTCAAATTCCTTTTCTTTGTAAGAAGAAGCTGAAGTAGACATTCTAAAAGGCAAACTGATTCTATTCTTCTCAAGAAGATGTTTCAATTCATCAATATCCTTCTTATAACAATGGTGTTCATCATGTCTTGACTTCTTGCAGTATGCACAAAAAAGCTTCTCCTTATATGATTTCCCCTTAGGTGAGGATGTAGAATCACCATGTTGTTGAGAGGATGATTGTGTTATATCTTGTTGTGGCTCTAACTTGGACTACTTTTGGTTCTTGTCTTTCCCTTTATTGCTTTGATTCCCCTTATTAACCACCAAAGTTTGGGACTTTGAAGAATTGAGAATTCCCATCTTGTTCAACTTTGTTTGCTCATGTATCAACATCTCCGTGAATGCATCAAATGATGGTGGAGTGTATGAAGCACCTTGAGTCAACTGATGAGTGTGAAAGCTAGAAATAAAGGTTGCATACTCTGATGGAAGCTTGTCCAACAAATTATAAACCAATTGAGCATCCTTCTTGTTAATGCCACAATTCTTAAGCTTTGCTCTTAGCTCATTTTTTTCATGACATAACCTTGGATTGTATCAAAATCCTTGGCATCCAACAATGTGAGTTCAATGTCAAGCTTGTAGCCCCTAATCTCATCAAATTCACCATACAACTTTCATGGATGTCCCAAGCATCCTTCTCTGTAGTACATATCTCAATGTGAAAAATAAGGTCATCTGATACATACTTTCTCAAAGTTCCAAGAGCCATAGAATTATTAGTGAGCCATTCCAATTAAGAATTAGGATCAACTTTAGGATCTGTTGGTGCTATAATTGTTCCATTTATGTAATGAATGAGTCTCATTTCCATTAGCTTACTCCATGCTTTAATTTTCCATGATGCATAATTATGTGGAGTTAGAAGTGAAAATTTAGGAGAACCCATAGCAACAAAATGAAAGGGCATAAGATAGAGAGAGGCACAATCACACAAGACACCCCCCCAAACTCACTCAATCAAATAACACCACCACCCCCCCTGGCCCCCCCAATGCGTGTACAATGGACCACTTGCAAACAAGGGCAAAGTGGGCTTCTGATTTCAAGATACAACTGCCTCAAATAGGCTATACAAGACTCAAACCAATACTACAAGAGCTCTAAAATAAGATCCAAGCAAATTACAAGTACCAAATAGGCCAAAAAAGACTAAATACCGAAAGTACAATTTATACTCAAAATGGTGAAAAACTATTAGCACAATGTGAAAGTAGACGAAAAAATTATGCACTTCAAAAAACACACACCTGAAAAGGAGTCCGTATGAGCCTGAACGAAGCCTCTAAAGTTGCAAAAATGAAGATTACTTAGCTACAATGGTGAAAATATGCATTTTATGGAAAATCCATCTATACCACTAGAAAGAGCATAAAATTCTATCCCAAATCAGAAAAAAAATGCACTAGAAAAGGAGTTCCTAAGCTTGAGATATCACCATTTCAAAATCGCCTATCAAACTAAAAAAGGAAATGGAGAGGGGGGCAAAAATTCTTACAAATGATGACGTCAACATATCATAATCAAAGAATTTTATCTATGTGAGCATATACCTAATGCTCATAAAATATATTTTCTTATGAAGAAAAAATTGTTTGAAGAGTTTTTATAAAAAACTTTTTAAAAAATAAATAAAATGGGATGGGGCCCACGTGGGGCCACCTCAACCCACACTCTTCACAAACAAGTGTCTGCACAAAATGGTACACAGGCCTTTAAAAATAGACTGAAAACAAATGGAATTACCACCGTACAATGTGGAACTGAGCCACACACAGAGAAATACACCACCATGGAAGATGAAATCAATGTACCTCTGATAATAGTGTCGATACCACTGATCCAATGGTGCCTCCCAAACACAGGAAATGAATCCCAATACAAATCACCAAAAATTGATCTACAAATAGGCAACTTGAAGTCAATCTCAGAGAAGGAAATCGGACTTCTACAACTGGAAGAAGTCGATCTCTAAATAATGTAATTCATTGACGTTGAACAAGCCAGTCATGACCACATACCACGATCTGAACGCCTGCTAGATGTCAATGCGCTAGTTTTGTAGAGTAATGTCTGATCCAAACAAATAAAGGCCTAACGACCCTCCAATAGATCTGTCACAAAAGTATGGGTAATAAAATATCACGCCCCTGCACAAATGAAGTCCAATCTGAATGAAGGATGTGACCATAGGTATCTCTGACACTCATGACTGCATAGATTTGTGGAGTGACAGTGTCATGCCAAAGCAAAAACCTCCTTGCGAAATCAAAACATGCTGAGATTTGTCGAGCTGCAAATGAATATAGAACCCGATCCAAAGGCAATCTTGTGCAAATACTACCTTGTTAGATACGATTAAAGCAATAAGACGAAACAAGCAATAATAGCCTGGTTCTTACAAAATAAGGAGGTTTTTCCAAATGAAATACAAAGACTAGATCTTCTCAAACAAGGATTCTAGTTGCGATTGATTCCTCTGCTGCACACAGAATGGTTAAGTCGTTGTGATATGAAGCCTGTCCACAAAATTAAAGTGCCACCACACAAATATCCAGACAATATAAAATGCAGATTTCCCCATTCTTCCAACAAAACAATGTATGGAGACTATAGAAATTTTTTTCCAATATAAGAAACTTGCCCAAAACATAATTTTTTGCAAAAATAATGACAAAATTTCTATAAGTTGTTGTTTGGGAGGGGGTCTAATAGCCCTCTTGACTAAAAATTTTCTGCTACAAAAAGCCAATTTTATCTGGAATATAGGCATATTTGTAGTCAAAATTAATGAAATGACCTTTCAGACGTAATAGTGGAGTTGGATTTGGCCTAAGAAGCTTCGAAAATGTGTTGCACCACAAATCTCCCAAGATGCCAACCTTCAAATGCACCAAAATCTCTGAAAAATGACTGTCAAAGGCACTCTATGGGCTCTAATACCATGTGAGAATTTGCCTATAGCGACCCAAGATTTAGAGGCCAATTGAATAGCACAAAATTAAGAGAGAACAAAATAGATAAGAATAAACTGTATTCTCATCAAGATGCAAAATGTCCAATTAGATCATTTAAATTACATACAATGTAGATGAGCCTGCTTATAAAGGCAAGACCATATGGATATGTGAGCACATAATCATACTAGGGTAGGTAGTGGTAGGTCGGAAAAATTATAAAATATTCCACAAGAGGTGAATCACCCACCAAAGGTGGAATGTAACAACAAGATAAGACCACAAAAGGTGAAATTTCTCATACATGCAACTTCCCTATGTACACACTTCCCTAAGTGTCTCATATGCAAACTACTATGAAATGCATTACCCTAAGTCAACTTAAGTAAAGTGTAATTATGAGACATAATTTACACCAAAAAAAACTATAATGCAAGAATCTTTATATGATAAAAGCTCCATCTCATTGAAATACAACCACTACATCCGTCTAGTACATAGGAATAAATTTTGAATACCTAGCTCACTCCAAAGTAAAACCAAGGAATCGTTAGCACCAACAAATAATGCTAACAAGGAAGAGGCATGCCAAGTCCACTAAAATTGTATGTCACAATGACTGAAAATGGACAAATAGCTAGAATTAGACAAAAAAATGTGCATTTGATCAAGAAAATATTACTCCATTAAAAAAAGGTGTCATTAATGGAAATATAAAAATATTCACACTCTCATAAAAAAGGCCAAGTCCCCGAATAAAGCAAATGAACAAAAAATATCTATGTATAATTGAGAAACTCCCACACTGTTAGTAGATCAACACATAGGTGTAAGAGATCTTGAAGTCACCCACTCAATCCAATTAAAGGAGTGACCCCAAACGGAAAATAAAAGATTGACTAGCAACAATTGAAAAGTCTATTAAGAAGGTCAGTGGATGAATAATCACCACTCCCCCAAAAGCAAAGAAAAAGACAATGAACCACCTCAACTCGTCCATGGAAAAAATAAATTGAATCGACTAGCAAAAAAGAGATGCCAAAGTTCCCAAAGAAACTACCCATGTGATAAGATCTTCGTGCATTGAAGAGTCACCAAAAGAAACCAATAAAGAATGCCCAACAAACAAAGCTTAACTACTTGAAAAGAAACTGTGAAAGGTGTCCATACCCCTGGGAAAATCAAAGAGTTGATAGTCAAAGCAACAAGCTTGCACCAATTGTAGAGAAAAGGCAAAGTTAAAAAATTGTTTAAACACCTCTTATTGCCCTGTATACCAATCTACCACCCAAAATCGGCAAAGAGCCCACCATAGGCAACTAAACCAAACCATCCAACCACTAAAAATAGAGATAGAGGGCTATGTTTTGTGATGAAAATGCCCATGCAAAATAGTCTTGAGCATGCAAGTTAAAAGAGGTCGGCAAAAAACCAATGAACAAATTATCAATCCACAAGGACCCACCCAATCAACATAAAGATGCATGTTGAAAATAGTGTAAGGATTTGAATGCCAAACACAGACCCCCCACTTAACCCATTGAAGTCACTACTTAGGCAAAGGAACCTAGGAATGAAGCAAGATAAAAAGGATTCAATTCCTGAAGAAGCAACCATAAATGAAAAATTTGCAAGAAATAATTGTGCCCATAGTCAAAAGTCACCAAGCAAAAATTGGAGCATCCAAAATAATACATAAAAAAAGAAAGAAAAAGAGCAGTGCATGCCCAAAAAAGCCACTCTTGAAAATGCTTGTGCATGAAAACCATAATAAATTGCATGTAAAAACATATGCAAAAGAAGTTGACGCCCCATGTTAAGTGACTAGCAATCAATGAAGAAAATCGACACCATATAAAAAATAGAGCAAAAGAAACCCGTTAGTGCATGTGTGAACTCCGAAAATAGCCACATGAATTGAAGTCCACCAGACAAGAGAGCCAAAGTAAAAAACTTCGCCACCACCTCAAAGGTTTAACGCTCACCAAAAAATTCAAGCCATGTTAAATTTGTATGGAATGAGAAACTCGATGTGCATGTAGCAAATAAGAAAATACTGCATGGATAGTTTGCAAGCCACTAGTCAAATGAACCAATGAAAAACACTGACTATACATGCAAAAATGGATGCTTATGAAAGAGCAAGGCAATAGAAAAACTGTGAGTTGAGATAGAAGATTTGCCAAAAAAATGCACCAACTACTCCAAAAGAAGCCAAGTAAAAATAAAGATTGTCGATAAAATGATCAAAAGAAAAGATTCAAACATTGCTGTGTGAAATCTTTATGCAGATGAAAACATGGTACATGAAAACAATGTTGGAACCACAACACAAAGAAAAAATGGTTGACTTGAATATTGAAAATGCCTCTAAATAATTTACTTTAAGGAAAGCATATAAACTTCACATGACATATTTCAAAGATGTCACAAGTTGACCAAAAAAAAAAGATCGATTCAAAGAAAATCCACAAAAGAAGATTAATGAATGAAATCATTCAAACCTATAAAAGAAAAAATGAGATCCACCATCGCCAAATTCAAAACACACCCGAGGAAAATAAACATAAAAGTTTCTCAAATCATGTTGAAAATCTAAATCCAACAAAATTTCAAAACCATCTTGGCATGAGATAGAGGACTTAGATCTCGTGCACCTAAAAAATAAAAAATTTCAACTTTTAGATTTTGATGATTGGATAATTGTTCTTAAGGTTTTTTGCCTTTCTAAATGCAATTGTGAGGTTTTTGGGACCAAGATGCATCAAAAAATCACTCAAAAAATAAATCTCTCAAAAGATGAATAAGGAATTGTAGATATGGAGCTCTGATACCATGTTGGAGTTGATACCTCAACCCTACAACTCCTGAAGATCACCTGCCATCAAACATCTGTCACAAAAGTGAGAGAAAAGAATATAAACTATGGAGGTCGAAAGATAGTTGATCTAGAAACATGAATCATATTTATTATACAACAACTAAATATTTGAATGAATCATAATGCTACAATGAATCCTTATAAAAGAAAAACTAAAGAATAAATAAATCAACCTTAAGAAAAAACAAAGTGAGGATAAGACTAGATCATGACATGTGTCCTCTTCACATGACTTGAGACACCAAAAGTAACATGACTTAAGTAAGCTTAATTTCTAGAGTACTAATTAATCCACCAGAGTGGACAAAACAAAATGGTCATAATTTAAATAATTATTCTAAAAAAATACCTTTTTTGATTACTTTTTACTATAAAAGGAGAATAAAATCTTTGAATTAAAATAAAAACTTCAAATTGTAAGTGAATACAAACAAACCTTTGGAAGACTTAATAGGTTTGTATTGCCCATCAAAGGACATGATCGAGTAGTTCAATTTATTAAGGATTTAATATATGATTACCAAGTTGAGGTATCATGTGGTAAGCTAGCTTTAGTAGATGAAGCCACATAAATTGTTGAAAAATTCAAAACTTATCATCAAAATTCAAAAAGGAGGAAATATTGTAAAATAAATAAAGAGGAATCATACAAGAAATATTTCAAACAATTTACCAATATATTCCATTCCAACAAAGACAAACCTACACAATAAGGAATTCAATGTTGGACCTATGGCCAAAATCACCTTCAATGATATTGTCCTCATAAGTATATTTACTATGGGACGTGTGGCAAGATCCATTGTAAACACGATTGTTCGCACAAACCCCAACAACATCAAAATAGAGATAGCAATTCTTCTACTCCTTCCAACATGAAGATTTATGCAATAATAGATACATGTACCGTACATTACTAACCTTCTCTAATTGAAGTTAAGGGTTATAAATGGTCACCCCATTGTTTTTCTTATTGATTTAGGAAGTATTCATAACTTTATTCTCCTAGGGTTCTAGTAAAAACAAAAACAAAAACTTAAGCAATAAAACCTTTATCTATCAAATGGTAGATGGTAGGGTAATTAGAAAAATTGGTAAAATAATTAAGAACCTAGAATCTGAATTAGATATCTTTATAACACATGATCATTTTCACATATTGAATCTTGGTAAATATGATGCTATTATAGGTGAGTTAGCTAGATAAAAATAACACTTTACTTGGTTGTGAAAACAAACAAGCAAACAAAAAACCTAATATGTGGACATATCACATTTTATAGGGGGAGAAAAGACCTCTTCACATTAAAACTATTTTTGCCATGCAAGTCAAACATAGTGCAAGGAGAAATTGTAAAATATTCTATGTTATTCTTTTCCAAATAGGTGATAAATTTTAAAAAGACATTAATATTAAACTTTTGGCGTGGGAATTCAAAGATGTTTTTCTTAAATAATTTGATAGTTTACCTGCTAAATGATCCGTAGAACATGCAGTTGATCTAGTTCCTAAGGCAAAACCTGTTTCCAAAGTTCAATATCACTAGTTGATTCCTAAATTAACTGAAAAAATAAAATCAATTAACATGGTTACTTAAGGAAGGTAAGATAAGGCTATGTAAACCCTTTGGGTACACCATTATTATTTGTCAAAAATAAAGATGGAACCATGTTTCATAGACTTTCTACAATGTAATAATTTAACCATAAAAAATAAGTACCCATTGCCTCAAATTGATGACCTCTTGGATCAATTACATGGTGCCAAATGTTTTTCCAAAATAGATCTATGATTAGGATACCATTGAATCCGCATTAAAGAATTCAACATTGCCAAACTATTTTTTGAACTTGATATGGATATTATGAATTTATGGTAATGCCTTTTGGTTTAGCCAACACACTTGTAACCTTTATGACCTTGATGCATGATGTCTTATGGCAACTTCTAGATATATTTGTGACCATTTTTTATCTATGCTATTTTAATATACTCAAAGAATGAGAAAGAACATGAACAACATCTTAGGATAGTACTACAAACCTTACAAAAACATAAACTATATGCCAAAATCAACAAGTGTGAATTCTTTAAATCTAAAGTATCTTACGTACATCATGTGGTTTCTAAAAAGGGTACTTCACCTGATCCTGCTAAAATTAAAGCAATTTGAGATTGGCCTATCTCCAAGGATGCTCACAAAATTAGAAGTTTCCTAAGATTATTTGGTTTTTATTGTTGGTTTGTTAGAAACTATTTGGGAATTGTTGCACCTTTAACTGATATAACTAGGAAATAACAAAATTATAAATGGACCCCTAAATGTGATAAGACTTTTGAAACATTAAAAACATTGTTAACATCTATACCCATTCTTTGTATTCCCAATTTTTGGAAGCCCTTTGTTGTGACTACTGTAGACACCTAAAATTGTCTTGTCTAATTAAATAAATATTTTATTTATTTAATTACTTTAGCCTAATTCTTCTATTAATTAAATAAATCTTGATTTATTTAATTAATTCATTTATCCTCTTCTAGCCTTATTTCTCATTTAAATAAATACATTTATTTATTTAAATTATCCTTTTTCCTAAATTAAATAAATATCTTATTTATTTAATTGATCCCACTTCCTCTATTAATTAAATAAATCTTTATTTATTTAATTAATTCATTAGCTTTTTCTACCCATGACACATGTCATTCATCTCTTAATTCATACACTCCTACCCCTTTCATTATTTTATTATTTTCTTTACCTACCCTCTGATCATAGCCGACCTCTTTTTACATCTCTCAACCTTATCCCTCCATTTCATATAGTGTCTTCTATATAAGGAGATGCTTCCTTCATTATCAAACCCTGGCTAATCAATTTATGCACTTGACTACACTACACTTTTCATATGAGATCCTACTTGCAACCACATTTCCATTCTTTGTTGAGCTCTTGTGCACATAAAATCTGAGAGCAAATATATCAAGCAAGATCAATGGAGATAGGAAGAATGGAAATCCAAACCCTATTGGACATGTGATGGTATAATCTTTGTGATTTCATTTGATTTGCATTGTCTTAGGTAATCTTCACATGTTATGGTGGATCTTTGTTGTTGTTAGGTTAGGGTTTTGTGGTTGAATTCATTTAGTCTTTCAATATTGTTGTTATCCACTTTCACCATATACATTTTGGCATGGCCGGTGGGACTCTTGTCCCTTTTGCATTTAACATCCTTGTTGCAGATTTTGTGTTTTGAAGTTGCAGATCTGACATTTTTGACAGTATTTTGGTATTTTTGCGTCTGCGTACTTTCAGATCGCGTTTTTGGTTTTCTACAGTGTCTGCGACATCTAGGATCGCATCCACTCCCTCGACAATATTTTATTTTTTTGCAGATTTAGGAAATCGCGTCTATGTTCCCTAGTCGCGTCTGCAGGGTTTTCAGGCACATCTGCGTCCAGAAGCCGCATTTGTGTTTCACGGAAGCGCATCTGTGTCCAGAAGCCGCGTTTGTGTCTATGGTAACCGCATCTATGTGCACTGATTTCGTTTTGGGGGTTTTCATTGATTCAATTTTTTAGTCATTCGGTTTTTTTTTAGATCTGGTTTATTTTGAGCTAACATTTTCATATCTAGCTAACGAAATTGGTGCAGCTTGTCTTGAAAGCTAAATCATTTTGTCGAAAGCCCCCATTTCACAAAGTCTTTTGGATCTAAAATTTACCTAACTTGTGTGCTTGCAGGAAGGGGTGATCATTTGAAACAATCCAAACTACTAATAAATCTTTGTTGTAGGACCTTGGCAAGGGTTTTTGATCTTTATTATGTGCCTTGTTTTCATAGACTAGCAAACACTTCAATTGGTGCACTAAAATTGAACCATTGTCTTTTGTGTCTTGAGCAATAGGCTCTTTTTGTCTAATCTCTAGAGGGCCTGTCTCCCCGTGTGGTCATTAGGACTACTAATGAGGAGAGAACGACCCAAGTGGTAGCAAAAGAAAAGCCATCTTCTTCCAAACCACTATAAATAATTGTATCCATGGTGAAAACTATGGATAACGTGTGCTGATTAGTTCATACCAACACTATGTCTCCCCATAAACCCGTTTGATCAAATTTATTTGATCATTTGTAGGGCGTAACCCCTACTGGCTGGGAGCCTTCTGTATTTACAGAGCTGAAAGTATCGCATGTATGGCCACACGAGCGGATGCCCTTACTAGCACCTTTTTGTTTTAGAAGCCAAAATCCTTCTAGTTGTTGGGGCAGGAGGTCGGACCTCTGGTAGTGACTCACACACATACGGTTCTTAGTAGAGATACAAAGTTCACCACGAGGAGCTTTCATGGGGACTGATGCTTGGCTACGCCGAGAAGTGAGTGCCGAGGGTGGAGCTAGTGGAATCAAGCATCTAAGTATCCGCTCTGAATAGCATAGCCTCGGGGGAAACTCTATGTGGGATCAACAACTATTGTCTTGGCCAACCATAAGAATTATGCTTGACTTATTTTAAACATTCAAACATTCAAGACCAAACAACAAACATTGTGTCTTTTGTGTCTTCAAGTGTATGCAAAACAATTTTACATCAAACAACACACTTTTCTTTGAGTCATCCTTGAGTCTAAACACTTGCAAACATTGAGTCCTCATCAACATTGTGTCCTCTTGTCATGAAAAACAATCAAACATTCAGATTTGGTCACAACAAGCAACTGCACAGATTGGAAAAATTGCACAAAGCTTGCAGAAACGCGTCTGTGTCTGACAGAATAGCGTTTGTGTTGTCGAAACACGTCTGTGAAGGGCAGAAACGCGTCTGTGTTTTTGAGCAACTTTGCATTTACAACATCTTAGAATCGCGTCTGTGTCTGACAGAATAGCGTCTGTGTCATTTGACTGCGTCTGTGAAGTATACAGATACGTCTGTGTCTGACAGAATAGCGTCTATGTCATTTGACTGCGTCTGTGAAGTATACAGATACGTCTGTGTTCAGGATTGAGAACTTTCATAATTTAGCAAACAAGAACAGTCAGTTTCGGACTTATTGAGCTTCCTAGGTTATCTCTTTAGGTTTTCATCAAGCATTCAACCTCTCTTTAGGTCTCACAAAGACCATCATTGCTTTACACCTTACATTACATTCACATTTGTTTAAACTTGGGTCAAAAGGTCACTTGCTTGTCCTCATCATACTTTGTCAACACACTAGAACAAACTCATGACATGCCTGTAGAGTATGGTATACATGGACAAAGCAGATATTTCATTCCTCAACATGACTCTATACCAATTGGTCCATATACACAGCATCATTATAGACCTCTTGCATATGAACATGTGTATGATCAATATCATCCATATATGCAGCATGCTCCTCCTCCAATTGGTGCCTCAAGCATGGGGTATGGTCCAAGAGGTCGATCTCCACCTAAGAATAATTTGGAGCAACAAATCAAGGACTTACAAAAGAAAATGGAGGACATAAATACATCGAAGCCAACATACACAATGATAGACATATGTCCTTATCCATTTGACAAGAGCATTCCAATGCCTCCTTTTCCTACACACTTTGTGACACCTAAGTTTGATAAATACAGAGGAAAAGGGGATCCTAAGGCACACATAAGACAATTTTTCACAGCTTGCATTGAGGTAGCTTCAGAAGAGACATATTTGATGAGATTATTCCCACAAAGCCTAGGTGATCAAGCTATGGAATGGTTCTCCCAACTTCCACCTGGAATTAAGTCATGGGGTGACTTAGCAAAGGCATTTATCCAACATTTCTCCTACAACATAGAGACAGACATATCAGTCACTACTTTGTGCAATACCAAGCAAAAGGATGGAGAGTCTTTTTCATCATTTTTACAAAGATGGAGGAATCTAGCGAGCAGATGCTCCTGTGAAATTCCACAAAAACAAATGGTAGAGATGTTCACCCAAAATGTTAATAAAGACATTGGCTATGATCTAAGGAAAGCTTGTTTGTCCACCTTCAAGGACGTCATTGAAAAAGGCTTAGCAACAGGAAAGGTCCTATTTGAACAAGGAGTCATTAAGATATTCAAGGAAAACAAAGATGACTTTAAAGGAAAAGACAAGCCAAGATTTTGGAATAAAAACAAGAACACAATCAATGATGGTGTTGTTGATGCCAATACAGTGCAACCTAAAATCATTTTTTCAGGATCCAGCTCTACAAACAATCAAGTGAATACTCAAACAACTTCTAGATCACGAAGGAAGTACACCCCATTGGGAGAACCACTTGAGTCAGTTTTCAAGAAGCTAGTGGCAAACAAAGTAATCACAATTCCAGATTTTCCTCCATATGAGCCAAAGGTCAAACCAAATTGGTGGAATGATGATGAGTATTGTGAATTCCATAAGAGCAAGGGTCATAACACAAGAAATTATCATTGACTAAAGAACATCATACAAGATCTCATAAATAGAGGTGACATTGAGATTGAAGGAAACTCATCCAATCAAGAACATGAAATGTTTAAGGAACCATTCCCAAAACATGACAAGGGAAAAGCTGCAGCCACAGATGATCAAACCAACTATACCAGAGCATCCTATAACTATGATTCAACTATCAATCACATCTTGATGGACAATTATGTCTCTACCATTATCATCAAGGACAAAACACCTGAGAATTCTACCCAAAGACTCAAGATTGTCCTAAAAGGCATCAGATCTTCTTCCAAACCTACCTTTGAATGTAATGTTACAACTCGTCGAGGTAAATTTACTTTGCAAGGTGCTCCAGCTAAAAACACCACTTCTTCATCAACCAAGCCTGAATACGACCTTGTAGAATAGTTAGGGAAGACACCTGCGCTTATCTCCATCCTTGAGCTCTTACGCATATCCCCCGCACATAAAGCTATTCTTGACAAAATTTTGAGAGACACTGTTGTTCCTACTAATTTGAACGTGGACCAGTTTCAAGCCATGGTGGGATACCTTTCCATTCCACACTCTCTTACATTCACAGAAGCCGATGACGCCTCCGTAAGTCAGCCACATAATGCACCATTACACATTGAAGCCTTCAAACACAAACATAGAATCAAACGAGTCCTGATAGATGGAGGAGCAAGTCTAAACATTTGTACATTGAGCACTATTAAACAATTGGGATATTCCGACAAAGCTGTGAATTCTACAAATAAAATTACCATCAAAGCATATGATGATCAAGAGCATTCATCCAAGGGCACAGTCACCTTACCTCTCAGAGTGGGGCCAGTTACAAAGGATGTGGTTTTTCAAGTAATAGATCTTGATCTCACATACAACATATTGCTAGGACGTCCTTGGATTCATGAAATGAGGGTGGTCCCATCTACATATCACCAATGTATTAAGTTTCCTCACAATGGAGTTGAAATAACAATTAATGGAGATCCTAATCCATTCATATATTGCAATAACTTGAGACCAAAAACTTAGACCATCATTCCTAGTAATCGCGAAGCTGTTCCTTCTTCTGCATACATTGATCCTGAGTCATTAAAACCTTTGACATCAAAACAAGGTGAACTTAAGGGCAAATTCTAGGACAAGGGCATGGGTGAATACACTTTGAATTAGACCATGTACTTACAACAAGTCATGAGTTCACCAAAGAATATGGAAGACCACATCCTAATAAGTAGGTATCTATCATTATACTCAAATGGGACCCTACTATCTTTAAAAGATGGGGTGAACTGGAAGAGGAAGACTTATACAAAATGCTTTACAAAGACCTTGAACATGATACACAAGATCACATCAGTAGACCATTGGAGAAGTATGGCAAAGGGTTCAAGATTCTACAAAAATTTGGGTATGATGGCAAAAGCCCTCTTGGGTTAAGAAAGGAAGGCATCATTAAACCTTTACAACCTGAATTAACATTCAAAAAGGAACGCTCGAAGGGACTTGGTTTCATGACTTCCAAGGTCTACACTCAAAGGATAGAAGAAGCATTACAAATCAAAACTACCAAAATTCAACAAGAGAATCGCTATTCCACAGACTCCAATGAATGGGAATGGGGTTCAGACAAATCCTCTAATGACTATGAGCTCACTGAGACATTCAGAGAACCAATTGAACCAACAGAAGAAGAGGAATTTAATAGGAAATTCAAATTTGGTTAAGAAACAATCCCAAAGGATCCCATACAGTCTTTGCCTCTAGGTCCTGGGTTGAAATCACATAGAATGAGAACACCTGTCCCGGAATGCACTACTAGTGATGATAATTTGGATTCGTTCACGATTGAGGCTAATGAGGAGAGTGCCAATGATGACCTCGATAGCTACCTTGACATACCTGAATATAACTGCATCTTCACTCTTAACCCCGCTAACTTTGAAGACATCGAAGGCCTTCCCCTTGTTCACCACCAACTTATTGACTGGGACCATGAAGGACCTGCACAGTTTGACACATTCCAAAATGATGAAGCCCTTATTGACTATCTTGGCATACGAGAGGATATTCCCCTTGGGGATCATAAAGCGGGATACAATACAAAACTCAACAGCGTGACATATTTTGGTGAGGGTGTCGGACCTTCTAGTCGCAAAAATATAAAAATAAAAACAAACCAAGGGTCTTATGGCGAAAACCACACTGTGGCGTTGTTTGACCCCAAAAAAGTAAAAAGAAAGGATGTATCTGAGGGTGAAAACCTCTCTAAGGCACTCAAAGATGGAAGGCTCAACATTCTCCAAGCATCATATGAGGAAAAGTCATCCATGTTGGTAGAGGAGACTATCAAAACAAACATTGGTACAAAAGAAGTTCCACACAACATATTCCTGGCTCAATCTTTGACAGAGTCAAAAAGGTCAAAATTCATAAGTTTCTTCATGAAATGACAAATCAACTTTGCATGGTCATACGCTGATATGCTTGGATTGCATCCGGATTTGGTAATGCATTATTTGACAGTTAAACTGGGGGCAAAACCAGTGAAACAAAAATTAAGAAAGATGCATCCATAAGTGGCATTACTAGTCAAAGCAGAACTTGAGAAATTATTGGATGTCAGATTCATACACCCAATTGATTATCCTGAATGGATCTCCAACTTAGTGTCTGTCAGTAAACCAGATCGTAGCATCAGAATATGTACAGATTTAAGAGACATCAACAAAGTTTGTCCTAAGGATGATTTCCCATTACCAAATATTGACTTGATCGTTGATCTCATAGCAGGTCATGCGATGTTATCTTTGATGGATGGATTCTCTAGTTACAATCAAATAAAAATTACATCCGAGGATCAGCACAAAATGGCATTTACTTGTCCTTGGGGAACCTTTGTTGAAATGTGGCGACTGATCAGCAAAGTACTGTACACTCAGCACGTATCCTCTTCGGGGTCCGGGGCCGGGTTGGGCCCCGGGCAGGGGTTCAGGGGCGGTAGCCCCCGAGAATTTTTTTTTTTGCCGTTTTTGTTGATGAAAACCGACATTGTAATAAAATCCTAAAAAGGCCGACTTTGTTTGTTGCCCTAAAAAATGCATGTTATAAGCGGCTGGGATGCTTCAGGCATGGTAAGGTTGATGTACTGTTTTTGCTGGATAATAAGAAAGATTGGACGACTGTGTATGGTGGACGTAACCCATTCTGGGTGAACCACGTTAAATCTCTGTGTTATTTGTGTCCTGTTTTATTTCTTTATCATTTGTATTTAAATCTGCATATAATTGTTAGTTCATATTTGTTTTGGATCTGCTTGAAACCCTAACAATTGGTATCAGAGCGAGGTTTTCTGTAAATTGGCAGGACTTTCAGATTTTAGTGGGAGCAATGGAGGATTCCAAATTCAAGGTCGAAAATTTTAATGGCCAAAATTATCAGTTATGGAAAATGCAGATGGAGGATTACCTGTATCAAAAGGATTTGTGGTGGCCATTGGAAGGAAAGGCAAAGAAACTGACCACAATATCAGATGAAGAGTGGGACATTTTAGATAGAAAGGCACTGGGATCCATTCGATTATGCCTTGCGTTGTCTGTAGCATTCAATATAACAGAAGCAAAAATGACTGTAGATTTGATGGCAACATT